>NC_061509.1:99475708-99571505 GCF_022539505.1 Lolium rigidum | reverse complement strand
GGTTTTAGGGTTAGGGTTTGATACGTCTCTGACGTATCGATAATTTCTTATGTTCCATGCCATATTATTGATTATACCTACATGTTTTATGCACACTTTATGTCATATTCGTGCATTTTCTGGAACTAACCTATTAACAAGATGCCGAAGTGCCGCTCTCGTTTTCTCGCTGTTTTTGGTTTCAGTAAATCCTAGTAACGAAATATTCTCGGAATTGGACGAAACGAAGACCCAGGGGCCTATTTTGCCACGAACCTTCCAAAAGACCGAAGAGCATACAAAGTGGGGCCACGAGGTGGCCAAACCACAAGGCGGCGTGGCCAAGGGGGGGCCCGCGCCACCCTGTGGTGTGGGCCCCTCGTTAGCCCCCCGACTCTGCCCTTCCGCCTACTTAAAGCCTCCGTCGCGAAACCCCTGAGGCGAAAAACCACGATACGGAAAACCTTACTGAGACGCCGCCGCTGCCGATCCCATCTCGGGGATTCTCGGAGATCTCCTCCGCACCCTCGCCGGAGAGGGGATTCATCTCCCGGAGGACTCTACACCGCCATGGTCGCCTCCGGAGTGATGAGTGAGTAGTTCACCCCAGGACTATGGGTCCATAGCAGTAGCTAGATGGTTGTCTTCTCCTCATTGTGCTTCATTGTTGGATCTTGTGAGCTGCCTAACATGATCAAGATCATCTATCTGTAATTCTCTATGTTGTGTTTGTCGGGATCCGATGGATAGAGAATACCATGTTATGTTAATTATCAAGTTATTACATATGTGTTGTTTATGATCTTGCATGCTCTCCGTTACTAGTAGAGGCTCTGGCCAAGTTTTTGCTTTTAACTCCAAGAGGGAGTATTTATGCTCGATAGTGGATTCATGCCTGCATTGACACCTGGGACAGTGACATAAAGTTCTAAGGTTGTGTTGTGCCGTTGCCACTAGGGATAAAACATTGGCGCTATGTCCGAGGATGTAGTTGTTGATTACATTACGCACCATACTTAATGCAATTGTCTCGTTGCTTTGCAACTTAATACCGGAAGGGGTTCGGACGATAACCTCGAAGGTGGACTTTTTAGGCATAGATGCAATTGGATGGCGGTCTATGTACTTTGTCGTAATTCCCAATTAAATCTCACTATACTTATCATGCCATGTATGTGCATTGTTATGCCCTCTCTATTTGTCAATTGCCCGACCGTAATTTGTTCACCCAACATGCTTTTATTTTATGGGAGAGACACCTCTAGTGAACCGTGGACCTCGGTCCATTCTTTTAATACCGAAATACAAATCTGCTGCAATACTTGTTTTACTCGTTTTCTCTCGCAAACAATCATCTTCCACACAATACGGTTAATCCTTTGTTACAGACAAGCCTGGTGAGATTGACAACCTCACCGTTTCGTTGGGGCAAAGTACTTTGGTTGTGTTGTGCAGGTTCCACGTTGGCGCCGAATCCCCGGTGTTGCGCCGCACTACATCCCGCCGCCATCAACCTTCAACGTGCTTCTTGGCTCCTCCTGGTTCGATAAACCTTGGTTTCTTTCTGAGGGAAAACTTGCTGCTGTGCGCATCATACCTTCCTCTTGGGGTTGCCCAACGAACGTGTGAAATACACGCCATCAGGGTTAGGGTTAATTAGGGTTTAGGGTCTAGGGTTTAGGGTTTAGGGTTTAGTGTTTAGGGTTTAGGGTCTAGGGTTAGGGTTTAGGGTTTAGTGTTTAGGGTTTAGGGTTCAGGGTGTAGTGTTTAGGGTTTAGGGTCTAGGTTTAGGGTTTAGTGTTTAGGGTGTTAATTTAGGGTGTACGTTTAGGGTATAATTAGGGATTAGGGATTAGGGTTTATTTAGGGTTTAAGGTTTAGGGATCATCGATCGAGTGCACACACACATTATTAGAGGCACCCGCGCCTTTGCGCATAAAGTGCATGCGTATATATATAAGTGTGTTTCTTGGCCACCAACGATATATAGATCGAGATAAGAGAGAGATTTAAATATATATATATCCCCAAGAATATGTTCAAATTTATATTGAAATATATGCACGAATGATATGCAAGGTATGCCATGCGCACATGCACACAACGAACGTGTGAAATACACGCCATCAAGCATATTTTCTGGCGTCGTTGCCGGGGAGATCAAGACACGCTGCAAGGGGAGTCTCCACTTCTCAATCTCTTTACTTTGTTTTTGTCTTGCTTTATTTTATTTACTATTTTGTTTGCTGCATTATATCAAAACACAAAAAAATTAGTTGCTAGCTTTACTTTATTTACTGTCTTGTTTGCTATATCAAAAACACACAAAAATTAGTTTACTTGCATTTACTTTATCTAGTTTTCTTTATTTACTACTGCTAAAATGGCCAACCCTGAAAATACTAAGTTGTGTGACTTCACTAGCACAAATAATAATGATTTCCTATGCACACCTATTGCTCCACCTCGCTACTACAGCAGAATTCTTTGAAATTAAACCTGCTTTACTGAATCTTGTTATAAGAGAGCAATTTTCTGGTGTTAGTTCTGATGATGCTGCCGCCCATCTCAATAATTTTGTTGAACTATGTGAAATGAAAAAGTATAAAGATGTAGATGGTGACATTATAAAATTAAAATTGTTCCCTTTCTCATTAAGAGGAAGAGCTAAAGATTGGTTGCTATCTCTCGCCTAAGAATAGTATTGATTCATGGACTAAATGCAAGGATGCTTTTATTGGTAGATATTATCCCCTCGCTAAAATTATATCTTTGAGGAGTAGCATAATGAATTTTAAACAATTGGATAATGAACATGTTGCTCAAGCTTGCGAAAGAATGAAATCTTTGGTTAAAAATTGCCCAACCCATGGACTGACTACTTGGATGATCATCCAAACCTTCTATGCAGGACTAAATTTTTCTTCGCGGAATTTATTGGATTCAGCTGCTGGAGGTACCTTTATGTCCATCACTCTTGGTGAAGCAACAAAGCTTCTTGATAATATGATGATTAATTATTCTGAATGGCACACGGAAAGAGCTCCACAAGGTAAGAAGGTAAATTCTGTTGAAGAATCTTCTTCCTTGAATGATAAGGTTGATGCTATTATGTCTATTCTTGCGAATGATAGGACTAATGTCGATCCTAATAATGTTCCATTAGCTTAATTGGTTGCCCAAGAAGAACATGTTGATGTAAACTTCATTAAAAATAATAATTTTAACAACAATGCTTATCGGAACAATTCTAGTAATAACTATAGGCCATATCCTTATAATAATGGTAACAGTTATGCTAATTCTTATGGGAATTCTTACAACAATAATAGGAATACACCCCCTGGACTTGAAGCCATGCTTAAAGAATTTATTAGTACACAAACCGCTTTTAACAAATCTGTTGAGGAAAAGCTCAATAAAATTGATATTCTTGCTTCTAGAGTTGATAGTCTTGCCTCCGATGTTGATCTTTTGAAATCGAAAGTTATGCCTAATAGGGATATTGAAAATAAAATTGTTACTACAGCAAATGCCATCCAAGTTAGAATTAATGAGAATATAAGATTAATGGCTGAACCGCGTGCTAGGTGGGATAGAGAAGAAAATGAAAAACTAGCTAAAAAGGAAAATGTAGCTAAAGTTTGGACTATTACCACCACTAGCAATGCTAATGATTCACATGTTGCTGCACCTCCTACTATCAATGGTAAAATAATTGGTGTTGGCAATGCTTCTACTCCTAGTGCAAAGCGCGCAAAATTACCCGAAACCGCTAAAACCGCTGAAACCGCCCGTGATAAAACCGCTGAAATTTTTTCCAACCTTGGGGATGATAATCCCATTGCTTTAAATTGTAATGATTTAGATTTTGATGATTGCCACATCTCTGAAGTTATAAAGTTCTTGCAAAAACTTGCTAAGAGTCCCAATGCTAGCGCTATAAACTTGGCTTTCACAAAACATATTACAAATGCTCTCATAAAAGCTAGAGAAGAGAAACTAAAACTTGCAACTTCTATTCCTAGAAAGCTAGAGGATGGTTGGGAGCCCATCATTAAAATGAGAGTCAAAGATTTTGATTGTAAGGCTTTATGTGATCTTGGTGCAAGTATTTCTGTTATGCCTAAGAAAGTCTATGATATGCTTGACTTGCCACCATTGAAAAACTGTTATCTGGATGTTAATCTCGCTGATAATGCTAAAAATAAACCTTTGGGGAAAGTTGATGATGTTCATATTGTGGTTAACAATAACCTTGTCCCCATTGATTTTGTTGTCTTGGATATTGAATGCAATGCATCTTGCCCCATTATATTGGGAAGACCTTTTCTTCGAACCGTTGGTGCTACTATTGATATGAAGGAAGGTAATATTAAATATCAATTTCCTCTCAAGAAAGGTATGGAACACTTCCCTAGAAAGAGAATGAAGTTACCTTATGATTCTATTATTAGAACAAATTATGATGTTGATGCTTCATCTCTTGATGTTACTTGATATACACTTTCTGCGCCTAGCTGAAAGGCGTTAAAGAAAAGCGCTTATGGGAGACAACCCATGTTTTTACTCCAGTATTTTTGTTTTATATTTGTGTCTTGGAAGTTGTTTACTACTGTAGCAACATCTCCTTATCTTAGTTTTGAGTTTTGCTGTGCCAAGTAAAGTCTTTGATAATAAAGTAAGTACTAGATTTGGATTATCGCTGCAGCTTCAGATTTCTTTGCTGTCACGAATCTGGGTCTACCTCACTGTAGGTAGCTCAGAAAATTAATCCAATTTACGTGCATGATCCTCAGATATGTATGCAACTTTCATTCAATTTGAGCATTTTCATTTGAGCAAGTCTGGTGGCCTAATAAAATCCATCTTTACGGACTGTTCTGTTTTGACAGATTCTGCCTTTTATTTTGCATTGCCTCTTTTGCTATGTTGGATGAATTTCTTTGATCCATTAATGTCCAAGTAGCTTTATGCAATGTCCAGAAGTGTTAAGAATGATTGTGTCACCTCTGAACATGTGAATTTTTATTATGCACTAACCCTCTAATGAGTTGTTTCGAGTTTGGTGTGGAGGAAGTTTTCAAGGATCAAGAGACGAGTATGATGCAATATGATCAAGGAGAGTGAAAGCTCTAAGCTTGGGGATGCCCCGGTGGTTCACCCCTGCATATTCTAAGAAGACTCAAGCGTCTAAGCTTGGGGATGCCCAAGGCATCCCCTTCTTCATCGACAACATTATCGAGTTCCTCCCCTGAAACTATATTTTTATTCCGTCACATCTTATGTACTTTGCTTGGAGCGTCGGTTTGTTTTTGTTTTTGTTTTTGTTTGAATGAATGGATCCTAGCATTCACTTTGTGGGAGAGAGACACGCTCCGCTGTAGCATATGGACAAGTATGTCCTTAGGCTCTACGCATAGTATTCATGGCGAAGTTTCTTCTTCGTTAAATTGTTATATGGTTGGAATTGGAAAATACTACATGTAGTAATTCTAAAAATGTCTTGGATAATTTGATACTTGGCAATTGTTGTGCTCATGTTTAAGCTCTTGCATCATATACTTTGCACCCATTAATGAAGAAACACTTAGAGCTTGCTAATTTGGTTTGCATATTTAGTTTCTCTAGAGTCTAGATAACATCTAGTATTGAGTTTTGAACAACAAGGAAGACGGTGTCGAGTCTTATAATGTTTACAATATGTCTTTTATGTGAGTTTTGCTGCACCGTTCATCCTTGTGTTTGTTTCAAATAACCTTGCTAGCCTAAACCTTGTATCGAGAGGGAATACTTCTCATGCATCCAAAATCCTTGAGCCAACCACTATGCCATTTGTGTCCACCATACCTACCTACTACATGGTATTTATCCGCCATTCCAAAGTAAATTGCTTGAGTGCTACCTTTAAAATTCCATCATTCACCTTTGCAATATATAGCTCATGGGACAAATAGCTTAAAAACTATTGTGGTATTGAATATGTACTTATGCACTTTATCTCTTATTAAGTTGCTTGTTGTGCGATAACCATGCTTCGGGGACGCCATCAACTATTCTTTGTTGAATATCATGTGAGTTGCTATGCATGTCCGTCTTGTCTGAAGTAAGAGAGATCTACCACCTTCATGGTTGGAGCATGCATATTGTTAGAGAAAAACTTTGGGCCGCTAACTAAAGCCATGATTCATGGTGGAAGTTTCAGTCTTGGACATATATCCTCAATCTCATATGAGAATAATAATTGTTGCCACATGCTTATGCATTAAAGAGGAGTCCATTATCTGTTGTCCATGTTGTCCCGGTATGGATGTCTAAGTTGAGAATAATCAAAAGCGAGAAATCCAAAATGCGAGCTTTCTCCTTAGACCTTTGTACAAAGCGGCATGGAGGTACCCCATTGTGACACTTGGTTAAAACATGTGCATTGCAAAGATCCGGTAGTCCAAGCTAATTAGGACAAGGTGCGGGCACTATTAGTATACTATGCATGAGACTTGCAACTTGTAAGATATAACTTTCATAACTCATATGCTTTATTACTACCGTTGACAAAATTGTTTCATGTTTTCAAAATAAAAGCTCTAGCACAAATATAGCAATCGATGCTTTCCTCTTTGAAGGACCATTCTCTTTACTTTTATGTTGAGTCAGTTCACCTATCTCTCTCCACCTCAAGAAGCAAACACTTGTGTGAACCGTGCATTGATTCCTACATACTTGCATATTGTACTTGTTATATTACTCTATGTTGACAATTATCCATGAGATATACATGTTACAAGTTGAAAGCAACCGCTGAAACTTAATCTTCCTTTGTGTTGTTTCAATACCTTACTTTGATTTATTGCTTTATGAGTTAACTCTTATGCAAGACTTATTAATACTTGTCTTGAAGTACTATTCATGAAAAGTCTTTGCTTTATGATTCACTTGTTTACTCATGTCATTACCATTGTTTTGATCGCTGCATCCACTACATATGTTTACAAATAGTATGATCAAGGTTATGATGGCATGTCACTTCGAAATTATCTTTGTTATCGTTTTACCTCGCTCGGGACGAGCAGAACTAAGCTTGGGGATGCTTGATACGTCTCCGACGTATCGATAATTTCTTATGTTCCATGCCATATTATTGATGATACCTACATGTTTTATGCACACTTTATGTCATATTCGTGCATTTTCCGGAACTAACCTATTAACAAGATGCCGAAGTGCCGCTTCCGTTTTCCGCCGTTTTTCGTTTCAGAAATCCTAGTAACGAAATATTCTCGGAATTGGACGAAACGAAGACCCAGGGGCCTATTTTGCCACGAACCTTCCAGAAGACCGAAGAGCATACGAAGTGGGGCCACGAGGTGGCCAAACCACAAGGCAGCGCGACCAAGGGGGGGCCCGCGCTGCCCTGTGGTGTGGGCCCCTCGTTAGCCCCCCGACTCTGCCTTTCCGCCTACTTAAAGCCTCCGTCGCGAAACCCCTGAGGCGAAAAACCACGATACGGAAAACCTTACTGAGACGCCGCCGCCGCCGATCCCATCTCGGGGGATTCGGAGATCTCCTCCGGCACCCCGCCGGAGAGGGGATTCATCTCCCGGAGGACTCTACACCGCCATGGTCGCCTCCGGAGTGATGAGTGAGTAGTTCACCCCTGGACTATGGGTCCATAGCAGTAGCTAGATGGTTGTCTTCTCCTCATTGTGCTTCATTGTTGGATCTTGTGAGCTGCCTAACATGATCAAGATCATCTATCTGTAATTCTCTATGTTGTGTTTGTCGGGATCCGATGGATAGAGAATACCATGTTATGTTAATTATCAAGTTATTACATATGTGTTGTTTATGATCTTGCATGCTCTCCGTTACTAGTAGAGGCTCTGGCCAAGTTTTTGCTTTTAACTCCAAGAGGGAGTATTTATGCTCGATAGTGGGTTCATGCCCGCATTGACACCGGGACGATGACATAAAGTTCTAAGGTTGTGTTGTGCTCGTTGCCACTAGGGATAAAACATTGGCGCTATGTCCGAGGATGTAGTTGTTGATTACATTACGCACCATACTTAATGCAATTGTCTCGTTGCTTTGCAACTTAATACCGGAAGGGGTTCGGACGATAACCCGAAGGTGGACTTTTTAGGCATAGATGCAGCTTGGATGGCGGTCTATGTACTTTGTCGTAATGCCCAATTAAATCTCACTATACTTATCATGCCATGTATGTGCATTGTTATGCCCTCTCTATTTGTCAATTGCCCGATCGTAATTTGTTCACCCAACATGCTTTTATTTTATGGGAGAGACACCTCTAGTGAACCGTGGACCTCGGTCCATTATTTTAATACCGAAATACAAATCTGCCGCAATACTTGTTTTACTGTTTTCTCTCGCAAACAATCATCTTCCACACAATACGGTTAATCCTTTGTTAAAGCAAGCCGGTGAGATTGACAACCTCACTGTTTCGTTGGGGCAAAGTACTTTGGTTGTGTTGTGCAGGTTCCACGTTGGCGCCGGAATCCCTGGTGTTGCGCCGCACTACATCCCGCCGCCATCAACCTTCAACGTGCTTCTTGGCTCCTCCTGGTTCGATAAACCTTGGTTTCTTTCTGAGGGAAAACTTGCTGCTGTGCGCATCATACCTTCCTCTTGGGTTTGCCCAACGAACGTGTGAAATACACGCCATCAGGGTTAGGGTTAATTAGGGTTTAGGGTCTAGGGTTTAGGGTTTAGGGTTTAGTGTTTAGGGTTTAGGGTCTAGGGTTAGGGTTTAGGGTTTAGTGTTTAGGGTTTAGGGTTTAGGGTGTAGTGTTTAGGGTTTAGGGTCTAGGTTTAGGGTTTAGTGTTTAGGGTGTTAATTTAGGGTGTACGTTTAGGGTATAATTAGGGATTAGGGATTAGGGTTTATTTAGGGTTTAAGGTTTAGGGATCATCGATCGAGTGCACACACACATTATTAGAGGCACCCGCGCCTTTGCGCATAAAGTGCATGCGTATATATATAAGTGTGTTTCTTGGCCACCAACGATATATAGATCGAGATAAGAGAGAGATTTAAATATATATATATCCCCAAGAATATGTTCAAATTTATATTGAAATATATGCACGAATGATATGCAAGGTATGCCATGCGCACATGCACACTAGCTAATTATATATATATATATATATTATGAGACAACTTAATCAAATGCGTTTTCATTCGAGATCGAGAACTTGTCAAAAATCAAGTTAATTAATTTATCAGCGCTAATTAGTTGGTCGCCTGCTTGATGCGCAATTAAGTGTCGTTGGCCTATATATGTAGGATTTAATTAGGGTTTAGGGTTTAGGGTTAGCTAGGGGTTAGGGTTAGGGTTTAGGGTTTAGGGTTTAGTGTTTAGGGTTTAGGGTTTAGTGTTTAGGGTTTAGGGTTTAGGGTCTAGGGTTTAGGGTTTAGTGTTTAGGGTGTTTAGGGTGTATGTTTAGGGTATAACTAGGGATTAGGGATTAGCGTTTTAGGGTTTAAGGTTTAGGGATCATCGATCGAGTGCACACACACATTATTAGAGGCACCCGCGCCTTTGCGCATAAAGTGCATGCGTATATATATAAGTGTGTTTCTTGGCCACCAACGATATATAGATCTAGAGAGAGATTGAAATATATTTAGGGTTTAGGGTTTAGGGTCTAGGGTTTAGGGTTTAGGGTTTAGGGTTTAGGGTTTAGGGTCTAGGGTTTAGGGTTTAGTGTTTAGGGTGTTTAGGGTGTACGTTTAGGGTATAATTAGGGATCAGGGATTAGGGTTTTAGGGTTTAAGGTTTAGGGATCATCGATCGAGCTAGTGCACACACACATTATTAGAGGCACACGCGCCTTTGTGCATAAAGTGCATGCGTATATAATAAGTGTGTTTCTTGGCCACCAACGATATATAGATCGAGATAAGAGAGAGATTTAAATATATATATATATATATCCCCAAGAATATGTTCAAATATATATTGAAATATATGCACGAATGATATGCAAGGTATGCCATGCGCACATGCACACTAGCTAATTATATATATATATATATTATGAGACAACTTAATCAAATGCGTTTTCATTCGAGATCGAGAACTTGTAAAAAATAAAGTTAATTAATTTATCAGCACTAATTAGTTGGTCGCCTGCTTGATGCGCAATTAAATGTCGTTGGCCTATATATGTAGGGTTTAATTAGGGTTTAGGGTTTAGGGTTAGGGTTTAGGGTTTAGGGTTTAGTGTTTAGGGTTTAGGGTTTAGGGTTTAGTGTTTAGGGTTTAGGGTTTAGGGTCTAGGGTTTAGGGTTTAGTGTTTAGGGTGTTTAGGGTGTATGTTTAGGGTATAATTAGGGATTAGGGATTAGGGTTTTAGGGTTTAAGGTTTAGGGATCATCGATCGAGTGCACACACACATTATTAGAGGCACCCACGCCTTTGCGCATAAAGTGCATGTGTATATATATAAGTGTGTTTCTTGGCCACCAACGATATATAGATCTAGAGAGAGATTGAAATATATTTAGGGTTTAGGGTTTAGGGTTTAGGGTCTAGGGTTAGGGTTTAGGGTTTAGTGTTTAGGGTTTAGGGTTTAGGGTTTAGGGTCTAGGGTTTAGTGTGTTTAGGGTGTACGTTTAGGGTATAATTAGGGATCAGGGATTAGGGTTTTAGGGTTTAAGGTTTAGGGATCATCGATCAAGCTAGTGCACACACACATTATTAGAGGCACCCGCGCCTTTGCGCATAAAGTGCATGCGTATATATATAAGTGTGTTTCTTGGCCACCAACGATATATAGATCGAGATAAGAGAGAGATTGAAATATATATATATCCCCAAGAATATGTTCAAATATATATTGAAATATATGCACGAATGATATGCAAGGTATGCCATGCGCACATGCACACTAATTATATATATATTGTGAGACAACTTAATCAAATGTGTTTTCATTCGAGATCGAGAACTTGTCAAAAATCAAGTTAATTAATTTATCATCGCTAATTAGTTGGTCGCCTGCTTGATGCGCAATTAAGTGTCCTTGGCCTATATATGTAGGGTTTAATTAGGGTTTAGGGTTTAGGGTTAGCTAGGGGTTAGGGTTAGGGTTAGGGTTTAGGGTTTGGTGTTTAGGGTTTAGTGTTTAGGGTTTAGGGTTTAGGGTCTAGGGTTTAGGGTTTAGTGTTTAGGGTGTTTAGGGTGTATGTTTAGGGTATAATTAGGGATTAGGGATTAGGGTTTTAGGGTTTAAGGTTTAGGGATCATCGATCGAGTGCACACACACATTATTAGAGGCACCCGCGCCTTTGCGCATAAAGTGCATGCGTATATATATAAGTGTGTTTCTTGGCCACCAACGATATATAGATCTAGAGAGAGATTGAAATATATTTAGGGTTTAGGGTTTAGGGTCTAGGGTTTAGGGTTTAGGGTTTAGGGTTTAGGGTTTAGGGTTTAGGGTCTAGGGTTTAGGGTTTAGTGTTTAGGGTGTTTAGGGTGTACGTTTAGGGTATAATTAGGGATCAGGGATTAGGGTTTTAGGGTTTAAGGTTTAGGGATCATCGATCGAGCTAGTGCACACACACATTATTAGAGGCACCCGCGCCTTTGTGCATAAAGTGCATGCGTGTAACAACCCAACTTTTTTTTTATTGATTTAAAAATTTGGAATGCAAATTTTTGGGCCAACAAAAACTTTTTCTATCAGTAAAAATTTCATGCATATAGTTACTCTTGCATTGGTTGTAGGATATGTGTGTATGTGCTTGCGAATATTCCAATTGTGTGTCCATCACTAGAAACCCTAAAACCCTTTTCTTCATGTGAACCTCATTATTTCTGGTTTGAATTAAGTAAACCATGACACCCAACCTTATGCAGGTGATCATGATCTTCCAAGATCATAATTCCCTCAAAATTTCCTCCACACTTTCTTTTTAATTTTTTTTTCTCAAACGATATTCTGAAAATTTCCCCTAGCCTTGTGCAACTTACCTCATCTCTTTTTCATCATTGATTCGACCCATCTCACATGAGGATGGACTTGCCAAAAATCTGAAAATGTTCCTAATGCAAGAAGTGGTCATGTAGACCATGCCATTCACCCATTTCTCTCTTCTCTCTCTTTTTCCTTCTCCAACATTTCTTTTTCTCTTTTTTCATGTGCCTCACTTATTCTACTCCTCTTGCACATGTGAGAGTGGCCTGTATGACACGAGCAAGGAAAGAAAGTGGAGAGAAGAGAGAGTGGCCGGCTGGTTAGTGTGCATGTGACTCATGGACATGGTTCCATACACACCAAGCCAAACCTGCTTCCCTGTTACTTCCCCTCACCCCTGCACCCTTCCTGGTCGACCAGCCACACCCCTGGCACCATCTCCTGTCCTTTTGTGCCTTGCTAGGAGGAGGGCCGGCCTGATGTATCAATGCCACCGAGATGTCGCATCCCCCTCTCTTTTCCCTTGTAACTCTCTCAACCAGCATGCAAGCCTGAGCCAGACTCACCTACACCTCTGGAGTAGCCCTCCTTGGCACTCTAGCTCCTCACATCTCTCTCTTTTGTCCCCATGTTCTTGGCAACGTGAATGCGCCAACTCCCTCTAGCTCGGCCGCAAGCGATGCACACCTTGGCTGTAGCTATTGACGCCCCTCTGCAGCCCTCTCTCGCCTCCCAGATCAAGTCCCGCGAGGCCACGTAGTCCCTATGGCCCTGCACGCCCGTGCACGTCCCACCACGGTGGTGACCACGCGCGCAGACATGGGCACGGCCACGTCGACCACCTCACTCCCTCGCGCTGGTGGACTTGGGCGACGGGGCGGGCACTGCGGCATGCTGAAGCGCCTCAGAGACACACGCCCGACCAAACTCTTCCCTCCCCCGTGCACGCCAACGCGGATGCCAGGTCGCGTCATTCCGTCGAGCACCACTGATGCAGACGCGACCGCTCCCTCTCCTGGTCGCTGCCGACGCGAGCATCGCGCCAACGTCTGGACAGCGGCACGGGTGAGCAGCGCCACCGCCCCTCTCGGCCAATGCCCTGTTGCCGCTGCTCGTTCTCCCTCGCCACAGACCCGGTGCACCGTGCGCCGGCGCCGTCCTTTAAAACGCGCAAGCCCACCTCCTTTCCTCTCCGCTCGCCAGAAGCCTCGCACCACACCACCAGCTTGCCTCCCCCGCGGAGAGGAGCTTCTCTCCTCTCCTCCCTGCTGTCCGTGATCTCGCGCGGCGTCGGCGAGCCGGTGAAGGTTGCCGCAGCCACACAGCACCATCCCTCTCCCTCTCTGGCTCAGTTGATGCGCATCACCTCTCCACCGCTTACGCAACCTTTCTTTTTCCCGGAGATCCTCAACGTCGACGCGAGCGTGAACGGCGGGCGGCGAGCCGTCGACGTCCGCCCACCTCGGCCACCGCTCGTTTCCGTCGCCGTGACCACCGTCCGGGAGAAGACCCTCTGCAGCATCCAACGCGCCCGACCCCGCCATTTTCTGCGTCACGAGGTGAGCTCCAAGGCATCCCGAGTAGCTAGGGTTTTCTCCATCGTCCCGCGTCGCATGGAAGGAGATGATCCTTCGCATGCATGCGATCGACGCGGGGGCCCGCAGGCCAGCGTGGCTCGCCACGTCCCGGCGGTTCGAACCGGCGCCTCCCGCGCGACCGCAGCCGTTCGTCGGGCCGGCCCAATCTGCCGACGCCCGGATCCCTTCCCTTTCGGCCTGTACCCTTTTTCTTTAATATGAAAAACTCGCCGTAAACTACCGCTCGAGTTCTTCGAATACTATAAATTCCTCGATTAACCAAATTTAGTGATTCAAAGTTCTGGATTCTCGTGAACTAAATCTTAACCATAAAAAAATGCATTCATGTGATTTAATGTTGTTCATATGTGCTCGTTAAATAAAAACCTAAAAAGTTACTGATTGTGTATTTTAATTGGTGTGTGAGAATTAAAGATTCTTTTTGCATGAGGTTAATTTTGTTTTGGAGTATAAGTAAATAACTTTATTTTGGAACTAGCCTCATATGCGAAGCTTCCCGGATTTTGTTTGGTTAGCAAATTAAAATTTGACCGAGACAGCTCTTCACTGATTTTTAATTTGAAAACTATAAATTTGTTTGACACAAAACCAAGTGCTACTGGTAGACATATCTATATTGTAATTTTGTGCCAAAGCAAATATTTTTCGGAGTTGTAGTTTAATTGTAAGAATTTTATTACTCGAAACATTATACCTTTTCGGTATATGATTTTTGTAAAATCACTCACAAATCAGAAAAATGCCAAACCAGATGGGGTTAGCTCACATTTGGTATTAGCTATCAATGGGTATGATTGGTTTTGGTTGGTTATGCTCGATGCTGGTGTTCCTATCTAATTGTGTGCTCCGGTTTCTGTCTCATTTAAATTGTCTAAATTATTTAAAAAACTATTTGCAAGTGATTCTTGTGCAAGTGTGTTATACATTTTGTTAGCTTTCGGTAGGTATGCTTGCTTGCATTTTTGTGACTTACGTAAAGATTTAGGCCATTTAAATGGTTCCTAAGTCATTTATGGTTTTATAAAAATCATAACTTTTGTTTTAAAAACCTTAAATTAGTGAATCCACTTCCAGTAGCTTGTTATTGTGAACCTTTAGATACTGTGATTTTACCAAATTTTTATGTGAACTATTCTGGAATAGTTTGTTGATTTGGTGTGTTGTTTGTTTCTTTTTATTTTGCGACGCTAGATTCGAACGCCGCCGGAAATAAAGAAGGAGGTGAATTTGGAGGATTTGAGGAAGAAGGCCAGGGACACTTTGCTGATCAAGGCAAGCCACCTCTTGATGCATGTCTCATCCTAATTATCTTACTCTTGCATTATCACAGGTTTTGATAAATTGCATGTCTTTTATTTATTTATGTGAGTGGTTCCGCCACTCAAAGTTTTATTATTCCACCCTTACGGGTGCAGCCCTCATTTTACCTACTGATTACACACTTACTAGTGATGTGGTGCTTAGCACCTTATCATCCTTGTCGCCGCTTTTCAAAGAAAAGTCGGACTATAGGTCGGGAGCCCTCTTTAAAAAGGTTTGTGAAAATGTTTTCAAGAAAGATGCGTTTCGAAAACCTTGGAATGGGGTAGCCCTGCCCAAGTGTGAGTTTATGAAAAGGAAAAGGTTTTTGGGAACAAAAGTTGCTGGAGGCAAGTGGAGAAAATTGTTTTCGAAAAACTTTGGTGACTGAGTACCTAACCGGACCTAGCCAGTACAACCACATTACCCTTTAGTGGGACGGGGCGTAGTGTAGTAGTTTGTCTCGCCTTAGTTTGGGTCCTGCAAATGTAAGGGGTAGTCCGAGCATGGACACCTATCGACCGTGGCCTTCCCGACGAACTGGGAACGCCTTTCCGTCTCGGACAGATGGCAGGGGTACAACCTATGAGCTCCCATTGAATAATGCCCCGCAGTTGGTCACGGCATTCCGGAGGGTCGAGCTGGTCGGGGAATTTGCTACTCCTGGGAAAACGACCCTCGGACTCCGGTGTTGGGAGGTACAACTCTAGGCGGCATGTCCTAGGTTAAGGCGAGCGAGCGAAAAACTACGATCGGGTACTTGTCGTGGCATATGTTATTATGCAGGGATGATGCCCACACGATAAGTATTCGGATCTTGTGGGGAAAGTGTACAACCTCTGCAGAGTGTAAAACTATTCGAATAGCCGTGTCCGCGGTTATGGACGTGGGAATGGAAGCTGCTTGGCATTAAAGAAAGTTTTGGTTTATAAAAAGAGTTTTCCAAAATGAGTTTGGGAAATGGTACTAGTGGGACTGGTGGAGATGTACCTGATAGGTACGGTGGAAAGTTGGAAAAAATTGTTTTGGCCATATGAGATGGCCGGAAAGGAAAATGGGTCACCCTTACCTATTAGTCTTCAAATAAACTTGTTTTCAAAAAAAAAAAAAAGTTTTCAACAAATGTATAGAGATGTCATACTCTCGAGAGTAACCACCTCTCGCTCCTTGTCGCCCTAGTTTAGTGCCTGCTCCTTGCTACTGCCATATTGCATATCCTTTACTTCTCTCTAAGGTGGTTTGCGAGTACATTCAAACGTACTCATTGGCATTGTTGTCCTGGCTATTTACTTGGCCAGACTTTGAAGAGGAGTACTACGAAGAAGAGGAGTACGACGCCGAAGACGCGAACTAGGTCGCTCTCCCAGTCAGCCGCCTGTAGGGTAAAGGCCTGACTTGGGTTCCACCGCCGTTTGGAGTCAAGATGTTTCAGCTGCTGTTCGTTGAATTACGGCCTTGATGGCCGATGTTGTAAGACTTCCGTAATACTTTTAATTCGGTACTGTAATGGATGATGTAATCTGGTATCAGTTCGGTTATGTATTCACGATGGAATGATCTTGGGATCGTGAAATTGTATGCATAACAGGAGTTTCGGACTGGTAAGTCCGGGGCCCCACAGAGCTGGTATCAGAGCCATCCTGACTGTAGGAGACCTTAGTTAGCATGGGCGTTAGTTAGGAAAATACTAATTTGGTAAAACTATTTACTAAACTTATTTTCCTAAATACCAGAAGCTTTCTTCTATCTTTCTTACCCTTTTCAAAAACTTCTAATTCTCACCCCTCTGATTTCTTGCGACTTTGAAAGTTCTTATTCTACTATCTCATCCTCTTCCAAACCTGTATATTGGCGATGCTCCCCAACTCAGACATCCGGACTCGAGGTATTGAAGACCTGACAAGCTCGGTTGATTCGGATAGGATACTCTCATATATTAGGTGTCCCTTGGTACGAGTACCACGCGTAATTCACATAGTTGTTTGTAGGTTTCGAAGCGTGTGAGCTTGATTGGTTGTGTGTGATTGTTGTGTGATGATAATTTGTGCCTTCGGCACCCCTGCTATGATATGCCTTTGTTTCCGCCTATTTTTGCTTTGTTGTTTTCGTTTTAAAAACTTTTGTTTTTACCAAACCCTCCCCTTTTAAGTGGCTGCCCATATCCTTGTTTCCCCATTAATATCTGAATCCACCCCTCTTCAGGATGGTTGACACCCGTAGAGGAAGCGCCAGCGGGTCAGACCAAAACCCCCCTCCACCTCCAGACCCAACCATGGTCCAACTTCTGCGCCTTATGATGGAAGACCGTGAGGCAGCCCGTGAGGAGCGCCAAGCTAACCTTGCTACCCTTCAGCACCTCACTCAACTTGCTACCGGAAACGCCAACCACGATAATGGCGGGAACGGAAATGGAGACCCCCGCTCTACGCTGAAGGATTTCCAGAGCACCAACCCTCCTATTTTTGCCAAGTGCACTGAACCCCTTGACGCCGATGATTGGCTTCGCACCATTGAGAACAATCTGGAGGTTGCCGGAGTCGGCATTGATGAGAAGGTGTTATTCGCCACTCATTACCTTTCTGGTCCTGCACGCGCTTGGTGGGAAAATGTCAAGGCTATTCAAGCTGAAGGACACGTCATCAACTGGGAAGAATTCAAGGCCAAGTTCCGCAAGACGCATATCCCCTCTGGACTGATCAAGCTCATGAAGGACAAGTTCATGAACCTGAGGCAAGGAAGTATGTCTGTGGTGGATTACCTAGACAAATTCACCACCCTGTCTAGGTATGCTCCTGAAGATACCAACACCGAAGAGAAGAAGAAGGACCGCTTTCTGAACGGTCTGCACGATGAGCTGCAAAGTATCTTGGTAGCTGTCCCATATCCAGATCTTGAGTCGTTGGTAGATGCCTCTATCATGGTTGAGAACAAGCGCAAGAATGCATTAGAGAACCGCAAGCGCAAGGCAATGATGCTGCAGGGCAACTCCAGCACTCAGCAACCCCGCAGTCTTCCCCCACCTAGGCCAGCGCCCCATCAGCCGAGGACCTCACCCCCTGCACCACGTCCCAACAACCTCAACCGAAATCCCAACTACAACGGCCAGAACAACACTGTCCGCAAACCCCCCAATGGATGCTACGCATGCGGACACCCGGATCATTACTCTAACGAGTGCCCCAACAAAGTGACTTCTGGACAGCGCCCCAATACACCCAAGCCAAATCAAGGAGAATCTCGCACTGCTTCTGGAAGGAACCAGAACCATATGAAACCAGCTGGACCACCTAGAGGACACCTGAACCATGTCAACGCTGAAGAAGCTCAGGAAGCTCCAGATATTGTTCTGGGTACGTTCCTTGTCAACTCAGTACCCGCAAATGTTCCGTTTGATTCCGGAGCCTCACATTCCTTCGTTACCAAGCCTTTTGTGAGAAAAGGAGGTTTAACCCCCACCCCCATGAAGCGACCTATGTTAGTCCAAATCCCTGGATCCACCAACAGAAACCCAAAGTTCATGCAAGGAGGTTCCCATAGAAATTCAAGGAAAGCGTTTTCACGCGGATCTGATCGTATTAGGAGATCAAGGCTTAGAGGTTATCCTCGGAATGAATTGGATGGTGAAGTATAAGGGATACATAGATTGTGTTCGCCGAGCTATAACCCTGACTGCTGAGGACGGTGAAGTAGTTGAGCATGTAGCCACCATGCCATCATCGAAGGCCCTATGCAAGAAGAGTGTCGCTAGTCCAGCCCTGCATGAAGTACCCGTAGCTTGTGAATACCCTGAAGTTTTTCCTGACGAATTACCCGGTATGCCCCCTGATCGGGATATCGAGTTTATCATTGAGCTAGTTCCCGGAACTGCTCCTATCGCTCAGCGACCTTACCGGATGAACCCCCAAGAATTAGTTGAGTTGAAGAAGCAGTTGGATGATATGTTGAGGAAAGGATTGATTCGCCCGAGCGCATCACCCTGGGGATCTCCCGTTATCTTTGTGGATAAGCGGGACGGTACCATCCGCCTGTGCGTGGATTACCGTAAACTGAATGATGTCACCATCAAGAACAAATACCCCCTCCCGAAGATTGAAGATTTGTTTGACCAGATGAATGGAGCCCGAGTTTTCTCTAAGATAGATCTCCGAACTGGTTATCATCAACTCAAGGTTCGAGAGTCAGACATTCCCAAGACTGCCTTCACCACACAGTATGGACTATTTGAATATACCGTGATGTCCTTCGGACTGACCAATGCCCCTGCCTATTTCATGAATCTCATGAACAAGGTGTTCATGAAGTACCTCGACAAGTTCGTCGTGGTTTTCATCGACGATATTCTGATCTACTCCAAGAATGAAGAAGAGCATGCTGAACATCTGCGGATTGTTTTGGGAACTCTCCGAGACCATCAGCCTTTACGCCAAGTTTAGTAAATGTGAATTCTGGCTGAAAGAAGTAGGATTCCTTGGTCATGTCATTTCTGCCGGAGGAGTGTCCGTCGACCCGTCCAAAATTCAGTCTATCCCGGAGAAGAAAGCCCCTACCAACCGGACCGAAGTCCGCGCCTTTTTAGGATTGGCGGGTTATTATCGTAAGTTCGTTGAGGGATTCTCCAGCATTGCGAGACCCTTAACGCAGCTTTTGAAGAAGGATAAGAAGTTTGAATGGACCGACAAATGTGAGGCCAGTTTTCAGGAACTCAAGAAAAGATTAGTTACAGCCCCCGTCTTGACCATGCCTGATATCACCAAGGATTTTGATGTGTACTGCGATGCATCGAAACTTGGTCTGGGAAGTGTACTGATGCAAGAAGGCAAGGTGATAGCCTATTTGTCAAGACAACTTCGACCGCGTGAGATGAATTACCCCACGCATGAATTAGAGCTTGCTGCGGTAGTTCACGCCCTGAAGACCTGGCGCCATTATTTAGTTGGAAATCGTTGCGAAATCTACACCGACCACAAGAGTCTGAAGTACATCTTCACTTAGCGGGAGCTGAACATGAGGCAGAGCAGATGGATGGAACTTATCAAGGATTACGACCTCGGCATTCATTATCACCCCGGTAAAGCCAATGTCATAGCTGATGCCCTTAGTCGAGAGCCCTGTTCGTTGAACGCCCTGATAAAAATTGCTCAACCCAAGTTGTATGAAGAACTCGAGGAGTTCGGCCTCGAGTTGGTAAGCCATGGTTTTCTAGCCAATCTTGAGCTGAAGCCTACTTTATTCGATCAAATCAAAGAAGCTCAAGTGGGTCATGAGAGTATTGAAGGAATCAAGCGTAGAATAGATAGGGAGGAAGTTCCTGGTTTTCAAATTGATGCCAAAGGAGTTTTGTGGTACAACGGACGTCTCTGTGTACCTAATGTTGAAGACCTGAAGCAACTCATCATGAAGGAAGCTCACGACACCCCCTACTCAATCCACCCCGGAGGAACCAAGATGTATCAAGATCTCAAGAAGCAATTCTGGTGGCACGGTATGAAGCGAGAGATAGCCTTTTTCATTGCTCGCTGCGACGTGTGCCAGAAAGTGAAGGCTGAACATCAGCGACCCGCTGGACTACTCCAACCCCTCAAAGTCCCTGAATGGAAATGGGAAGAAGTTGGGATGGATTTCATTACTGGACTTCCTAAATCCCAGCGTGGTCACGACTCCATCTGGGTTATTGTCGATCGGCTTACCAAGGTTGCACATTTCATCCCCGTCAAAGTCAGTTACCACGGAACCAAGTTGGCTGATCTCTACATGTCCCGAATAGTGAGTCTTCATGGAGTTCCTAAGAGAATAGTTTCTGATCGTGGCACGCAGTTTACGTCGAGATTTTGGAAGAGCTTTCATGAAACCTTAGGAACCAATTTATCTTTTAGCACTGCCTATCACCCGCAGACCGGTGGTCAAACAGAAAGAGTGAATCAGATTCTTGAAGATATGCTTCGTGCTTGTGTCCTCGCTTACGGAGCAAAATGGGAAGACTGTCTACCCTTCGCAGAATTCTCGTACAACAATAGCTACCAAGCTAGTCTGCAGATGGCCCCCTTCGAAGCCCTATATGGTCGCCGTTGCCGAACCCCTCTCAACTGGTCCGAGACTGGAGATAGTCAAGTTTTTGGACCTGACCATCTTCGCGAAGCTGAAGAACAAGTTCAACTGATCCGCGATCGCCTCAAGGCCGCTCAATCCCGCCAGAAGAGTTATGCTGATTCCAAGCGTCGCGAATTGACTTTCAAGGTTGGAGATCATGCCTATCTTCGCGTCACTCCACTCAAGGGAATGCAGAGATTTCACGTCAAAGGGAAGCTTGCCCCCAGATATATTGGGCCCTTCAAGGTTCTCGCTCGTCGAGGTGAAGTATCATATCAACTGGAACTGCCTGCTGAATTAGCGGATTTCCACGATGTGTTTCATATCTCTCTACTTCGACGATGCCTCCAAGTGCCCGACAAGCCTGAAGTATTCAAGAACATCGATTATCGCACCCTCGACCTCAACACCGACTTAACCTATCATGAAGTACCCCTTCGGATTCTGGAAGAAGCTGTTCGTCTCACCCGAAGAAGGAAGATTAAGTTTTGTAAGGTTCAATGGAGTAATCACTCAGAAGAAGAAGCCACTTGGGAACGAGAGGATCAACTTCGAAAGGACTTCCCCGCACTCTTCAGTTCTTAGCCACCGAATCTCGAGGACGAGATTCATTTTAAGGGGGGAAGGTTTGTAACAACCCAACTTTTTTTTATTGATTTAAAAATTTGGAATGCAAATTTTTGGGCCAACAAAAACTTTTTCTATCAGTAAAAATTTCATGCATATAGTTACTCTTGCATTGGTTGTAGGATATGTGTGTATGTGCTTGCGAATATTCCAATTGTGTGTCCATCACTAGAAACCCTAAAACCCATTTCTTCATGTGAACCTCATTATTTCTGGTTTGAATTAAGTAAACCATGACACCCAACCTTATGCAGGTGATCATGATCTTCCAAGATCATAATTCCCTCAAAATTTCCTCCACACTTTCTTTTTAATTTTTTTTTCTCAAACGATATTCTGAAAATTTCCCCTAGCCTTGTGCAACTTACCTCATCTCTTTTTCATCATTGATTCGACCCATCTCACATGAGGATGGACTTGCCAAAAATCTGAAAATGTTCCTAATGCAAGAAGTGGTCATGTAGACCATGCCATTCACCCATTTCTCTCTTCTCTCTCTTTTTCCTTCTCCAACATTTCTTTTTCTCTTTTTTCATGTGCCTCACTTATTCTACTCCTCTTGCACATGTGAGAGTGGCCTGTATGACACGAGCAAGGAAAGAAAGTGGAGAGAAGAGAGAGTGGCCGGCTGGTTAGTGTGCATGTGACTCATGGACATGGTTCCATACACACCAAGCCAAACCTGCTTCCCTGTTACTTCCCCCACCCCTGCACCCTTCCTCGGTCGACCAGCCACACCCCCGGCACCATCTCCTCGTCCTTTTGTGCCTTGCTAGGAGGAGGGCCGGCCTGATGTATCAATGCCACCGAGATGTCGCATCCCCCTCTCTTTTCCCTTGTAACTCTCTCAACCAGCATGCAAGCCTGAGCCAGACTCACCTACACCTCTGGAGTAGCCCTCCTTGGCACTCTAGCTCCTCACATCTCTCTCTTTTGTCCCCATGTTCTTGGCAACGTGAATGCGCCAACTCCCTCTAGCTCGGCTGCAAGCGATGCACACCTTGGCTGTAGCTATTGACGCCCCTCTGCAGCCCTCTCTCGCCTCCCAGATCAAGTCCCGCGAGGCCACGTAGTCCCTATGGCCCTGCACGCCCGTGCACGTCCCACCACGGTGGTGACCACGCGCGCAGACATGGGCACGGCCACGTCGACCACCTCACTCCCTCGCGCTGGTGGACTTGGGCGACGGGGCGGACACTGCGGCATGCTGAAGCGCCTCAGAGACACACGCCCGACCAAACTCTTCCCTTCCCCGTGCACGCCAACGCGGATGCCAGGTCGCGTCATTCCGTCGAGCACCACTGATGTAGACGCGACTGCTCCCTCTCCTGGTCGCTGCCGACGCGAGCATCGCGCCAACGTCTGGACAGCGGCACGGGTGAGCAGCGCCACCGCCCCTCTCGGCCAATGCCCTGTTGCCGCTGCTCGTTCTCCCTCGCCACAGACCCGGTGCACCGTGCGCCGGCGCCGTCCTTTAAAACGCGCAAGCCCACCTCCTTTCCTCTCCGCTCGCCAGAAGCCTCGCACCACACCACCAGCTCGCCTCCCCCGCGGAGAGGAGCTTCTCTCCTCTCCTCCCTGCTGTCCGTGATCTCGCGCGGCGTCGGCGAGCCGGTGAAGGTTGCCGCAGCCACACAGCACCATCCCTCTCCCTCTCTGGCTCAGTTGATGCGCATCACCTCTCCACCGCTTACGCAACCTTTCTTTTTCCCAGAGATCCTCAACGTCGACGCGAGCGTGAACAGCGGGCGGCGAGCCGTCGACGTCTGCCCACCTCGGCCACTGCTGTTTCCGTCGCCGTGACCACCGTCCGGGAGAAGACCCTCTGCAGCATCCAACGCGCCCGACCCCGCCATTTTCTGCGTCACGAGGTGAGCTCCAAGGCATCCAGAGTAGCTAGGGTTTTCTCCACTGTCCCGCGTCGCATGGAAGGAGATGATCCTTCGCATGCATGCGATCGACGCGGGGGCCCGCAGGCCAGCGTGGCTCGCCACGTCCTGGCGGTTCGAACCGGCGCCTCCCGCGCGACCGCAGCCGTTGCTGGGCCGGCCCAATCTGCCGACGCCCAGATCCCTTCCCTTTCGGCCTGTACCCTTTTTCTTTAATATGAAAAACTCTGCCAGAAACTACTGCTTCAGTTCTTCGAATACTATAAATTCCTCGATTAACCAAATTTAGTGATTCAAAGTTCTGGATTCTCGTGAACTAAATCTTAACCATAAAAAAATGCATGCATGTGCTTTAGTGTTGTTCATATGTGCTGTTAAATAAAAACCTAAAAAGTTACTGATTGTGTATTTTAATTGGTGTGTGAGAATTAAAGATTCTTTTTGCATGAGGTTAATTTTGTTTTGGAGTATAAGTAAATAACTTTATTTTGGAACTAGCCTCATATGCAGAAGCTTCCTGGATTTTGTTTGGTTAGCAAATTAAAATTTGACCAGACAGCTCTTCACTGATTTTTAATTTGAAAACTATAAATTTGTTTGACACAAAACCAAGTGCTACTGGTAGACATATCTATATTGTAATTTTGTGCCAAAGCAAATATTTTTCAGAGTTGTAGTTTAATTGTAAGAATTTTATTACTGAAACATTATACCTTTTCAGTATATGATTTTTGTAAAATCACTCACAAATCAGAAAAATGCCAAACCAGTGGGGTTAGCTCACATTTGGTATTAGCTATCAATGGGTATGATTGGTTTTGGTTGGTTATGCTCTGATGCTGGTGTTCCTATCTAATTGTGTGCTCTGGTTTCTGTCTCATTTAAATTGTCTAAATTATTTAAAAAACTATTTGCAAGTGATTCTTGTGCAAGTGTGTTATACATTTTGTTAGCTTTCAGTAGGTATGCTGCTTGCATTTTTGTGACTTACAGAAAGATTTAGGCCATTTAAATGGTTCCTAAGTCATTTATGGTTTTATAAAAATCATAACTTTTGTTTTAAAAACCTTAAATTAGTGAATCCACTTCCAGTAGCTTGTTATTGTGAACCTTTAGATACTGTGATTTTACCAAATTTTTATGTGAACTATTCTGGAATAGTTTGTTGATTTGGTGTGTTGCTTGTTTCTTTTTATTTTGCGACGCTAGATTCGAACGCCGCCGGAAATAAAGAAGGAGGTGAATTTGGAGGATTTGAGGAAGAAGGCCAGGGACACTTTGCTGATCAAGGCAAGCCACCTCTTGATGCATGTCTCATCCTAATTATCTTACTCTTGCATTATCACGGGTTTTGATAAATTGCATGTCTTTTATTTATTTATGTGAGTGGTTCCGCCACTCAAAGTTTTATTATTCCACCCTTACGGGTGCAGCCCTAATTTTACCTACTGATTACACACTTACTAGTGATGTGGTGCTTAGCACCTTATCATCCTTGTCGCCGCTTTTCAAAGAAAAGTCGGACTATAGGTCGGGAGCCCTCTTTAAAAAGGTTTGTGAAAATGTTTTCAAGAAAGATGCGTTTCGAAAACCTTGGAATGGGGTAGCCCTGCCCAAGTGTGATTTTATGAAAAGGAAAAGGTTTTTGGGAACAAAAGTTGCTGGAGGCAAGTGGAGAAAATTGTTTTCGAAAAACTTTGGTGACTGAGTACCTAACCGGACCTAGCCAGTACAACCACATTACCCTTTAGTGGGACGGGGCGTAGTGTAGTAGTTTGTCTCGCCTTAGTTTGGGTCCTGCAAATGTAAGGGGTAGTCCGAGCATGGACACCTATCGACCGTGGCCTTCCCGACGAGCCGGGAACGCCTTTCCGTCTCGGACAGATGGCGGGGTACAACCTATGAGCTCCCATTGAATAATGCCCCGCGGTTGGTCACGGCATTCCGGAGGGTCGAGCTGGTCGGGGAATTTGCTACTCCTGGGAAAACGACCCTCGGACTCGGTGTTGGGAGGTACAACTCTAGGCGGCATGTCCTAGGTTAAGGCGAGCAGGGCGAAAAACTACGATCGGGTACTTGTCGTGGCATATGTTATTATGCGGGGATGATGCCCACACGATAAGTATTCGGATCTTGTGGGGAAAGTGTACAACCTCTGCGAGTGTAAAACTATTCGAATAGCCGTGTCCGCGGTTATGGACGTGGGAATGGAAGTTGCTTGGCATTAAAGAAAGTTTTGGTTTATAAAAAGAGTTTTCCAAAATGAGTTTGGGAAATGGTACTAGTGGGATCTGGTGGAGATGTACACGATAGGTACGGTGGAAAGTTGGAAAAAATTGTTTTGGCCATATGAGATGGCCGGAAAGGAAAATGGGTCACCCTTACCTATTAGTCTTCAAATAAACTTGTTTTCAAAAAAAAAAAAAAAAGTTTTCAACAAATGTATAGAGATGTCATACTCTCGAGAGTAACCACCTCTCGCTCCTTGTCGCCCTAGTTTAGTGCCTGCTCCTTGCTACTGCCATATTGCATATCCTTTACTTCTCTCTAAGGTGGTTTGCGAGTACATTCAAACGTACTCATTGGCATTGTTGTCCTGGCTATTTACTTGGCCGGACTTTGAAGAGGAGTACTACGAAGAAGAGGAGTACGACGCCGAAGACGCGAACTAGGTCGCTCTCCCGATCGGCCGCTCGTAGGGTAAAGGCCCGACTTGGGTTCCACCGCCGTTTGGAGTCAAGATGTTTCCGCTCGTTGTTCGTTGAATTACGGCCTTGATGGCCGATGTTGTAAGACTTCCTTAATACTTTTAATTCGGTACTGTAATGGATGATGTAATCTGGTATCAGTTCGGTTATGTATTCACGATGGAATGATCTTGGGATCGTGAAATTGTATGCATAACGGGAGTTTCGGACTGGTAAGTCCGGGGCACCACAATGCGTATATAATAAGTGTGTTTCTTGGCCACCAACGATATATAGATCGAGATAAGAGAGAGATTTAAATATATATATATATATATATCCCCAAGAATATGTTCAAATATATATTGAAATATATGCACGAATGATATGCAAGGTATGCCATGCGCACATGCACACTAGCTAATTATATATATATATTATGAGACAACTTAATCAAATGCGTTTTCATTCGAGATCGAGAACTTGTAAAAAATAAAGTTAATTAATTTATCAGCGCTAATTAGTTGGTCGCCTGCTTGATGCGCAGTTAAATGTCGTTGGCCTATATATGTAGGGTTTAATTAGGGTTTAGGGTTTAGGGTTAGGGTTTAGGGTTTAGGGTTTAGTGTTTAGGGTTTAGGGTTTAGGGTTTAGTGTTTAGGGTTTAGGGTTTAGGGTCTAGGGTTTAGGGTTTAGTGTTTAGGGTGTTTAGGGTGTATGTTTAGGGTATAATTAGGGATTAGGGATTAGGGTTTTAGGGTTTAAGGTTTAGGGATCATCGATCGAGTGCACACACACATTATTAGAGGCACCCACGCCTTTGCGCATAAAGTGCATGTGTATATATATAAGTGTGTTTCTTGGCCACCAACGATATATAGATCTAGGGAGAGATTGAAATATATTTAGGGTTTAGGGTTTAGGGTCTAGGGTTAGGGTTTAGGGTTTAGTGTTTAGGGTTTAGGGTTTAGGGTTTAGGGTCTAGGGTTTAGGGTGTTTAGGGTGTACGTTTAGGGTATAATTAGGGATCAGGGATTAGGGTTTTAGGGTTTAAGGTTTAGGGATCATCGATCAAGCTAGTGCACACACACATTATTAGAGGCACCAGCGCCTTTGCGCATAAAGTGCATGCGTATATATATAAGTGTGTTTCTTGGCCACCAACGATATATAGATCGAGATAAGAGAGAGATTGAAATATATATATATCCCCAAGAATATGTTCAAATATATATTGAAATATATGCACGAATGATATGCAAGGTATGCCATGCGCACATGCACACTAATTATATATATATTGTGAGACAACTTAATCAAATGTGTTTTCATTCGAGATCGAGAACTTGTCAAAAATCAAGTTAATTAATTTATCATCGCTAATTAGTTGGTCGCCTGCTTGATGCGCAATTAAGTGTCCTTGGCCTATATATGTAGGGTTTAATTAGGGTTTAGGGTTTAGGGTTAGCTAGGGGTTAGGGTTAGGGTTAGGGTTTAGGGTTTAGTGTTTAGGGTTTAGTGTTTAGGGTTTAGGGTTTAGGGTCTAGGGTTTAGGGTTTAGTGTTTAGGGTGTTTAGGGAGTACGTTTAGGGTATAATTAGGGATTAGGGATTAGGGTTTTTGGGTTTAAGGTTTAGGGATCATCGATCGAGTGCACACACACATTATTGGAGGCACCCGCGCCAATTTGCGCATAAAGTGCATGCGTATATATATAAGTGTGTTTCTTGGCCACCAACTATATATAGATCTATAGAGAGATTGAAATATATTTAGGGTTTAGGGTTTAGGGTTTAGGGTTTAGGGTTTAGGGTTTAGTGATTAGGGTTTAGGGTCGTCTAGGGTTTAGGGTTTAGTGTTTAGGGTGTTTAGGGTGTCCGTTTAGGGTATAATTAGGGATCAGGGAATAGGGTTTTAGGGTTTAGGGTTTAGGGTCTAGGGTTTAGGGTTTAGTGTTTAGGGTGTTTAGGGCGTACGTTTAGGGTATAATTAGGGATCAGGGATTAGGGTTTTAGGGTTTAAGGTTTAGGGATCATCGATCGAGCTAGTGCACACACACACATTATTAGAGGCACTCGCGCCTTTGCGCATAAAGTGCATGCGTATATATATAAGTTTGTTTCTTGGCCACCAACGATATATAGATCGAGATAAGAGAGAGATTGAAATGTATATATATCCCTGTCGGGGGGAAGACCCCGGGTAGGGCAAAGGACTAAGAACAACCGGCTCAAGGCCTGTCGGCCCGCGGCAAAGGCCGGCTGAGGAGCAGTCGGCTGGAGCCGTGGCCCGCTGCCTTGGGAGCCGGCTGGTTCAAAGTCCATGTTGGCCTGGCCGCAGCCGACTATGCTGTGGCTGGGCCGGCTTCAACTTGTCATATCCGGCTTGGTTTGTTTCTCCCTGACATGGTCCGGGTTGGTGAGGCTTGCAGGAGAAGGAACTGGAAGGGTAGTCCGGCTCCTAAAGTCCACGATGATCTCACTCTCCGTAAAGGGCGGGGCAATGTAGAGCAACAGTGCCTCCGCCGGACATGGCATCATGGCGCCGTACGGCTACAGGACATGATGGCGACAGGGACACTTCCTCTCCATACCGCTGACTCCGGCAGGCGGATGGGACAGGCCATGAGGCCTCAACGGCTCCTGACATCAACGCCTCGGGAAGGAGCGGAAGCCGAAGCCGGCCAGTCGGCCAGTAGGTCATAGTGACTTCTATGTAAAGTGCCAGCGTCTATATAAGCTGCACTACCCCTCTCGTGCGGGGACGATCGATCACTTCTTATTCATTCTAGTCTTAGCGCTACTCAGGGAGAGAGACCTTCGTCTACCTTAGCCTCCCGAGCAGCCGGATACGGCTCAAGGAGCGCCTTTGTACTGTGATACCATCATATACACTCATAGCAGGAGTAGAGGTGTTACCTCCACAGGAGGGCCTCGAACCTGGGTCCGTCGTCGTGTCGCTCGTGCCCATACCCGCATCCGGATATCGACGGCTTCCAGCTCCCGTGCGACACCCCCAAGTACGACGGCACTGCCAAGCCGGAGGACTGGCTGTTGGACTACTCCACCGCAGTCGACATCGCCATGGGCAACAAGCGCTGGGTGGTACGCTACTCCCCCCTGATGCTGGTTGGCTCCGCCCGCACCTGGATCAACAACCTGCCAGCCGGCAGCATCAACGCTTGGCTGGACTTCGAAGAGGCCTTCATCAGCAACTTCACCGGCACCTACCGCCGGCCGGGTCGCCTCAGAAGCTTGAGATGTGCAGGCAGGGCCCGGACGAGACGGATCGCGCGTACCTGACGCGTTGGTGCGAAATGCGCAACTCATGCGAGGGCGTGCACGAGATCCAGGCCATCACCTTCTTCATGGGAGGCTGTCGGCCCAACACCATGCTGTGGCACAAGCTGCGCCGCAGCGAACCCAAGACCATGGCGGCCCTGATGGCCATCGCGGACAAGTACGCGCTGGCCGAGGAAGCCGGCAAAGCGCCGGCTGATACATCACCGGCTCCGCCCAGGCGGGACAACCACAAGCCGGCCGAGAACAAGCCGGCCGAGGGCGCCTCTCATGGCAGCCGGCGGGACAACTACTGCGGCAAGCGGCACAGCGACCAGCCGGACCGCCGGTACGGTTCTGCCCATGTGGCAGCTGTGTCGGACCATGCGGCTGCTGGCGGCAGCCGGCACCAGAAGCAAGACCGGCCCCGGAAGCCGAAGTTCACCTTCGAGCAGATGCTCGACTCACCGTGCAAGTACCACAGCGGCAAGAACCCGTCCAACCACACCACCCGCGACTGCCACTTCATGAAGCGGCTGACAAGCGGCGAACCGCTCCCACCTCCACCCCCGCCTCCTCCAGCCGGCGGGCCGGGTGGCCAAGCCGGCGCAGAGAACGCCAACCTCGAGCACCACGAGGCTAACCAAGTGCACCATGGCCGCTACTTAGCCGAGGATGCTACCTACATCATCTTCACCTCCGAGCCCGAGGACAAGACGAGCCAACAGCGCCGTTCCCTCGAGGTCAACGCGGTCATACCGCCGGTCCCCCAGTACATAAACTGGTCAGAGCATGCCATCACGTTTGATCACCACGACGCACCGGCTGTCCTGCCGAAGCCGGGCAGCTACGCCATGGTCCTCGACCCCACCATCGGCACAACCCGGCGCAGCGTGCGCTTCTCGCGCGTCCTCATCGATGGGGACAGCAGCATCAACATCCTCTACCGCGACACCGCCCACAAGCTGGGCATCCAGGAGGCCGAGTTGCGCCCCACCCCCACCGTTTTCCATGGCATCGTGCCAGGCCACTGCTGCCAGCCGATCGGCCGGATCACGGCCGGAGGTGATGTTCGGGAAGCCGGATCATTTCCGCACCGAGAAGATTGAGTTCGAGGTGGTGGACCTCGTCAGTCCCTACCACGCGCTCCTGGGCCGTCCGGCCATGACCAAGTTCATGGCGGTGCCCCACTATGGGTACCTGAAGATGAAGCTGCCCGGCCCAAAGGGGGTCATCACCGTAGCCGGCGACTGTCGCCGCTCCATGGACTGCGCCACGCAGAGCTCCAAGATGGCCCAGACGCTGGTCATCGCCACCGAGAAGCAGCTCATCCACGACGCCGTCGCCTTGGCTAAGGCCGCGCAGTCGGACATGCCGGCTGTAGGAAACCCGGCTGGGACGACTCACTTCCAGCCGACCAACAACACCAAGAAGATCCTGCTCGACCCGACGCAGCCGGACAAGTACGTCACCATCGGTGCCGGCTTGAGCAGCAAATAGGAAAGCGAGCTCACCAGCTTCCTCCGTGAGAATCGGGACATCTTCGCGTGGTCGCCAAGGGACATGCCGGGTGTGCCGAGGGAGTTGGCTGAGCACCACCTCCACGTCAGGCCTAAAGCCAAGCCGGTGAAGCAACTCCTCAGGCGCTTCGCCGAAGAAAGAAGGAAGGCCATCGGTGAAGAAATCTCCCGGCTCCTCGCAGCCGGCTTCATCATGGAAGTGCTGCACCCGGACTGGTTGGCGAACCCGGTCCTGGTTTTGAAGAAGAACGACTCCTGGCGCATGTGTATTGACTACACCAGCCTCAACAAGGCGTGCCCGAAGGACCCCTTCCCCCTGCCGCGCATAGATCAAGTCATAGACTCGATCGCCAGCTGTGAACTGTTGTCTTTTTTAGATGCCTATTCAGAGCTACCACTAGATTCCTTTGAATCCGGCTGATCAAATAAAGACTTCGTTCATTACCCCGTATGGGGCTTACTTGCTACACGACTATGCCATTCGGCTTGAAAAATGCGAGCGCCACCTACCAAAGGTGCATGCAAAAGTGTTTGCGAGGATCAAATCGGCAGAAATGTTCACGCATATGTGGATGATGTCGTTGTAAAAACCAAGGAGATGCCTACCCTCCTTGATGACTCGAGAGAAACCTTCACCAATCTGCGAAGATTCCGGATGAAGCTCAACCCGGCCAAGTGCACGTTCGGCGTGCCGGCCGGCCAACTCCTGGGCTACCTCGTCTCTCGGCGAGGAATCGAAGCCAACCCAGAGAAGATCAGTGCCATTGAGAAGATGGAGCTTCCGCAGTGCCTCAAGGACGTCCAGAAGTTCACCGGATGCCTGGCCTCCTTGAGCCGCTTCATCAGCCGGCTGGGGGAGAAGGCACTGCCCCTGTACCAGTTGCTGAAGAAATCGGACAAATTCGTCTGGTCACCGCAGGCGGATGAAGCCTTCCGTGACTTGAAGCGTGTGCTCTCAACCGCACCCATCCTCGCATCGCCGGCTTCAATGGAGCCGATGCTGTTGTACATCGCTGCCACCAATCGTGTGGTTAGCGTCGTTCTGGTGGTGGAGCGCAAGGAAGCTAGCAAGGAAGCCGGCAAGGAGCAGTCGGTCCAGCGCCCAGTCTACTACCTCAGCGAGGTGCTGTCCCATTCGAAGCAAAACTACCCCCACTACCAGAAGGTCACCTACGGCGTGTACATGGCGGCCAAGAAGCTCAAGCACTACTTCCAGGAGCACCCCATCAAGGTGGTGGCCACAGCACCCTTGCCGGAAATCATTGGCAGCAAAGACGCCAATGGCCGGGTTGCCAAGTGGGTCCTGGAGCTAGCTGCCCACACCATCATCTACGAGCCGCGCACGGCCATCAAGTCGCAGATCCTCGCGGACTTCTTAGTCGACTGGGCCGAGATGCAATACCTGCCGCTTGTGCCTGACTCCACACACTGGAAGTTGCACTTCGACGGCTCGAAGATGCGAAACGGATTGGGAGCCGGCATCGTCGTCACCTCTCCCAAGGGAGACCGGCTGGACTACGTCCTGCAGATCCACTTCGCCGCATCCAACAATGTGGCAGAGTACGAGGCGCTCATCCACGGGCTGAAGCTGGCCAAGGAGATAGGCGTGCGTCGCATTCTTTGCTTCGGCAACTCCGACTTGGTCATACAGCAAGCATACGCGAAGGACGCCAACATGGCCTCATACCGCTTCCACATCCAGCAGTTGTCCGGCTTCTTCGATGGCTGTGAATTCCATCACGTGCCGCGAGCAAACAACGAGGCGGCTGACGCGCTGTCCAAGATAGGCTCAACCCGGCAAGCAATTCCGCCGGGGGTTGCCTTGGCGCATCTGCGGAAGCCGTCCATCATACCGTCACCGGACTCGGATTCCATATTCGTGCCGGCTGACCCGGGGGCTTCTCAGCCGAACCCGGGGGCTTCATCGCCCAAGTCGGGGGCTTATCAGCCGAACCCGCCGGCTCCACAGCCGAACCCGGGGCATCTCGGTCCAACCCGGGGCTTCTCAGCCAAACTCGGGGCTTCTCAGCCGAACCCGCCGGCTCCACAGCCGAACCCGGCGACCATGCAGTCGAACCCGGAAGCTCCGAAGATGGAGGCCCTGGTGGTCAGCGTGTTTGAAATAAAATGCGTACCATCATGGGCACAATAATTCCTCTCCTACCTCACCGATGGTGTGCTGCCCAGCGACAGGGTTCAAGCCAGGCAGATTGAGAGAAGGGCCAAGGCCTATACTATCATCAACCACGAGCTGTACAAACGTAGCGTAAGTGGGGTGCTCCAGCGGTGCGTCAAGCCGGCTGAAGGGATTGAACTCCTACGGGAAATCCATCAATGAGAGTGCGGCCACCACGCCTCCTCCAGAGCCATAGTGGCCAAAGCCTTCCGGCACGGTTTCTACTGGCCGACTGCGCTCAGGAACGCAGAAGAATTGGTGAAGAAGTGCAACAGCTGCCAGCGCTTCGCCAAGAAAAGGCACTCGCCGGCTTCCGCCTTGAAAACCATCCCCATCACTTGGCCATTTGCCGTGTGGGGCTTGGATATGGTGGGCCCATTCAGAACCGCGCGAGGAGGCATGACACACCTCTTTGTGATGATTGACAAATTCACCAAGTGGATCGAAGCGAAGCCAATCAAGAAGCTGGACGGCTCCATAGCCGTCACATTCCTCAAGGAAATAATCGTGAGGTACGGCTACCCCCACAGCATCATCACCGACAACGGCAACAACTTTGCCGAAGGCATCTTCAAGCGTTACTGCGGAGAAATGGGGATCCAAATGGACCTAGCATCCGTGGCGCACCCGGAGTCCAATGGACAAGTGGAGAAGGCCAACGGCTTGATCCTAGCCGGCATCCGGCCCCAGGCCGGTGGAGCCGCTCGAGCGAGCAGCCGGCTCGCTGGATTGAGGAGCTGCCCGAGTGCTGTGGAGCTCGCGCACGACGCCAAACCGCTCAGTCGGCTACACTCCTTTCTTCCTCGTGTACGGGGCCGAAGCCGTCCTGCCGACTGATATCGAGCACGACGCGCCGAGGATCAAGCTTTACACAGAAGCTGAAGCCAAAGAAGCTCGTGAAGATGCAGTCGATCTGGTTGAAGAGGCACGACTGCTGGCCGAGTCCAGGTCTACCATTTACCAGCAAAGCCTCCGACGCTATCACAGCCGGAAGGTCCAGCCCTTAGCATTCCGAGAAGGAGACCTAGTGCTCCGGCTGATCCAGCGGACAGCCGGACAGCATAAACTGTCATCCCCATGGGAGGGTCCCTTCATCGTGAGCAAGGCGGTAGGCAATGATTCCTACTATCTCATAGACTCCCAAGAGGCTAAGAAAAACAAGGCGAACAAAACTGACGAGGAGACTAAACGTCCCTTGAATGTCAACTTGCTTCGTCCATTTTATACTTGAGAGCAGGAATGTATGTATCCCTTGTACTCCTTTTGTAAGCTATGTAAAAGCAAGCGCCAAGAGCGTCGATTTCGACAAGGTTTTCGCGTACTCTACTTTGTTTTCGCCGATTGGCTAACACCCTCTCACGCGGCCGGCTCAGTACCGTGATCCGGTTTCCCGACAGCCGGCTTCCGATCCAGCTACAGACCGCAACCCGGCTGTCCGGCTGGTGGGAGTAAGTTCTTAGGGAGCCGACATGTGATACGTCTCCGACGTATCGATAATTTCTTATGTTCCATGCCACATTATTGATGATATCTACATGTTTTATGCATACTTTATGTCATATTTATGCATTTTCCGGCACTAACCTATTAACGAGATGCCGAAGAGCCGGTTGTTGTTTTCTGCTGTTTTTGGTTTCAGAAATCCTAGTAAGGAAATATTCTCGGAATTGGACGAAATCAACGCCCAGGGTCCTATTTTTGCACGAAGCTTCCAGAAGTCCGAGGGAGAGACGAAGTGGGGCCACGAGGTGGTGACACACCAGGGCGGCGCGGCCTGGCCCTTGGCCGCGCGGCCCTGTTGTGTGGGCCCCTTGCGTCGCCTCCTGACCTGCCCTTCCGCCTACATATAGTCTTCGTCGCGAAACCCCCAGTACCGAGAGCCACGATACGGAAAACCTTCCAGAGACGCCGCCGCCGCCAATCCCATCTCGGGGATTCAGGAGATCGCCTCCGGCACCCTGCCGGAGAGGGGAATCATCTCCCGGAGGACTCTTCACCGCCATGGTCGCCTCCGGAGTGATGAGTGAGTAGTTCACCCCTCGACTATGGGTCCATAGCAGTAGCTAGATGGTCGTCTTCTCCTTATGTGCTTCATTGTCGGATCTTGTGAGCTGCCTAACATGATCAAGATCATCTATCTGTAATGCTATATGTTGTGTTTGTTGGGATCCGATGGATAGAGAATACTATGTTATGTTGATTATCAATCTATTACCTATGTGTTTTTTATGATCTTGCATGCTCTCCGTTATTAGTAGAGGCTCGGCCAAGTTTTTGCTCTTAACTCCAAGAGGGAGTATTTATGCTCGATAGTGGGTTCATGCCTCCATTAAATCTGGGACGGTGACGGAAAGTTCTAAGGTTGTGGATGTGCTTGTTGCCACTAGGGATAAAACATTGATGCTATGTCCAAGGATGTAGTTATTGATTACATTACGCACCATACTTAATGCAATTGTCCGTTGTTTGCAACTTAATACTTGAAGGGGTTCGGATGATAACTCTGAAGGTGGACTTTTTAGGCATATATGCATGCTTGGATAGCGGTCTATGTACTTTGTCGTAATGCCCAATTAAATCTCACAATACTCATCATATCATGTATGTGCATGGTCATGCCCTCTCTATTTGTCAATTGCCCAACTGTAATTTGTTCACCCAACATGCTATTTATCTTATGGGAGAGACACCTCTAGTGAAATCTTATGGGAGAGACACCTCTAGTGAACTGTGGACCCCGGTCCATTCTTTTACATCGAATACAATCTACTGCAATACTTGTTCTACTGTTTTCTGCAAACAATCATCATCCACACTATACATCTAATCCTTTGTTACAACAAGCCGGTGAGATTAACAACCTCACTGTTTCGTTGGGGCAAAGTACTTTGGTTGTGTTTTGCAGGTTCCACGTTGGCGCCGGAATCCCTGGTGTTGCGCCACACTACATCCCGCCGCCATCAACCTTCGACGTGCTTCTTGACTCCTACTGGTTCGATTAAACCTTGGTTTCTTACTGAGGGAAACTTGCTGCTGTACGTATCACACCTTCCACTTGGGGTTCCCAACGGGCGTGTGCTTTACGCGTCATCAAGCTAAATTTACGGCGCCGTTGCCGGGGAGATTAAGACACGCCGCAAGGGGAGTCTCCACAATCCAATCTCTTTACTTTGTTTTTGTCTTGCTTTATTTTATTTACTTTCTTGTTTGCTGCATTATATCAAAACACAAAAAAATTAGTTGCTAGTTTTACTTTATTGTCTTGATCTCCATATTAAAAACACAAAAAAATTAGTTACTTGCATTTACTTTATCTAGTTTGCTTTATTTACTACTGCTAAAATGGGTACTCCTGAAAATACTAAGTTGTGTGACTTCACAACCACAAATAATAATGATTTCTTATGCACACCTATTGCTCCACCTGCTACTACAGCAGAATTCTTTGAAATTAAACCCGCTTTACTGAATCTTGTTATGAGAGAGCAATTTTCTGGTGTTAGTTCTGATGATGCTGCTGCCCATCTCAATAATTTTGTTGAATTGTGTGAAATGCAAAAGTATAAAGATGTAGATGGTGACATTATAAAATTAAAATTGTTTCCTTTCTCTTTAAGAGCAAGAGCTAAAGATTGGTTGCTATCTCTGCCTAAGAATAGTATTGATTCATGGACTAAATGCAAGGATGCTTTTATTGGTAGATATTATCCCCCTGCTAAAATTATATCTTTGAGGAGTAACATAATGAATTTTAAACAATTGGATAATGAGCATGTTGCACAAGCTTGGGAAAGAATGAAATCTTTGGTTAAAAATTGCCCAACCCATGGACTGACTACTTGGATGATCATCCAAACCTTTTATGCAGGATCGAACTTTTCTTCGCGGAACCTATTGGATTCAGCTGCTGGAGGTACCTTTATGTCCATCACTCTTGGTGAAGCAACAAAGCTTCTTGATAATATGATGATTAATTAATCTGAATGGCACACGGAAAGAGCTCCACAAGGTAAGAAGGTAAATTCAGTCGAAGAAACCTCTTCCTTGAGTGATAAGATTGATGCTATTATGTCTATGCTTGTGAATGATAGGACTAATGTTGATCCTAATAATGTTCCGTTAGCTTCATTGGTTGCTCAAGAAGAACATGTTGATGTAAATTTCATTAAAAATAATAATTTCAACAACAATGCTTATCAGAACAATTCTAGTAATGACTATAGGCCATATCCTTATAATAATGGTAATGGTTATGGTAATTGTTATGGGAATTCTTACAACAATAATAGGAACACACCCCCTGGACTTGAAGCTATGCTTAAAGAATTTATTAGTACACAAACTGCTTTTAACAAATACTGTTGAGGAAAAGCTCAATAAAATTGATATTCTCGCTTCTAAGGTTGATAGTCTTGCCTCTGATGTTGATATTTTGAAATCGAAAGTTATGCCTAATAAGGATATTGAAAATAAAATTGTTACTACAGCAAATGCCATCCAAGTTAGAATTAATGAGAATATAAGATTAATGGCTGAATTGCATGCTAGGTGGGAAAGAGAAGAAAATGAAAAACTAGCTAAAGAGAAAAATGTAGCTAAAGTTTGGACTATTACCACCACTAGCAATGCTAATGATTCACATGTTGCTACACCTCCTACTATAAATGGTAAAATAATTGGTGTTGGCAATGTTTGCACTTCTAATGCAAAGCCTGCAAAACTGCCGGAAACTGCTAAAACTGCTGAAACTGCCTGTGATAAAACTGCTGAATTTTTTTCCAACATTGGGGATGATGATCCCATTGATTTAGATTATAATGGTTTGGATTTTGATGATTGCCACATCTCTGAAGTTATAAAGTTCTTACAAAAACTTGCTAAGAGTCCTAATGCTAGTGCTATAAACTTGGCTTTCACAAAACATATTACAAATGCTCTCATAAAAGCTAGAGAAGAGAAACTAGAATGTGAAGCTTCTATTCCTAGGAAGCTAGAGGATGGTTGGGAGCCTATCATTAAGATGAAGGTCAATGACTTTGATTGTAATGCTCTATGTGATCTTGGTGCAAGTATTTCCGTTATGCCTAAAAAAATCTATAATATGCTTGACTTGCCACCATTGAAAAATTGTTATTTGGATGTTAATCTTGTTGATAATGCTATAAAGAAACCTTTGGGGAGAATTGATAATGTTCGCATTACCTTTAACAATAACCTTGTCCCCGTTGATTTTGTTGTCTTGGATATTGAATGCAATGCATCTTGTCCCATTATATTGGGAAGACCTTTTCTTCGAACTGTTGGAGCTATCATTGATATGAAGGAAGGTAATATTAAATATCAATTTCCTCTCAAGAAAGGTATGGAACACTTCCCTAGAAAGAGAATGAAGTTACCTTTTGATTCTATTATTAGAACAAGTTATGATGTTGATGCTTCGTCTCTTGATAATACTTGATACACGGTTCTGCGCCTAGGCGAAAGGCGTTAAAGAAAAGCGCTTATGGGAGACAACCCATGTTTTTACTACAGTACTTTTATTTTATATTTGAGTGTTGGAAGTTGTTTACTACTGTAGCAACCTCTCCTTATCTTAGTTTCGTGCATTGTTGTGCCAAGTAAAGTCTTTGATAGTAAGGTTCATACTAGATTTGGATTACTGCGCAGAAACAGATTTCTTTGCTGTCACGAATTTCGACCTGCCTCTCTGTAGGTAGCTCAGAAAATTATGCCAATTTACGTGCGTGATCCCCAGATATGTACGCAACTTTCATTCAATTTTAGCATTTTCATTTGAGCAAGTCTGGTGCCTCAATAAAATCCATCTTTACGGACTGTTCTGTTTTGACAGATTCTGTCTTTTATTTTGCATTGCCTCTTTTGCTATGATGGATGAATTTCTTTGTTCCATTAATGTTCAGTAGCTTTGTGCAATGTCCAGAAGTTTTAAGAATGATTGTGTCACCTCTGAACATGTGAATTTTTATTATGCACTAACCCTCTAATGAGTTGTTTTGAGTTTGGTGTGGAGGAAGTTTTCAAGGATCAAGAGAGGAGGATGATACAATATGATCAAGGAGAGTGAAAGCTATAAGCTTGGGGATGCCCGGTGGTTCACCCCTGCATATTTTAAGAAGACTCAAGCGTCTAAGCTTGGGGATGCCCAAGGCATCCCCTTCTTCATCGACAACATTATCAGGTTCCTCCCTGAAACTATATTTTTATTCCATCACATCTTATGTGCTTTGCTTGGAGCGTCGGTTTGTTTTTGTTTTTGTTTGAATAAAATGGATCCTAGCATTCATTGTGTGGGAGAGAGACACGCTCCGCTGTTGCATATGGACAAATATGTCCTTAGGCTTTACTCATAGTATTCATGGCGAAGGTTGAATCTTCTTCGTTAAATTGTTATATGGTTGGAATCGGGAAATGCTACATGTAGTAATTCTAAAATGTCTTGAATAATTTGATACTTGGCAATTGTTGTGCTCATGTTTAAGCTCTTGCATCATATACTTTGCACCCATTAATGAAGAAACACCTAGAGCTTGCTAAATTTGGTTTGCATATTTGGTCTCTCTAAAGTCTAGATAATTTCTAGTATTGAGTTTGAACAACAAGGAAGACGGTGTAGAGTCTTATAATGTTTACAATATGTCTTTTATGTGAGTTTTGCTGCACCGGTTCATCCTTGTGTTTGTTTCAAATAACCTTGCTAGCCTAAACCTTGTATCGAGAGGGAATACTTCTCATGCATCCAAAATCCTTGAGCCAACCACTATGCCATTTGTGTCCACCATACCTACCTACTACATGGTATTTCTCCGCCATTCCAAAGTAAATTGCTTGAGTGCTACCTTTAAAATTTCTATCCTTTACCTTTGCAATATATATCTCATGGGACAAATAGCTTAAAAACTATTGTGGTATTGAATATGTACTTATGCACTTTATCTCTTATTAAGTTGCTTGTTGTGCGATAACCATGTTCCTGGGGACGCCATCAACTACTCTTTGTTGAATATCATGTGAGTTGCTATGCATGTTCGTCTTGTCTGAAGTAAGGGAGATTTACCACTCATTTAATGGTTAGAGCATGCATAATGTTAGAGAAGAACATTGGGCCGCTAATTAAAGCCATGAATCATGGTGGAAGTTTCAGTTTTGGACATATATCCTAAATCTCATATTAGAACATTAATTGTTGCTACATGCTTATGCATTAAAGAGGAGTCCATTATCTGTTGTCTATGTTGTCCCGGTATGGATGTCTAAGTTGAGAATAATCAAAAGCGAGAAATCCAAATGCGAGCTTTCTCCTTAGACCTTTGTACAGGCGGCATAGAGGTACCCCTTTGTGACACTTGGTTAAAACATGTGTATTGCGATAATCCCGGTAATCCAAGCTAATTAGGACAAGGTGCGGGCACTATTAGTATACTATGCATGAGGCTTGCAACTTGTAAGATATAATTTACATGATACATATGCTTTATTACTAACGTTGACAAAATTGTTTCTTGCTTTCAAAACCAAAGCTCTAGCACAAATATAGCAATCAATGCTTCCCTCTGCGAAGGGCCTTTCTTTTACTTTTATGTTGAGTCAGTTTACCTATATCTCTCCACCTCAAGAAGCAAACACTTGTGTGAACTGTGCATTGATTCCTACATACTTGCATATTGCACTTGTTATATTACTTTACATTGACAATATCCATGAGATATACATGTTATAAGTTGAAAGCAACCGCTGAAACTTAATCTTCCTTTGTGTTGCTTCAATACCTTTACTTTGATTTATTGCTTTATGAGTTAACTCTTATGCAAGACTAATTGATGCTTGTCTTGAAAGTACTATTCATGAAAAGTCTTTGCTTTATGATTCATTTGTTTACTCATGTCATTACCATTGTTTTGATCGCTACATTCATTACATATGCTTACAATAGTATGATCAAGGTTATGATGGCATGTCACTCCAGAAATTATCTTTGTTATCGTTCACCCGCTCGGGACGAGCAGGAACTAAGCTTGGGGATGCTGATACGTCTCCGACGTATCGATAATTTCTTATGTTCCATGCCACATTATTGATGATATCTACATGTTTTATGCATACTTTATGTCATATTTATGCATTTTCCGACACTAACCTATTAACGAGATGCCGAAGAGCCGCTTGTCTGTTTTCTCGCTGTTTTTGGTTTCAGAAATCCTAGTAAGGAAATATTCTCGGAATTGGACGAAATCAACGCCCAGGGTCCTATTTTTGCACGAAGCTTCCAGAAGTCCGAGGGAGAGACGAAGTGGGGCCACGAGGTGGTGACACACCAGGGCGGCGCGGCCCTGTTGTGTGGGCCCCTCGCGTCGCCTCCTGACCTGCCCTTCCGCCTACATATAGTCTTCGTCGCGAAACCCCCAGTACCGAGAGCCACGATACGGAAAACCTTCCAGAGACGCTGCCGCCGCCAATTCCATCTCGGGGGATTCAGGAGATCGCCTCCGGCACCCTGCCGGAGAGGGGAATCATCTCCCGGAGGACTCTTCACCGCCATGGTCGCCTCCGGAGTGATGAGTGAGTAGTTCACCCCTGGACTATGGGTCCATAGCAGTAGCTAGATGGTCGTCTTCTCCTTATGTGCTTCATTGTCGGATCTTGTGAGCTGCCTAACATGATCAAGATCATCTATATGTAATGCTATATGTTGTGTTTGTTGGGATCCGATGGATAGAGAATACTATGTTATGTTGATTATCAATCTATTACCTATGTGTTGTTTATGATCTTGCATGCTCTCCGTTATTAGTAGAGGCTCTGGCCAAGTTTTTGCTCTTAACTCCAAGAGGGAGTATTTATGCTCGATAGTGGGCTCATGCCTCCATTAAATCTGGGACAGTGACGTAAAGTTCTAAGGTTGTGGATGTGCTGTTGCCACTAGGGATAAAACATTGATGCTATGTCCAAGGATGTAGTTATTGATTACATTACGCACCATACTTAATGCAATTGTCTGTTGTTTGCAACTTAATACTGCAAGGGGTTCGGATGATAACCTGAAGGTGGACTTTTTAGGCATAGATGCATGCTGGATAGCGGTCTATGTACTTTTCGTAATGCCCAATTAAATCTCACAATACTCATCATATCATGTATGTGCATGGTCATGCCCTCTCTATTTGTCAATTGCCCAACTGTAATTTGTTCACCCAACATGCTATTTATCTTATGGGAGAGACACCTCTAGTGAACTGTGGACCCCGGTCCATTCTTTTACATCGAATACAATCTATTGCAATACTTGTTCTACTCGTTTTCTGCAAACAATCATCATCCACACTATACATCTAATCCTTTGTTACAGCAAGCCGGTGAGATTGACAACCTCACTGTTTCGTTGGGGCAAAGTACTTTGGTTGTGTTGCGCAGGTTCCACGTTGGCGCCGGAATCCCTGGTGTTGCGCCGCACTACATCCCGCCGCCATCAACCTTCGACGTGCTTCTTGACTCCTACTGGTTCGATTAAACCTTGGTTTCTTACTGAGGGAAACTTGCTGCTGTACGCATCACACCTTCCACTTGGGGTTCCCAACGGGCGTGTGCTTTACGCGTCATCAGCATGCGAAAGACGGCTAAGGGAAAGAGTGAAAGCGAATTGATTCTTGCACAACTCTTCATAAAAGTGCCGGATTGCCGAACTCGGCTCGTTCGATTGAAATACTGTCGGCCTCACCCAGCGGCACGCTCTTGATCCGGCGACGGACCGCAAGTCAGACGTACGATCGGCAAGGGCAAAGACAAAGAGTGGGGCGGATGGGAAAAAGCGAACAAGTCGAAAGAAAGCAAGCCGGCACACAAATGATTAACAAACACATTAAAGTGTGCCCTAATAAAAGGATAATAATATTGTCTTACATATGCACCCGGCATTCCGGGGATTTAACAAATCGTTTGGCAAAAGCAAGCCTACAAGCAGGTACACTTAAGCGCCGGCTGGATCAGGACCAGCCGGAGGAGCGGTTGCAAAGCCGGCCGCCGGGTCCGCCTCAGGCGTGTCCTCCGCCTCATCATATTCCGCCTCCTCCTCGTCGTCAGACGGCGCACTAGTAGGAAAACCCTTATAGGCAAAGCTTAGTTCTGTGGCGCACCAAATTAAATGCGCCACAGAAAGTTTTTTTGTGGCGCACGAGGAAGAATGCGCCACAAAAATAAGCTATTTTTGTGGCGCACTACCGTGCCGTGCGCCACGGAAATTATGTGGGGCCCACATCCTGCCACCACCAATAATTAGTGTAGGTATTTCGTGGCGCACATGACTTGCTGCGCCACGAAATAAGTGTTTCGTGGCGCACCTGCTCGGTGCGCCACTGAAGTAGTTGATTCCGTGGCGCACTCGTGCTTGTGCGCCACGTAAGTAGTTGATTCCGTGGCGCACTTGTGCTGGTGCGCCACGAAATAGCGCCCTCTATAACCACCCGTACCCCCTCCCCCCGCCCGTACTTCTTCCTCCTCCACCCCTCTTCCTCTCCCTCGCGCGCCGCCGCCCGTACTTCTTCCTCCTCCACCCCTCTTCCTCTCCCTCGCGCGCCGCCGCCCGTACTTCCTCGTCCACCCCTCTTCCTCTCCCTCGCGCGCCGCTGCCTTCCATGGTGAGCGTGGCCGTCGTCGTCGCCGCCGCCGCCTCCTTCCTCCGCGAGGGCCGCATGCCGCCACGCTCCACCCATCCCCGCCACCAGCAGCACAAGCCGCTGCGGCGTGGAGGAGGAGGGGCGGCCGCCGCATGGAGGAGGAGGGGCCGGCTCCGCGTCAAGGAGGAGGAGCCGCCGCCCTCGCCATCATCGTCGACCTCCTCGTCCACCCCTACCCGGCCCCTCCCTCTTCCTCTAGCCGGCCGCTCCTCCAACAAGCATCGTCGGTGAGCTCCACCTCTCCCCTCCCCTCCCTCTTCCTCTCCCGTGCGGGCACAAAGTGCTCGACGAAATTACTTTGTCGGATTGAGTGATATGGCTACCGCTTGTTTGCTCTCCAAATTACCAAGTGATATGGCTACTCGCTTGTTTGCTCTCCAAATTACTTTGTCGGATTTAAATGTCCTCTCCGGATCATTTGCAATAGTCTCGGTGCACTCGTTAATTATGCATTTCATTTATCCGGTTAGTTTAACTTGATTGATTAGATAAATGAGATGAACTCGCTGAGCAGTAATGATCTCATGGATGGATCGGATGTAGCTAGAGGGTTGCCAATCATTGATTGGGTACCCTAGCTCATGCTCGAGCCCTATTGGGTTATGATGCAGTGGCTTAGTGAATGTTCCTATGGGTTTGAGGTAGCCCCGATAGCCTTTATGTTGTCCAAGGGTGGCTCCCTTCATCGTGGCTGTTGTTGTGACTCTCTCATGCTATCCGGTTGATCCATGACTAGATTACCAGTAGCTTTTGTCGTTGAAAACAAAATAGACATTTAAATGTCTATATTCTCGATGGTATAACTAGCCGTGTGGTGCTAGGTGAGTTTGGATGGCTAGTTAGGGATTAATCCATGTTGGATTTCTCTCGGTAGTGTCACCATACCGACATACCAATGTTCCCTTGGTGATTTCCTTCCGGCTGATCTTCAGCTTTGCTTCCACCAAATGGCTTAGTAGCCGGATGATGATACAAACCGGGTATTCTACCCATTTTGGCCTGGCAAGCATGTGGTGACTCACCGGCCTCGTGTGTGTCGTTGGGCATGCACACTCGCCCGGTGAGCTGTTTGGCCGTGTGTGTGTGTGTAGCCTCGGCTTGGGACTTGGGTTGACTCCAATATTAAAAATGTCTCCCAAATATGGAGACAAACATTTTAACATTACCCCAATGATCTTCAAATGTTTTGCATGCTCTGTTAGGCCTTAATTGATGCCTTATGATCCAAATTACTATATTATTGGATTGAGTGATATGGCTACTGCTTGTTTGCTCTCCAAATTACCAAGTGATGAATATATAATCCCTTTGGAGCATCTGCCCCATGCTATATATGTGTATTTGACCATGCTTATGATGGATTTCTTTTAAGGACTCTAGCTAGATTAGAGGGGAAAAAGTTGTCTGCTTTGTTGCCTATGATAATGGATCATAAAATGTTTCCCTTTGTCCCCTGGTTGCCTCCTTAATTGATGCCTTATGATCCAAATTACTATATTATTGGATTGAGTGATATGGCTACTGCTTGTTTGCTCTCCAAATTACCAAGTGATGAATATATAATCCCTTTGGAGCATCTCGCCCCATGCTATATATGTGTATTTGACCATGCTTATGATGGATTTCTTTTAAGGACTCTAGCTAGATTAGAGGGGAAAAAGTTGCTGCTTTGTTGCCTATGATAATGGATCATAAAATGTTTCCCTTTGTCCCCTGGTTGCCTCCTTAATTGATGCCTTATGATCCAAATTACTATATTATTGGATTGAGTGATATGGCTACTGCTTGTTTGCTCTCCAAATTACCAAGTGATGAATATATAATCCCTTTGGAGCATCTGCCCCATGCTATATATGTGTATTTGACCATGCTTATGATGGATTTCTTTTAAGGACTCTAGCTAGATTAGAGGGGAAAAAGTTGTCGCTTTGTTGCCTATGATAATGGATCATCAAATGTTTCCCTTTGTCCCTCGGTTGCCTCCTTAATTGATGCCTTATGATCCAAATGACCCAAGTCCCTTGCATGATCCCATTTGTCCCTAATGTTGCTTAAGATGAATAAATTCCCTCTAATCACCATTTGGAGATCAAGACTAGTTCTTGATTTCCATTAGCTAGACTCCAATATTAAAAATGTCTCCCAAATATGGAGACAAACATTTTAACATTACCCCAAGTGATTTACTTGTCGATGATTAGATGGTTGGTCGATCACTCGTACACTCGGGGTGGAGCAAGTGAGGCTTGGTGTGATGGCACAAATATCAATATCTTGTGCATCCTACCTGGCCTCACTTACTCCATCTCTCGGATGTTAATATTTGTTTCGACCAACAAAGTATGAGGCATTCCATTTAGTTGATACCACTTGGCTCTTTCTTCCATTTTAGTGCCGATGATTAGAATGTTCGGTCAATCTGTACACTCCGAGGTGTCGCTAGTGAGCCCGGTGTGATGGCACAAATATCAATCTCTTGTGCATCCTACCTGGCCTCACTAACGCCATCCCGGGATGTTCATATTTGTTTCGACCAACAAAGTATGAGGCATTCCATTTAGTTCATACTAGCTACTTCTTAATTGCATTGGCCTTTCTTCCATTTTAGTGCCGATGATTAGAATGTTTGGTCACCTATACGCCGCAATATACTTTGTAGACGAGCCCCCTTTCTCGGCCGCCGTTCCGTGAACGAGTCCTTGATGAGACAACAACGCCGACATGCCTCTCCGGCGCAGCACCACTTTTCTTCTCTCGCCGTCCAGTACGTGAACGAGTCCTTAATGCCAAGACGGTGCCAGCCTCCCTAGCATCATGCCGACCCTCGTTGTCGCGCTTCGTGCCGTAGTCGATCATGCGCCCTGCACTCTTCGCCTTCTTGTCCGGTGAACTAATAGACTAATCGTTGGAATAAGGAAGCCGATGACGGCCGATCGCAATTTAATCTTGCGACCGGCTGTCATCGGTTTCCTTATTCCAACGATCAGCCTATTGGTTCACCGGGCAAGAAGGCGAACAAAGCAGGCGCGGACACACGGCTTGAAGCGCGGCAACACGGCCCGGCATAATGCTGGGCAGGCCGGCACGGTCTTTGCATCAAGGACTCGTTCACCGGACAGCGAGGGACCGGCGTGGTTCTGCGCCGGAGATGCAGATCGGCGTTGTTGTGTCGTCAAGCACCCGTTGACGGAACGCCGACCGGGGAAAGGGGGCCCTTCTGCAAAGTATTTGTGTTGACCAACAATGTATGAGGCACATATTCTATTTTGTCATTCCATTTGCTTTGAGATTTTCAAAATGCCGATGATTAAAATGTTTGGTCACCGTACACTTGGGGGTGGCGTAAGTGAGCCTGGTAAGATAGCACAAATATCAATCTCTTGTGCATCCTACCCGGCCTCGCTTACCCCATCCCTAAATGTTAATATTTGTGTTGACCAACAATGTATGAGGCACTTATTCCATTTTGTCATTCCATTTGCTTTGAGATTTTCAAAATGCCGATGATTAAAATGTTTGGTCACCGTACACTTGGGGGTGGCGTAAGTGAGCTCGGTAAGATAGCACAAATATCAATCTCTTGTGCATCGGACTTGGTCTCACCGACGCCATCTCTAAATGTTAATATTTGTGTTGACCAACAATGTATGAGGCACTTATTCCATTTTGTCATTCCATTTGCTTTGACATTTTCAAAATGCCGATGATTAAAATGTTTGGTCACCGTACACTCGGGGCGGCGTAAGTGAGCCTGGTAAGATAGCACAAATATCAATCTCTTGTGCATCGGACTTGGTCTCACTTACACCGTCCCCGAATGTTAATATTTGTGTTGACCAACAATGTATGAGGCATTTATTCCATTTCTCTTGTGCATCGGATACTTGTTGGTCTCACTTTCTTCCATTTTCATCATAGTAGGAACTGGATGGAAGGACCCCGATGCAAGCGAGCCTGGTGGGTAGAGATGACGGAGCAAAGGAGGAACCGGATGAAGACTACTTTGTATCTCGAAATTGTGAATTTTGTATGAATTAAGAGTTGTATGCAAAACATTTGACACTTGCCACTATATATGTATCTCGATCGGGCTCTAAGTAATGTGATGATGATGTCTATGTTATATCTCGTGCAATGTACATGATATTTATATTATATATGAATGTTGCTGTATATAACCTGTGTATCCGTATTGTGTATCCGTATTGCTGTGTATAAACCGTATATGTATACCGGGCAGCACAAAATCGTGTATAATACATGCAAATTCCGTGGCGCACTAAGAAGCAATTCTGTGGCGCACCCTTTTCGTGGCGCACCTAAGAACAAGTGCGCCACGTAAACCTTATTTTTGTGGCGCACAATCAGGTGCGCCACAGAAAGCTTATTTTTGTGGCGACGTTTCTGTGGCGCACCACCCGTGCGCCACAGAATCAAATTTTCGTGCGCCACTGATGAGGCTTTTCCTACTAGTGGCGGGTTCGGATCTTCGATGAAGACGCCCTTGTCGACGAAGTCGGCAATGGCGCAGGCACGGGGAAGCCAGGCGGTCTTGGTTTCCGCCGGAAGGTTTTCCTCCACGTCGGCCCGCCGAAACTCCAGCTGATCAAGGCTGACTTCGTCATACCAAGAAAGCACAAAGGAGAGAGCCATGTTGGCTCCGGCACGCGCTGCGGACTCCTTCCAGTCGAGGAAGCGGTCAGGCGTCGTCTCCAGCCAGTTGATGAGGTTGGAGAGGTCCTGCGGCAGCATCTCCGTCGGCCATAGCAGCCGGATCAGCTCTTCCGCCGCCTTCCGGAGGTCCCAGCCGAGCTTCGTGATTGGCTCCACGCGGGCGGCCATGGCCGCCAGGTAGTCGTCCATGGAAAAGCAGTCCCCGCTCTGCTCACCAGTGGCCCGCCGGCGTGCATCTCGCGCCTCGCCAACTGCCTTCAGTGCCGCCTCCTGGGCCTCAGGGAAGGCCGCTGCAAAGAAAAAACATGTCAAAAAACCTCTCAAAGCAAGGGAAAAGACAGAACAATACAAAATTTCGAAGTCTCAGTAAAGAAAAGACTGGTGGCAGCCGGCAAGAACCGACTGCCCGCAGCCTGAAGATGAAGATCGTCGAAGTCTAAAAGACTGGCGGCAGCCGGTAAGAACCGACTGCCCCCAGCCTGAAGATGGAGATTATCAAAGTCTTAGTAAAGAAAAGACTGGCGGCAGCCGACAAGAACCGACTGCCCCCAACCTGAAGATGAAGATCGTCGAATTCTAAAAGACTGGCGGCAGCCGGCAAGAACCGACTGCCCCCAGCCTGAAGATGGAGATTATCGAAGTCTCAGTAAAGAAAAGACTGGCGGCAGCCGGCAAGAACCGACTACCCCCAGCCTGAAGATGGAGATAACAAAAAATCAAAGTGGTTTCAGCTGCCGCCTGCCAATCTAAGCCGGCAGCTGACAGCCGAAAGCCGGCAAAGGGGAAAGGAAGAAAAGACTCACCCGCCAAGCCGCGGTCGAGCGCGCTAATCTCCTCCACCCACCGCTTGGCGGTGGCCGACAGCTCCTCAGACTTGGAGGTCGCCTCTTTTCGAAGCTCCAGGCGCTGCCGGTCCACCTCCTCCAGCCGCTTGCTGAGGGCCTCCACCTCCTCTCGCCCGACTCGCTTCGCAGCCTCGAGCTCGGTGACATGGTTGGCCTCAAGCCGGCGCAGCCGCGCCAGCTCCCTGATACATCTCCGACGTATCGATAATTTCTTATGTTCCATGCCACATTATTGATGATATCTACATGTTTTATGCACATTATATGTCATATTTATGCGTTTTGCGGAACTAACCTATTGACGAGATGCCGAAGGGCCAGTTCCTGTTTTCTCGCTGTTTTTGGTTCCGAAATCCTAGTAAGGAAATATTCTCGGAATCGGACGAAATCAAGACCCAGCATCCTATTTTTCCACGAAGCTTCCGGAACACCCGGGAAGGACCGGAGGGGGCCACAGGCCCACGGGACCATAGGCCGGCGCGGCCTGGGTGTGGCCCGCGCCACCCTATGGTGTCGCCGCCTCTTCGACCCTCTGACGCCGCCTCTTCGCCTATATAAAGGTCCCAGACCTAAAACACGAGACGGAAAAAGCCACGGTACGAGAAAACCTTCCAGAGCCGCCGCCATCGGGAAGCCAAGATCTGGGGGACAGGAGTCTCTGTCCCGGCACGCCGCCGGGGCGGGGAAGTGCCCCCGGAAGGCTTCTGCATCGACACCACCGCCATCTTCATCAACGCTGCTGTCTCCCATGAGGAGGGAGTAGTTCTCCATCGAGGCTCGGGGCTGTACCGGTAGCTATGTGGTTAATCTCTCTCCTATGTGCTTTAATACAATAATCTCATGAGCTGCCTTACATGATTGAGATTCATATGATGATGCTTGTAATCTAGATGTCATTATGCTAGTCAAGTGAGTTTTACTTATGTGATCTCCGGAGACTCCTTGTCCCACGTGTGTAAATGTGACAGTGTGTGCACCGTGTGGGTCTCTTAGGCTATATTTCACGTAATACTTATTCACTGTTATGAATGGCGTAGTGAAGTGCTTATTTATATCTCTTTATGATTGCAATGTGTTTTGTATCACAATTTATCTATGTGCTACTCTAGTGATGTTATTAAAGTAGTTTTATTCCTCCCGCACGGTGTAATGGTGACAAGTGTGTGCATCCGTGTTAGTACTTGGCGTAGGCTATGATTGTGATCTCTTGTAGATTATGAAGTTAACTATTGCTATGATGGTATTGATGTGATCTATTCCTCCTACATAGTGTGAAGGTGACAGTGTGCATGCTGTGTTAGTACTTGGTTTAGTCGTGTTGATCTTTCATGCACTATAAGGTTATTTAAATATGAACATTGAATTGTGGAGCTTGTTAACTCCGGCATTGAGGGTTCGTGTAATCCTACGCAATGTGTTCATCATCCAAAAAGAGTGTAGAGTATGCATTTATCTATTCTGTTATGTGATCAAAGTTGAGAGTGTCCACTAGTGAAAGTCTATTCCCTAGGCCTTGTTCCTAAATATCGCTATCGCTGCTTGTTTACTCGTTTTATCGCGTTACTACTGCTACCATATTACCACCATCAACTACACGCCAGACAAGCTATTTTCTACGGCGCCGTTACCACTGCTCATACTTATTCATACCACCTGTATTTCACTATCTCTTCGCCGAACTAGTGCACCTATTAGGTGTGTTGGGGACACAAGAGACTTCTTGCTTTGTGGTTGCGGGGTTGCATGAGAGGGATATCTTTGACCTCTTCCTCCCCGAGTTCGATAAACCTTGGGTGATCCACTTAAGGGAAACTTGCTCGCTGTTCTACAAACCTCTCGCTCTTGGAGGCCCAACACCGTCTACAAGAATAGAAGCACCCGTAGACATCAAGCTATTTTCTCGGCGCCGTTGCCGGGGAGGAAAGGTAAAAGGTACTCACACTCCGGATCTCGGCTACTAAGCTATTTTTGCCGTTGTAAGTACTCGAAGCTATTTCCTTTAGATCCTGCAATTGCATCTTTTTGTTTCTTGTTTACACTAGTTTGGCATAATGGACAAGAATGAGCTTCTTATTCTATTTCCTGATTTAAAACATGGATTGTTTGATGCGAAAATTAAAAAACCTATGGAACCTTATTTGCATGCTGGGTAGTAATATTAGTATGAACGCTTTGAACACCATTGTTGATAATAATATAGAAAGTTCTAAGCTTGGGGAAGCTGGTTTTCATGATCTTTTTAGTCCCCCAAGCATTGAGGAGAAAATTTTCTTTGATGATACTTTGCCTCCTATTTATGATGATTATAATGATAGTAGTATTTTAGTACCACCTGTTATGGAGGATAAATTTAATTATGATTACAATATGCCTCCTATATTTGATGATAGCTACTTTGTTGAATTTGCTCCCACTATTACTAATAAAATTGATTATGCTTATGTGGAGAATAATTATTTTATGCATGAGACTCATGATAAGAATTCTTTATGTGATAGTTATATTGTTGAGTTTGCTCATGATGCTACTGAAAGTTATTATGAGAGAGGAAAATATGGTTGTAGAAATTTTCATGTTACTGAAATGCCTCTCTATGTGCTGAAATTTTTGAAGCTACACTTGTTTTATCTTCCTATGCTTGTAACTTTGCTCTTCATGAACTTGTTTATTTACAAGATTCCTATGCATAGGAAGCATGTTAGACTTAAATTTGTTTTGAATTTGCCTCTTGATGCTCTCTTTTGCTTCATACTCTATTTTTCATGTGAGCATCATTAAAACTGCTTGAGCCCATCTTAATGGCTCATAAAGAAAGAACTTCTTGGGAGATAACCCATGTGTTATTTTGCTACAGTACTTTGTTTTATATTTGTGTCTTGGAAGTTGTTTACTACTGTAGCAACCTATCCTTATCTTAGTTTTGTGTTTTGTTGTGCCAAGTAAAGTCGTTGATAGAAAGGTTGATACTAGATTTGGATTACTGCGCAGAAACAGATTTTTTTGCTGTCACGAATCTGGGTCTAATTCTCTGTAGGTAACTCAGAAAATTAATAAAATTTACGTGAGTGATCCTCAGATATGTACACAACTTTCATTCAGTTTGGGCATTTTCATTTGAGCAAGTCTGGTGCCTCAATAAAATCCATATTTACGGACTGTTCTGTTTTGACAGATTCTGCCTTTTATTTCGCATTGCCTCTTTTGCTATGTTGGATGAATTTCTTTGATCCATTAATGTCCAGTAGCTTTATGCAATGTCCAGAAGTGTTAAGAATGATTGTGTCACCTCTGAACATGTGAATTTTTGATTATGCACTAACCCTCTAATGAGTTTGTTTCGAGTTTGGTGTGGAGGAAGTTTTCAAGGGTCAAGAGAGGAGGATGATATACTATGATCAAGAAGAGTGAAGAGTCTAAGCTTGGGGATGCCCCGGTGGTTCATCCCTGCATATTTCAAGAAGACTCAAGCATCTAAGCTTGGGGATGCCCAAGGCATCCCCTTCTTCATCGACAAATTATCAGGTTCCTTCTCTTGAAACTATATTTTTATTAGGCCACATCTTATGTACTTTACTTGGAGCGTCTGTGTGCTTTTATTTTTGTTTTTGTTTGAATAAATTCTTGTGTGGGAGAGAGAAACGCTCCGCTGGTTCATATGAACACATGTGTTCTTAGCTTTTAATGTTCATGGCGAAGGTCGAAACTGCTTCGTTAATTGTTATATGGTTGGAAACGGAAAATGCTACATGTAGTAATTGGTAAAATGTCTTGAATAATTTGATACTTGGCAATTGTTGTGCTCATGTTTAAGCTCTTGCATCATATACTTTGCACCCATTAATGAAGAAACACCTAGAGCTTGCTAATTTGGTTTGCATATTTGGTCTCTCTAAAGTCTAGATAATTTCTAGTAAAGAGTTTGAACAACAAGGAAGACGGTGTAGAGTCTTATAATGTTTACAATATGTCTTTTATGTGAGTTTTTCTGCACCGGTTCATCCTTGTGTTTGTTTCAAATAACTTTGCTAGCCTAAACTTTGTATCGAGAGGGAATACTTCTCATGCATCTAAAATCCTTGAGCCAACCACTATGCCATTTGTGTCCACCATACCTACCTACTACATGGTATTTCTCTGCCATTCCAAAGTAAATTTCTTGAGTGCTACCTTTAAAATTCCATCATTCACCTTTGTAATATATAGCTCATGGGACAAATAGCTTAAAAACTATTGTGGTATTGAATATGTACTTATGCACTTTATCTCTTATTAAGTTGCTTATTGTGCGATAACCATGCTTCTGGGGACGCCATCAACTACTCTTTGTTGAAAATCATGTGAGTTGCTATACATGTTCGTCTTGTCTGAAGTAAGGGCGATCTACCACTTTATGGTTGGAGCATACATATTGTTAGAGAAGAACATTGGGTCGCTAACTAAAGCCATGATTCATGGTGGAAGTTTCAGTTTTGGACATATATCCTCAATCTCATATGAGAATAATAATTGTTGCCACATGCTTATGCATTAAAGAGGAGTACATTATCTGTTGTCCATGTTGTCCCGGTATGGATGTCTAAGTTGAGAATAATCAAAAGCGAGAAATCCAAAATGCGAGCTTTCTCCTTAGACCTTTGTACAAGCGGCATGGAGGTACCCCAGTGTGACACTTGGTTAAAACATGTGTATTGCGATGATCCGGTAGTCCAAGCTAATTAGGACAAGGTGCGGACACTATTAGTATATTATGCATGAGGCTTGCAACTTGTAAGATATAATTTACATAACTCATATGCTTTATTACTACCGTTGACAAAATTGTTTCTTGCTTTCAAAACCAAAGCTCTAACACAAATATAGCAATCGATGCTTTCCTCTTTGAAGGACCATTCTTTTACCTTTTATGTTGAGTCAGTTCACCTATTTCTCTCCACCTCAAGAAGCAAACACTTGTGTGAACTGTGCATTGATTCCTACATACTTGCATATTGCACTTGTTATATTACTCTATGTTGACAATTATCCATGAGATATACATGTTACAAGTTGAAAGCAACCGCTAAAACTCAATCTTCCATTGTGTTGTTTCAATGTCTTTACTTTAAATTATTGCTTTATGAGTTAACTCTTATGCAAGACTTATTGATGCCTGTCTTGAAAGTGCTATTCATGAAAAGTCATTGCTTTATGATTCAGTTGTTTACTCATGTCATTACCATTGTTTTGATCGCTGCATTCATTACATATGTTTACAATATGATCAAGTTTATGATGGCATGTCACTCCAGAAATTATCTTTGTTTATCGTTTACCTGCTCGGGACGAGCAGGAACTAAGCTTGGGGATGCTGATACGTCTCCGACGTATCGATAATTTCTTATGTTCCATGCCACATTATTGATGATATCTACATGTTTTATGCACATTATATGTCATATTTATGCGTTTTCCGGAACTAACCTATTGACGAGATGCCGAAGGGCCAGTTCCTGTTTTCTCGCTGTTTTTGGTTTCGTAAATCCTAGTAAGGAAATATTCTCGAATCGGACGAAATCAAGACCCAAGCATCCTATTTTTCCACGAAGCTTCCGGAACACCCGGGAAGGACCGGAGGGGGCCACAGGCCCACGGGACCATAGGCCGGCGCGGCCTGGGTGTGGCCCACGCCACCCTATGGTGTCGCCGCCTCTTCGACCCTCTGACGCCGCCTCTTCGCCTATATAAAGGTCCCAGACCTAAAACACGAGACGGAAAAAGCCACGGTACGAGAAAACCTTCCAGAGCCGCCGCCATCGCGAAGCCAAGATCTGGGGGACAGGAGTCTCTGTCCCGGCACGCCGCCGGGGCGGGGAAGTGCCCCCGGAAGGCTTCTCCATCGACACCACCGCCATCTTCATCACGCTGATGTCTCCCATGAGGAGGGAGTAGTTCTCCATCGAGGCTCGGGGCTGTACCGGTAGCTATGTGGTTAATCTCTCTCCTATGTGCTTCAATACAATAATCTCATGAGCTGCCTTACATGATTGAGATTCATATGACGATGCTTGTAATCTAGATGTCATTATGCTAGTCAAGTGAGTTTTACTTATGTGATCTCCGGAGACTCCTTGTCCCACGTGTGTAAAGGTGACGAGTGTGTGCACCGTGTGGGTCTCTTAGGCTATATTTCACGAGAATACTTATTCACTGTTATGAATGGCGTAGTGAAGTGCTTATTTATATCTCTTTATGATTGCAATGTGTTTTGTATCACAATTTATCTATGTGCTACTCTAGTGATGTTATTAAAGTAGTTTTATTCCTCCCGCACGGTGTAATGGTGACAAGTGTGTGCATCCGTGTTAGTACTTGGCGTAGGCTATGATTGTGATCTCTTGTAGATTATGAAGTTAACTATTGCTATGATGGTATTGATGTGATCTATTCCTCCTACATAGTGTGAAGGTGACAGTGTGCATGCTGTGTTAGTACTTGGTTTAGTCGTGTTGATCTATCATGCACTCTAAGGTTATTTAAATATGAACATTGAATTGTGGAGCTTGTTAACTCCGGCATTGAGGGTTCGTGTAATCCTACGCAATGTGTTCATCATCCAACAAGAGTGTAGAGTATGCATTTATCTATTCCGTTATGTGATCAAAGTTGAGAGTGTCCACTAGTGAAAGTCTATTCCCTAGGCCTTGTTCCTAAATACTCGCTATCGCTACTTGTTTACTTGTTTTATTGCGTTACTACTGCTACCATATTACCACCATCAACTACACGCCAGCAAGCTATTTTCTCGGCGCCGTTACCATCGCTCATACTTATTCATACCACCCGTATTTCACTATCTCTTCGCCGAACTAGTGCACCTATTAGGTGTGTTGGGGACACAAGAGACTTCTTGCTTTGTGGTTGCGGGGTTGCATGAGAGGGATATCTTTGACCTCTTCCTCCCTGAGTTCGATAAACCTTGGGTGATCCACTTAAGGGAAACTTGCTGCTGTTCTACAAACCTCTGCTCTTGGAGGCCCAACACTGTCTACAAGAATAGAAGCACCCGTAGACATCACTCCCCACTCGACTCCTGCTCCTTGGCAGCGGTGGCCTTGGCCGCCTCCCTGGCTTCGGCGCATTGCTCGCGGGCAACTCGGAGATCCTCCTCCAACTGAGGGACCAGGGCGGCGACGGCTGCAAACGAAAATCGTCAGCCGGATAAACCAAAAAGCAAAAACAACAAGTCAAAAGAAGAAACCATAATTTTAGCGGCCTCCAGCTCGCGGGTCATGCTAGCTAGCTCGTTCTTGGCCTTGTGATAGCTGATCGCGACGCGGTTGTACAGGGCAGTCCGCCTGTCCGCCACCGTCTGAAGAAAAAACGAAGATAAGTATTCAAGCGAAACCCGGACCGGCTGCAAGCAGCCGGCCCATGCCTCGGAGGGCTACCAGGGTAACAATAAATTGCGAAAAATAACAAAAAGACAAGACACCTACCTTGTCAGCTTCCTCCAGCCGTGCCAGGTGGGCGTCGGTCTCGGTGGCTCTGGCTTTAAGATGAGCGCGGAAGCCGGAGAAGAACATCTTCATGGGCGCCACGCCCGGACGCCCATCCCGGCTGGACACCTCGGAGGCATCCGCCTGATGCCATGCTTTCTCCATAGTGCCGGCCGAGCCAAGGCTGGAGTCAGAGGCGGACGCCACGTGCAGCAACCGGGCGCCCTTGGCCACATGAAGACCTTGGGACGACTCCGGCGGGCCCTCCGTCCTCACCAACACCCGAGCATTGGCGTCGCGTGAGCGCGCCGGCTCATCCCTGGCCGGCTCCTTTCCAGCCGGCTCCTTCCTGGCCACTTCCCTCCTCGTCGGCTCCGAAGCTGGAGGCGGCGCGGGTGAAGCAGTTGGCCCTGTCGGGACCGCAGACCCCGGCGCCTGCACCGCCTCGTCTGAACTTGCGTCCAGCACGACGACGTCGGGCGCAGCTCCGCCAGCTCCAGTCGCAGGCGGCACGGCCCCGCCAGAGGCACCCTTGCTGGCTCCAGCCGCGGGCTCCAGAAGCCGAGTGCGGCGCGGAAAAAGATCGTCGAGAGTTGGTGGGCCGGAGCGGCGAGCCGGTTCACCTTGAGCGCCGGCGTCGGGCGCTGTAGAAGAAGGTGCAGCTGAAGAAGACGCCCCGCGGAAGACGGCGTGGTCACAGGCGGCACGATGTGGGGCGGCATAAGTGCACGCGATGAAGGCTGCGGCGTCGGCTCCCTCCTTTGCCGATGAGCAGGCGGCACGACGCGGGGAGTCGGCCCAGAGCCGCCGCCCTTGGCGAACTTTATAGCAGCCCTAGTCGGCCAAACAAGAGAAGATAAGCAAAAATTAAAGGAAAGAAAAGAAATCAAACAGCAAATAGAAGAAACTCACCCGGCCGCCTCTGGAACCTTCTTGGGCGCCAGCCGGCGCTGCTTCTTGGCCTTCGCCTCCAGCGCGGTGGTGGACCCACCGCTGGCCCGCTTCTTCCCCTTGGGCGCAGACGAGGAAGTCACTGAGGAGGAAGGCGGCCTCACGGTCAGGGGCACCGCTCGAATCGGCGAGGCGGCGGACGACGCCGGCTCACCCTCCTGCTTCTGCTCTGGAGAAGGTGGCGGGTTGTGCTCTCCTTGGCCGCCTTGGTCGGCCGCCTCCGGCATGTCATCATCGCCGGCTTGGTCAGTCGGATCGACATGGTCAGCCGTCCAGACCTTGTGCGCTAGGTCCCCATCTTCAAACCCCTGGCGGTCGAAGAGTTGCAGATGAACAAAGAAAAAGCATGTAAGGATCAAGTCGGCCACGCAGCCGCAAGCCAGAACTCGGCCAATATGTAAAAACTCACCAACTCCGGTAGGTCCGCCCGGCTGTGGGGTGCCCTCCCCCAGTCCCAGTTCCCGTCTTCGGGCATCTTCGCCGACGAGATGAAGTTCACCCGCCGAGCGACCTGGGCCTTGTTGATCTCCACGTGGACGTCCGGGTCGGATCGAACCGGCCGGACATGAGCCCAATCTTGTGGACACGTGCCTGCAGCGGTAGCACCCGGCGGGCGGTGTAGGTGCAGAGGAGGTCCTCGGCGCACAGCCGGCCGTCCGTGACACAGCCCAACAGAAAGTCCCAGAGGAGGTTTACCTCAGCATCCGGGTCTGACGACTTGGCGTTGTGGCCCCAGTTGATCCGACCGACGGGCGGTGCCGGGTTGTACTCCGGCAGGTTGAGCCGGTCGAACGTCGGGTTCTCCTTCCGCACGTAGAAGAAGGACATATGCCACTTCTTCACCGAGTCCACCGTTGGGATCTTCGGGAAGGGCGTGCCCGTGCGGGAGTAGATGGAGGCGGCGCCGCAGGCCCGAGCTGGCCGTCGGTGGTCTGCGCCTTGAGGAAGAAGAGCCGGCTCCAGAAATCAATGTCCGGCCACAAGCCGGCGTAGCCCTCCATGAAGGCCACGTAGCAGCTCAGCAGCACTCACGCGTTGGCTGGGAGATGATGCGGCTGCAGGCCGAAGAAGTTGAGGAAACGCCGGAAGAAGGGCGAAGCCGGCAGGCCCAGCCCCCGGTCGAAGTGCGCCCCGAAGACGACGCGCTCGCCGGGTTGCGGGTTCGGCTCAATCTCCTCGCCGGGCGCCCGCCAGGACACCCCCGTCGGAATCTGGCGAAGGCGCACAAGGCGCGCGATGTCGTCGTCCCTCATGTACGAGCCCTCCCACGATCCGCTCGGAGGAGCCATTGCCGTGGACGAGGAAGAAGAGGAAGACCACGAGAGAGCAAACGGCGCAGGGCCCCGTGGCGTCGGCTTGGCGCGCGGACGGCTGCGGAATGACGAAGGAGTGCGGCCGCGCTTGGTCGCCGGAGTTCGCCAGGAGGTCGCCGGAGAAGAGGTGGTGGCGTGAGGAAGCTTGCGCGAGCGAGGGAGAGAAAGCTTGGGCGCGGAGACAAAGTGAGCAGGAAGGGCGCTTCGGTACCGCCCCAGCGCATTTATAGCCGCCTGCCGCGCCCGATGTGCCGCCACATGGCAATCGTGGGCCACGATCGGGATTAACTGCGCCATAATCACCCCCACTACGGCTACGGTTACTGGAAACGGCCACACCACGTCGCCCACGACCGCAAAGGATCCGGCGGGAACAGCGATGTGACCAGACGAAACGGCCACCGCAGTGAAGTCAGAGACCATCAAGTCGGGCGCAGGGCCCAAGGCGGCGGAAACTCCGGCGCGCCCAAGCCGCAGCCGGACGTTTTCTTCCAACCCGGCCGAAAAACTTTTAAGTAAGGCGGAACAGCCTCCAGCACTTGGGAATATCAAAACCCGCATAACGAAGCGGCGTCCGGCTTGAGAGCAGCCGGACGGAGCAAGCCGGAAGAGGGCGCAGCCGGCTGAACGGGAATTCTCAGCCGGCCCCTTGGGAGCTTCTCAAAGAACAATCCGCGAGATCAAAGACTAAGGGTTTGGGAAACCCGCCCAGGTCCTTCTTATGCAGGACCTTGCCAGCTTCAGGGGCTAATGTCGGGGGCAAGACCCCGGGTAGGGCAAAGGACTAAGAACAACCGGCTCAAGGCCTGTCGGCCCGCGGCAAAGGCCGGCTGAGGAGCATCCGGCTGGAGCCGTGGCCGGCTGCCTTGGGAGCCGGCTGGTTCAAAGTCCATGTTGGCCTGGCCGCAGCCGACTATGCTGTGGCTGGGCCGGCTTCAACTTGTCATATGCGGCTTGGTTTGTTTCTCCCTGACATGGTCCGGGTTGGTGAGGCTTGCAGGAGAAGGAACTGGAAGGTTAGTCCGACTCCTAAAGTCCACGATGATCTCACTCTCCGTAAAGGGCGGGGCACTGTAGAGCAACAGTGCCTCCGCCGGACATGGCATCATGGCGTCGTACGACTACAGGACATGATGGCGACAGGGACACTTCCTCTCCATACCGCTGACTCCGGCAGGCGGATGGGACAGGCCATGAGGCCTCAACGACTCCTGACGTCAACGCCTCGGGAAGGAGCGAAAGCCGAAGCCGGCCAGTCGGCCAGTCGGTCATAGGGACTTCTATGTAAAGTGCCAGCGTCTATATAAGCTGCACTACCCCTCTCGTGCGGGGACGATCGATCACTTCTTATTCATTCTAGTCTTAGCGCTACTCAGGGAGAGAGACCTTCGTCTACCTTAGCCTCCCCGAGCAGCCGGATACAGCTCAAGGAGCGCCTTTGTACTGTGATACCATCATATACACTCATAGCAGGAGTAGAGGTGTTACCTCCATAGGAGGGCCTCGAACCTGGGTACGTCGCCGTGTCGCTCGTGCCCATACCCGCATCCGGATACCGCCGTGAGACCACTAGGAACCACTTCGATTAGCCACCCTATGGCATATGCCGTGACAATACCACGACAATCCCCAAGAATATGTTCAAATATATATTGAAATATATGCACGAATGATATGCAAGGTATGCCATGTGCACATGCACACTAATTATATATATATTATGAGACAACTTAATCAAATGTGTTTTCATTCGAGATCGAGAACTTGTCAAAAATCAAGTTAATTAATTTATCAGCGCTAATTAGTTGGTCGCCTGCTTGATGCGCAATTAAGTGTCGTTGGCCTATATATGTAGGTTTTAATTAGGGTTTAGGGTTTAGGGTTAGCTAGGGGTTAGGGTTAGGGTTAGGGTTTAGGGTTTAGTGTTTAGGGTTTAGGGTATAGGGTTTAGTGTTTAGGGTTTAGGGTCTAGGGTTTAGGGTTTAGTGTTTAGGGTGTTTAGGGTGTATGTTTAGGGTATAATTAGGGATTAGGGATTAGGGTTTAAGGTTTAGGGATCATCGATCGAGTGCACACACACACATTATTTGAGGCACCCGCGCCAATTTGCGCATAAAGTGCATGCGTATATATATAAGTGTGTTTCTTGGCCACCAACGATATATAGATCTAGAGAGAGATTGAAATATATTTAGGGTTTAGGGTTTAGGGTTTAGGGTCTAGGGTTAGGGTTTAGGGTTTAGTGTTTAGGGTTTAGGGTTTAGGGTCTAGGGTTTAGTGTTTAGTGTTTAGGGTGTCCGTTTAGGGTATAATTAGGGATCAGGGATTAGGTTTTTAGGGTTTAAGGTTTAGGGATCATCGGTCGAGCTAGTGCACACACACATTATTAGAGGCACCCGCGCCTTTGCGCATAAAGTGCATGCGTATATATATAAGTGTGTTTCTTGGCCACCAACGATATATAGATCTAGAGAGAGATTGAAATATATTTAGGGTTTAGGGTTTAGGGTTTAGGGTTTAGGGTTTAGGGTCTAGGGTTAGGGTTTAGGGTTTAGGGTTTAGTGTTTAGGGTTTAGGGTTTAGGGTTTAGGGTTTAGGGTTTAGTGTATAGGGTGTTTAGGGTGTACGTTTAGGGTATAATTAGGGATCAGGGATTAGGGTTTTAGGGTTGAAGGTTTAGGGATCATTGATCGAGCTAGTTGATGCGTGCAGTCGACACACGTCCGTTGGGAACCCCAAGAGGAAGGTGTGATGCAGACAGTAGCAAGTTTTCCCTCAGAAAGAAACCAAGGTTTATCGAACCAGGAGGAGCCAAGAAGCACGTTGAAGGTTGATGGTGGCGGAGTGTAATGCGGCGCAACACCAGGGATTCCGGCGCCAACGTGGAACCGGCACAACACAACCAAAGTACTTTGCCCCAACGAAACAGTGAGGTTGTCAATCTCACCGGCTTGTCTGTAACAAAGGATTAACCGTATTGTGTGGAAGATGATTGTTTGCGTGAAAACGAGTAAAACAAGTATTGCGAGTAGATTGTATGCGATGTAAAGAATAGGACCGGGGTCCACAGCTCACTAGAGGTGTCTCTCCCATAAGATAAAAGCATGTTGGGTGAACAAATTACAGTCGGGCAATTGACAAATAGAGAGGGCATAACAATGCACATACATGACATGATAAATATAGTGAGATTTAATTGGGCATTACGACAAAGTACATAGACCGCTATCCAGACATGCATCTATGCCTAAAAAGTCCACCTTCAGAGTTATCATCCGAACCCCTTCCAGTATTAAGTTGCAAAACAACAGACAATTGCATTAAGTATGGTGCGTAATGTAATCAATAACTACATCCTTAGACATAGCATCAATGTTTTATCCCTAGTGGCAACAACGACATCCACAACCTTAGAACTTTCTCATCACCGTCCCGCATTTAATGGAGGCATGAACCCACTATCGAGCATAAATACTCCCTCTTGGAGTTAAGAGCAAAAACTTGGCCAGAGCCTCTACTAATAACGGAGAGCATGTGTCAACACCCGGATTTTTAAGTCCAGATGCCTATTATGCCATACATCGCAATCCCAGGAATATTGTTGTTGCGAGACATAATAGTTGAATATCATAGAGTCATCATTTATTACAACACATAATCGTTTTACAAAGGTAGATCACATGATCCAATATTACAATAGTAGTTGATCTATTGATCAACGAACATCACAAATAGCGGAAGCGAAGTAGTAGTGGCTATCTAATCCACAGGCCAACGCTTGACGTCAGGAGCGGTCCTAGTTGTCGTAGACGTCCCGTTGTCCATCTTCCTCGTATCGTTGTTCTCCTTCAAAGTCCGGCCATTTGAATAGCCAGGGACAAAGCCATGAGTACTTTAAAGTACTCGCAAACTAATACTAGTGTAAGAACTATCAATTCTAGTAAGGGGATACTAAGCTCTAGGTTTATTTGCATAAAGCCAAGTTTATTTCATAAACATTTAGTAAAGATGCTTGAATCACTAGACTAACTCAAGTGGGAACATTAGTGTCATTCCCACAACTTGGTTGTGATTTTAATTCAAATCCACCCTTCACCTTTCAAAATTTAAAACACAAGTCATAGGTCACATTTTTGAAAATGGTCCGATGACGGAACAAGTATGGCCTTTCCAACCGTCCTTAACCGTGGACGCGGCTATTCGAATAGGTTTACACTCGCGAGAGGTTGTACACTTGTGCCACAACTTTTGATTACATCCGTCGTGGGTAACCCCGAATAATCGTAACTCAGTACGCGGATCATCAACCATAACCTTTCACTTATATATGCTAGTATGAGCACCTCTCCCCATGAGCTTGGCCTCCCGGTGAAAACCGCAGATCAACCCGGGAACTCGCACGGGGCTTGGGCCGGACATTCACCTCTTCTTTAACGTCGTTTCTGTTGTGTTGTGGAGGCAGCTTTGGGCATAACCCCGATGACGCTTGTTTAGAGGGAACCCATACTAAGACACATAAACTTCCGGTTAAGCCCTACCCATAATCGGGTATTGTGGGGGTACTTGTAAATTGGAATGGTATCGCATCCGAACCCAACCATCGGTTTTCGTAAAATTCACCAAGTCTTTCACCAGTCATATTCACCTTCAAAATCTTTCAATAGAATGACTTATCATTCCAAGGTTTTCAAAGTCATTGGTTTTCACAAGTTCCCATCTCTAATAGTTAATTTTAATCTATAGCACTAGCAACTAGTCATGAGGGGTGCTAACTAGCTTGTCTTGCTCTAGGCTAACTTTGATGCTCTTGTTTTACTCTATATCTAAACCCAGTGAAATCATGAATCAAAGGTAAACTTTGATAAACAAAATTTAGTAAATCTTGTAAAGTAAAATCTTGGGATAGGAGCATTAAGCATAAAATAAAAATAATGGAGCCTTGCTCTTGTAGAGCTTTGCACAAGGGAACCTTGCAAGAGTGTTAGCTTGCCTTGATTGGTGTATCGATCAAAATGTTCCTCCTTCTTCTCCGTAGATGTTCTCGTCGTCCCCTTCGTAGCCTTCGGTACTAGCGTCTATAAACGAATACGAGGATAAAATCACCACACAAAACTTGCATGCTAGACTAAACACACCAAAGATTCACACAAGCCTATGCTAGCATCACATCTTATTAGCATGGTGATTTACTTTGTTTTATTTTAAAGAAAACAATAATTTCCTCTCATTATAATTATTTATTAGTATAACTCTTTAATGCTTTGGAGGAAATAGTTTCCTCTCATTACAATATTAATTAATGTTTCTATTTATTTATTTGGAGAACTAATCTCCTCTCATTAAATATTGTTAAGATTTAAGTTCTTCAAATACCAAGGTATGAGCACATGTTGACTAAGGTCAACACTTCACACTTACTATTTGAGAAACATGATTTAAATGAGGGAATACACCTCATGCAATTTTAATACCAACATAGTAATGATTTAATATCATCAAATAATTCCATATGAGAGTTAATAGACCATGGTCTCTACCTCATGTAGAATTACTTGAGACAAAGGTTTAAATGAGAGGGATACCTCTCATATGATTTAATAATTAGTTGGAACAATTTAAATGCTACTATGGCAATCATTTAATATTCTTAAGTGAGAAAATATGATACCAAGCAACAAGGGTCATCACATTACTTCATATTACTTGAGAAGATGATTTAAAGGAGGTGCTACACCTCATAGATTTAAAATTCTAAAATTTGGATAGAGTTTAAATGGGCTAGTATTGACTACATAGCCAATATTCTGCTTCTAGCCCATGATCATGTACAGAACATATATCATATTTTTACATAGTAATTTAGAGTTTGTTAAATGTGAATTATTGCAATTGGATCCACTTCAAAATTCATAATGGTTGATTTTTAAGATTTATTTGAATACTGAAAAGTATCTGTTTTGTTATTTTTACTATTCAAAAACTACACAACATATGGGGTTGAATCCAGTGAGGTGAGCTAGATAATTTCATAAGCTTTCTGAATATATAAAGTTTGCTGAATTTGGTGTAGTAGATTTTAAACTATTCAATTTTAAAGTGTGCATCAGTATTGAATTTGGAATTAAACAGAAATTCGATTTTTGAATTATTGGGCTTGGCGGGAACGTTACTGGGCCGAAACGAGTTTGAAATACACTGCGCAGCCCATCTAGCAACGGGTGCGTGTGGGCTGCCCTGACGAGGTGGGGGCCACCCGTCAGTGACTTATTACACAGCGAAACAGTATGATCGATTTAGGCCGTCGGATTAGAAAGAGATCCACGGCTCACGGAGGCCGTCGTCTCCGGCGAGATTCCGACGAGCCCGCGGCGTCGATAGGGGGTCGGAGAGCCTACCGAGTTCCCGCGGTGTTCTACGGGTGGCGAGGCGACGTTGTCGAGGATGCTCGAGGCAGCTGGTAGCGATGGCGAAGCTCGGGGTGGCGCCAATCGTCGACGGTGAGCTGCGTTCCCGGCGGCTCCGATCTTGAAATTGAGTCGCCTCGGCCGTAATCGAACTAGCTACGGTGGTGAGGAAGATCAGTGGTGAGAGGGGAGTCGATTGGTGTGAGGAGAGCTTGCTGGGAGGGCCTCTATTTATAGTGTCGAGGGGTGCCGCGGGGTGCTGCAAGGGCGCGGCCATGGCGTGGCGTTTCCGGCGAGCGAAAGGGCAAGCGAAGGAAGGAAGCATGTAGGCATCGCCCTGGAGATGCTCAACGGCTAGCTAGCGCAGAGATAGGGCTACGGAAACGCTCGAGTTCTTGCTGTGATCATCGCGGTACCCGCGGTACGTCGGCGACGAGGACGACGGTGACAAGGCTCCTGCGCGTGTTCGAGTATGTCTAGCGTGTAGAGGGCGAGGAGTAGCGTCTCGACGCAGTGGTAGGGATGCGGGCGAGGACGGCAGCGATCGAGTGGGCGACGTACTGGCGCGGCCAGTGCGCGCTCACCGCGTGCACGGGCGTGTCCTGGCAACATTTTGGCACGCGCTTTCCAGCTCATGCCGTGCGTTGGCGATCGAGTGAACGGTACAGGCTGAGTCCTTATGCCTCAGAGATGCTCGCAGACATGAAGAAACAACGAGGGAGAGGCCAGGGAGAGGAGTGCACAAAGGTGGCCGGCATGGCCACTGTATGCATAGTTTTAGGATTTTCTTCTCCCTCTCTCTCACTTTAATCGATCAAGGAGGTACTGGGAGGATGCAGGGGTCCTAGAACTAGCTAATGATCACTGGCTTAAAGTGATTTAGACAACAAACCACTGGATATAAGGGTGTAACACAAATCTGGAACTCTCCTCGCCAAGTGTTCGACACAATGCCCGCATGAATATTTTTGTCGAATTATGGAATTCTTTTTGGTACATCTCAAACATATAAATAATGTGAAAGATTGGTGGTGGTGGTGGTGGATTTGGTTAAGGTTTGTAAGATTTCAAATTTGGTAGGATCTTCACATAGTTTCAACATCACCACTTGTCAAAATCATACTGGTCAACCTAGTCAAATTTAGCATGTGTGGTCAACATGAAAGTTGTTGACCTTGACATGGTCTTGGATGACCTGGCTTTGTTTGACTAATTTTAGTTTAGGAATTGAGAAATACAGGGGGGTAAAGTGGTGAAGAAAATATTTTTGGTCCATATGACCATTATCATATGTATGAAGAAATCTTGATTTCTTTGGGTTTGATTCTTGATCCAAGGATGCATTTGTGTTAGTTTATCACTTTAAAGTATTTTAGAAGCAATGGGGCAAGCAATTGTGGCCTAGGTTAAGGAATTTCAAATTGGCATATGGTGTATGTAAGTGAAATATGGAATTTTCTCACCATTTGAATTCTCTCCATTTGATTTGACTTTTGTTGACTCTAATGTGGTTCTTATTAGTTTAGAAACATTTTAAGAGCATTGAAACCAATTCAAAGGGTCTTGTTCAAAGATTTGCAAATTTGGCCTTAATACATAAGAGATGAGGTGTCAAAATTTTACTAAACTTGTAAGTGGTTGATCTTGCCTCACTTGGACATGGGTTAGGGTCCATTTAGTGTTATATTAGGTTTAGAGATGGTCTCACATCCTTTGGTCAAGGTTTAAAGTCATAGGGCAAAAATTGAGTATTATGGCTATGTGTCACATATGCCTTTATGCATATGTTGCATTTTAGTTTTAGTTTGACTTGGTTTGACCCAAATGGTGTGGTTGAGTGTTGAAATGGTATATAGGAGTGATCCCACCATTCATAACAAATATTAGGGTCAAGGTTCCCAAATTCATAAATTTGCATTTTACTCTCATATGCCTCTATGGCATTTTTAGTTTCTTTTTAATTTCTTTGGTTTCACTTTGGATTTGGTTTGATAAGTGCTAGGTAGAGTGTATGAAGGTTTTCCAAACCTCTAAACAAAGTAGAAAGGTCTAGGGTAAAGATTTGTAAAAATAACCATAGGCACATATGTCTTTTTCTTATTTAATTTCCTTTTATTTTATTTTAGCTAGGATGATGAAAAGAGGGGGGGGGGGTTTAGGGTTTAAGGTTATTTCAAACTACTATAACAATCAATCATGGCAATTAGCACAACAATTAAACAAGATCACTAGGTATCATACTTCATTTAATAAAAGTTTTTGTTGGTTCCAAAATTTGGAACAAGGGAAATTCATTTGTTTTGTTCTGAATTTTTGGGATGTTACAAACCCTTCCCCCTTAAACAAATCTCGTCCCGAGATTTTAAGAAAAGTTAGGTTCCTAAGAGAGATTGAGCATGTTATTAACAGGAAGACATACTTGGCATGGTCGGTGGTGCTTCCTGAGCTTCCGTGGCATTCAAGCGGTAGTAACGACCGTTGCGGTTGTTTGGGTAGTTTGGGGCGAACTTCCTTCCGGTTGTGGTACAGCACTATCTGCTGCGGCGATTGCAGCGGTATTGAGGGCAGTCCTAGCAAGCTTCTTGGGGCATTCATTGGAGTAATGACCCACAATTCCACATTCATAGCAGGTTACCGTTGACTTGTCCTTTTGGGTAATGGGTACAGCATTGCTTCCAGTCCTTGGAGCATTGTTGGCGGCTTCTATCGGGCACTTTCTAGAGTAATGACCCGTAACACGACATTCATAGCAAGTCACAGTGGACTTGCCTCTAGGGGCATGGTTGGGTATTGAGATGAGCTGCTCCAGTGATGCTATTCTGACGCGGAGGCGAGCAATGAGGTAGTCCTTCTTGGCGTGCTGATGGCGAAGTGCCTTGCGCTCCATTGCAAGGATGTTGATGGTGTCAGTCATCTTGGCGTGCTCAAAGTGCATCTGGTTGGCCTGGGCACGGGAGTTGTTGCGGGTAGGAGGGGCCATCTGAATAATAAGGTGGATCATAAGATAAGCGGGGAATTTCTATGGTTTGTTTGAGATAAACTTGAAAAGTTTCAAAACTTGAGTAGTGTTGAGGGGGTACAACCAACAACACTTTTTCATTCATACCAAACATCAAATATTACAAAGCTAACACACCGTTGGTTTTAAGAACCATTCACCGCTCTACGATACAAGGGGATCCCGATACATACCCACACCTACACATGTGAACTAGTGCAACTACTCATCCTCATCATCCACATCGATCGGGATGATTCCATCCTCTCCGGCCTCCAGAAACTCATAGTCCTCCTCTTCAGTGAATTCATCCTCCTCGAAGTCCTCGTCATCACTCAGGAAGGCTTCTCCTCCCTGAATGTCTTCACCGTCTTCATCCATCCCATTCAGCTGATCTTCTTGAGCCTTGACAGTGGCCTCCAAGGATACTATCCGGGCGCGAAGGCGCTCGATGGTAACGTTATTCTTGGCACGCTGCAGACGGAGTGACTTGCGGTCCTTGGCGAGCAGCTTGGTAGCATCGGCATGATGAGCCAAGGCCATGTGGGTCTGGTTGGCGTAGGCACGCGAGTTGTCTAGCTCCTTCTGGGTCTGGAACAGCATGAAGTCCAGGTGATCCACATGGTGCCTCAGCTCAGGGTGGAGCGGCAGGCCCATGGGTTCTCCATCGGAGTCACGCCTTGCGAGATGCGCAAAGCGCTCTCCATGGATGGCGGCTTCATTCTGCCCGCACAGACGGGCAAGTGCTTCCTCGAAGAGCACGTGCCGGTCCGTCCGGCCGGTTGCCTTCCCTGAAAGAGAAGAGGATCCTCTCAGAAGTAGGAGGCTCCATCTTGCCTCTCAGATCAGCGGTGATCACCCACTGAAGCTCCCCGCCTTGCTGGTCGTTGACCTCAACTCCGTGGAACTCGGGGTGGGAGCGTCCAAGAAAGACCGACAGGGCATCAAGGTCCCTCTCGAAGATCAAGTCTCCGCCATTCCCAAGCTGGTAAAACTTGACGTTGGTTGGCTCCATCTGAAAGGGAAATAGATGAGTAAGTTTAGAGAGTGAACAAGTGTGTCAAAATTTTATGTAGGTTTATCAAGAAGAGCATGACTTCTTATTTTTAACAAGATCTCAAGGATACGAAAGTGACTAAGTTTTTCCAAAAATATTCACTTCATTTGTTTTTGAACTTAGGTTTTTCAGAACGTCCATTCTAACTAGGGTCTCCTAAGGTCAAACAATGGCTACGATACCAACTTGTCAACACCCGGATTTTTAAGTCCGGATGCCTATTATGCCATACATCGCAATCCCGGGAATATTGTTGTTGCGAGACATAATAGTTGAATATCATAGAGTCATCATTTATTACAACACATAATCGTTTTACAAAGGTAGATCACATGATCCAATATTACAATAGTAGTTGATCTATTGATCAACGAACATCACAAATAGCGGAAGCGAAGTAGTAGTGGCTATCTAATCCACGAGGCCAACGCTTGACGTCGGGAGCGGTCCTAGTTGTCGTAGACGTCCCGTTGTCCATCTTCCTCGTACTGTTGTTCTCCTTCAAAGTCTGGCCATTTGAATAGCCAGGGACAAAGCCATGAGTACTTTAAAGTACTCGCAAACTAATACTAGTGTAAGACTATCAATTCTAGTAAGGGGATACTAAGCTCTAGGTTTATTTGCATAAAGCCAAGTTTATTTCATAAACATTTAGTAAAGATGCTTGAATCACTAGACTAACTCAAGTGGGAACATTAGTGTCATTCCCACAACTTGGTTGTGATTTTAATTCAAATCCACCCTTCACCTTTCAAAATTTAAAACACAAGTCATAGGTCACATTTTTGAAAATGGTCCGATGACGGAACGAGTATGGCCTTTCCAACCGTCCTTAACCGTGGACGCGGCTATTCGAATAGGTTTACACTCTGCGAGAGGTTGTACACTTGTGCCACAACTTTTGATTACATCCGTCGGGGGTAACCCTGAATAATCGTAACTCGATACGCGGATCATCAACCATAACCTTTCACTTATATATGCTAGTATGAGCACCTCTCCCCATGAGCTTGGCCTCCCGGTGAAAACCGCAGATCAACCCGGGAGCGCACGGGGCTTGGGCCGGACATTCACCTCTTCTTTAACGTCGTTTCTGTTGTGTTGTGGAGGCAGCTTTGGGCATAACCCCGATGACGCTTGTTTAGAGGGAACCCATACTAAGACACATAAACTTCCGGTTAAGCCCTACCCATAATCAGGTATTGTGGGGGTACTTGTAAATTGGAATGGTATCGCATCCGAACCCAACCATCAGTTTTCGTAAAATTCACCAAGTCTTTCACCAGTCATATTCACCTTCATAATCTTTCAATAGAATGACTTATCATTCCAAGGTTTTCAAAGTCATTGGTTTTCACAAGTTCCCATCTCTAATAGTTAATTTTAATCTATAGCACTAGCAACTAGTCATGAGGGGTGCTAACTAGCTTGTCTTGCTCTAGGCTAACTTTGATGCTCTTGTTTTACTCTATATCTAAACCCGAGTGAAATCATGAATCAAAGGTAAACTTTGATAAACAAAATTTAGTAAATCTTGTAAAGTAAAATCTTGGGATAGGAGCATTAAGCATAAAATAAAAATAATGGTGCCTTGCTATTGTAGAGCTTTGCACAAGGGAACCTTGCAAGAGTGTTAGCTTGCCTTGATTGGTGTATGGATCAAAATGTTCCTCCTTCTTCTCCGTAGATGTTCTCGTCGTCCCCTTCGTAGCCTTCGGTACTAGCGTCTATAAACGAATACGAGGATACAATCACCACACAAAACTTGCATGCTAGACTAAACACACCAAAGATTCACACAAGCCTATGCTAGCATCACATCTTATTAGCATGGTGATTTACTTTGTTTTATTTTAAAGAAAACAATAATTTCCTCTCATTATAATTATTTATTAGTATAACTCTTTAATGCTTTGGAGGAAATAGTTTCCTCTCATTACAATATTAATTAATGTTTCTATTTATTTATTTGGAGAACTAATCTCCTCTCATTAAATATTGTTAAGATTTAAGTTCTTCAAATACCAAGGTATGAGCACATGTTGACTAAGGTCAACACTTCACACTTACTATTTGAGAAACATGATTTAAATGATGGAATACACCTCATGCAATTTTAATACCAACATAGTAATGATTTAATATCATCAAATAATTCCATATGAGAGTTAATAGACCATGGTCTCTACCTCATGTAGAATTACTTGAGACAAAGGTTTAAATGAGAGGGATACCTCTCATATGATTTAATAATTAGTTGGAACAATTTAAATGCTACTATGGCAATCATTTAATATTCTTAAGTGAGCAAATATGAGACCAAGCAACAAGGGTAATCACATTACTTCATATTACTTGAGAAGATGATTTAAAGGAGGTGCTACACCTCATAGATTTAAAATTCTAAAATTTGGATAGAGTTTAAATGGGCTAGTATTGACTACATAGCCAATATTCTGCTTCTAGCCCATGATCATGTACAGAACATATATCATATTTTTACATAGTAATTTAGAGTTTGTTAAATGTGAATTATTGCAATTGGATTCACTTCAAAATTCATAATGGTTGATTTTTCAGATTTATTTGAATACTGAAAAGTATCTGTTTTGTTATTTTTACTATTCAAAAACTACACAACATATGGGGTTGAATCCAGTGAGGTGAGCTAGATAATTTCATAAGCTTTCTGAATATATAAAGTTTGCTGAATTTGGTGTAGTAGATTTTAAACTATTCAATTTTAAAGTGTGCATCAGTATTGAATTTGGAATTAAACAGAAATTCGATTTTTGAATTATTGGGCTTGGCGGGAACGTTACTGGGCCGAAACGAGTTTGAAATACACTGCGCAGCCCATCTAGCAACGGGTGCGTGTGGGCTGCCCTGACGAGGTGGGGGCCACCCGTCAGTGACTTATTACACAGCGAAACGGTATGATCGATTTAGGCCGTCGGATTAGAAAGAGATCCACGGCTCACAGAGGCCGTCGTCTCCGGCGAGATTCCGACGAGCCCGCGGCGTCAGTAGGGGGTCGGAGAGCCTACTAGAGTTCCCGCGGTGTTCTACTGGTGGCGAGGCGACGTTGTCGAGGATGCTGAGGCAGCTGGTAGCAGTGGTGAAGCTCGGGGTGGCGCCAATCGTCGACGGTGAGCTGCATTCCCCGGCGGCTCCGATCTTGAAATTGAGTCGCCTCCGGCCGTAATCGAACTAGCTACGGTGGTGAGGAAGATCAGTGGTGAGAGGGGAGTCGATTGGTGTGAGGAGAGCTTGCTGGGAGGGCCTCTATTTATAGTGTCGAGGGGTGCCGCGGGGTGCTGCAAGGGCGCGGCCATGGCGTGGCGTTTCCGGCGAGCGAAAGGGCAAGCGAAGGAAGGAAGCATGTAGGCGTCGCCCTGGAGATGCTCAACGGCTAGCTAGCGTAGAGATAGGGCTACGAAAACGCTCGAGTTCTTGCTGTGATCATCGCGGTACCCGCGGTACGTCGGCGACGAGGACGACGGTGACAAGGCTCCTGCGCGTGTTCGAGTATGTCTAGCGTGTAGAGGGCGAGGAGTAGCGTCTCGACGCAGTGGTAGGGATGCAGGGCGAGGACGGCAGCGATCGAGTGGGCGACGTACTGGCGCGGCCAGTGCGCGCTCACCGCGTGCACGGGCGTGTCCTGGCAACATTTTGGCACGCGCGTTCCAGCTCATGCCGTGCGTTGGCGATCGAGTGAACGGTACAGGCTGAGTCCTTATGCCTCAGAGATGCTCGCAGACATGAAGAAACGACGAGGGAGAGGCCAGGGAGAGGAGTGCACAAAGGTGGCCGGCATGGCCACGGTATGCATAGTTTTAGGATTTTCTTCTCCCTCTCTCTCACTTTAATCGATCAAGGAGGTACTGGGAGGATGCAGGGGTCCTAGAACTAGCTAATGATCACTGGCTTAAAGTGATTTAGACAAGAAACCACTGGATATAAGGGTGTAACACAAATCTGGAACTCTGCCTGCCAAGTGTTCGACACAATGCCCGCATGAATATTTTTGTCGAATTATGGAATTCTTTTTGGTACATCTCAAACATATAAATAATGTGAAAGATTGGTGGTGGTGGTGGATTTGGTTAAGGTTTGTGAGATTTCAAATTTGGTAGGATCTTCACATAGTTTCAACATCACCACTTGTCAAAATCATACTGGTCAACCTAGTCAAAGTTAGCATGTGTGGTCAACATGAAAGTTGTTGACCTTGACATGGTCTTGGATGACCTGGCTTTGTTTGACTAATTTTAGTTTAGGAATTGAGAAATACAGGGGGGTAAAGTGGTGAAGAAAATATTTTTGGTCCATATGACCATTATCATATGTATGAAGAAATCTTGATTTCTTTGGGTTTGATTCTTGATCCAAGGATGCATTTGTGTTAGTTTATCACTTTAAAGTATTTTAGAAGCAATGGGGCAAGCAATTGTGGCCTAGGTTAAGGAATTGCAAATTGGCATATGGTGTATGTAAGTGAAATATGGAATTTTCTCACCATTTGAATTCTCTCCATTTGATTTGACTTTTGTTGACTCTAATGTGGTTCTTATTAGTTTAGAAACATTTTAAGAGCATTGAAACCAATTCAAAGGGTCTTGTTCAAAGATTTGCAAATTTGGCCTTAATACATAAGAGATGAGGTGTCAAAATTTTACTAAACTTGTAAGTGGTTGATCTTGCTTCACTTGGACATGGGTTAGGGTCCATTTAGTGTTATATTAGGTTTAGAGATGGTCTCACATCCTTTGGTCAAGGTTTAAAGTCATAGGGCAAAAATTGAGTATTATGGCTATGTGTCACATATGCCTTTATGCATATGTTGCATTTTAGTTTTAGTTTGACTTGGTTTGACCCAAATGGTGTGGTTGAGTGTTGAAATGGTATATAGGAGTGATCCCACCATTCATAACAAATATTAGGGTCAAGGTTCCCAAATTCATAAATTTGCATTTTACTCTCATATGCCTCTATGGCATTTTTAGTTTCTTTTTAATTTCTTTGGTTTCACTTTGGATTTGGTTTGATAAGTGCTAGGTAGAGTGTATGAAGGTTTTCCAAACCTCTAAACAAAGTAGAAAGGTCTAGGGTAAAGATTTGTAAAAATAACCATAGGCACATATGCCTTTTTCTTATTTAATTTCCTTTTATTTTATTTTAGCTAGGATGATGAAAAGAGGGGGGGGGGGTTTAGGGTTTAAGGTTATTTCAAACTACTATAACAATCAATCATGGAAATTAGCACAACAATTAAACAAGATCACTAGGTATCATACTTCATTTAATAAAAGTTTTTGTTGGTTCCAAAATTTGGAACAAGGGAAATTCATTTGTTTTGTTCTGAATTTTTGGGATGTTACAGCATGCAAGATCATAAACAACACATAGGTAATAACTTGATAATTAACATAACATAGTATTCTCTATCCATCGGATCCCGACAAACACAACATATAGTATTACAGATAGATGATCTTGATCATTTTAGGCAGCTCACAAGATCCAACAATGAAGCACAATGAGGAGAAGACAACCATCTAGCTACTGCTATGGACCCATAGTCCAGGGATGAACTACTCACTCATCACTCCGGAGGCGACCATGGCGGTGAAGAGTCCTCCGGGAGATGAATCCCCTCTCCGGCAGGGTGCCGGAGGAGATCTCCGGAATCCCCCGAGATGGGATTGGCGGCGGCGGCGTCTCGGTAAGGTTTTCCGTATCGTGGCTCTCGGTACCGGGGGTTTCGCGACGGAGGCTATTTGTAGGCGGAAGGGCAGGTAAAGGGGCGGCACGAGGGCCCACACCACAGGCCGGCGCGGCCGGGGCCTGGGCCGCGCCGCCCTGGTGTCTGGCCACCTCGTGGCCCCACTTCGACTCTCCTTCGGTCTTCTGGAAGCTTCGTGGCAAAATAGGACCATGGGCGTTGATTTCGTCCAATTTCGAGAATATTTCGTTACTAGGATTTCTGAAACCAAAAACAGCAGAAAACAGCAACTGGCTCGTCGGCATCTCGTTGATAGGTTAGTGCCAGAAAATGCATAAATACGACATATAATGTGTATAAAACGTGTAGATATCATCAATAATGTAGCATGGAACATAAGAAATTATCGATACGTCGGAGACGTATCAGCATCCCCAAGCTTAGTTTCGCTCGTCCCGAGCAAGTAAACGATAACAAAGATAATTTCTGGAGTGACATGCCATCATAAACTTGATCATACTATTGTAAACATATGTAATGAATGCAGCGATCAAAACAATGGTAATGACATGAGTAAACAACTGAATCATAAAGCAAAGACTTTTCATGAATAGTACTTAAAGACAAGCATCAATAAGTCTTGCATAAGAGTTAACTCATAAAGCAATAAATCAATGTAAAGGTATTGAAGCAACACAAAGGAAGATTAAGTTTCAGCGGTTGCTTTCAACTTGTAACATGTATATCTCATGGATAATTGTCAACATAGAGTAATATAACAAGTGCAATATGCAAGTATGTAGGAATCAATGCACAGTTCACACAAGTGTTTGCTTCTTGAGGTGGAGAGAAATAGGTGAACTGACTCAACATAAAAGTAAAAGAAATGGTCCTTCAAAGAGGAAAGCATCGATTGCTATATTTGTGCTAGAGCTTTTATTTTGAAAACATGAAACAATTTTGTCAATGGTAGTAATAAAGCATATGAGTTATGTAAATTATATCTTAAAAGTTGCCAGCCTCACGCATAGTATACTAATAGTGCCCGCACCTTGTCCTAATTAGCTTGGACTACCGGATCATCGCAATACACATGTTTTAACCAAGTGCCACAATGGGGTACCTCCATGCCGCCTGTACAAAGGTCTAAGGAGAAAGCTCGCATTTTGGATTTCTTGCTTTTGATTATTCTCAACTTAGACATCCATACCGGGACAACATGGACAACAGATAATGGACTCCTCTTTAATGCATAAGCATGTGGCAACAATTAGTGTTCTCATATGAGATTGAGGATATATGTCCAAAACTGAAACTTCCACCATGAATCATGGCTTTAGTTAGCGGCCCAATGTTCTTCTCTAACAAAATGTATGCTCCAACCATTAAGGTGGTAGATCTCTCTTACTTCAGACAAGACGGACATGCATAGCAACTCACATGATATTCAACAAAGAATAGTTGATGGCGTCCCCAGGAACATGGTTATCGCACAACAAGCAACTTAATAAGAGATAAAGTGCATAAGTACATATTCAATACCACAATAGTTTTTAAGCTATTTGTCCCATGAGCTATATATTGCAAAGGTAAAGAATGGAAATTTTAAAGGTAGCACTCAAGCAATTTACATTGGAATGGCGGAGAAATACCATGTAGTAGGTAGGTATGGTGGACACAAATGGCATAGTGGTTGGCTCAAGGATTTTGGATGCATGAGAAGTATTCCCTCTCGATACAAGGTTTAGGCTAGCAAGGTTATTTGAAACAAACACAAGGATGAACGGTGCAGCAAAACTTACATAAAAGACATATTGTAAACATTATAAGACTCTACACCGTCTTCCTTGTTGTTCAAAACTCAATACTAGAAATTATCTAGACTCTAGAGAGACCAAATATGCAAACCAAATTTAGCAAGCTCTATGTATTTCTTCATTAATTGGTGCAAAGTATATGATGCAAGAGCTTAAACATGAGCACAACAATTGCCAAGTATCAAATTATTCAAGACATTTTAGAATTACTACATGTAGCATTTCCCGATTCCAACCATATAACAATTTAACGAAGAAGATTCAACCTTCGCCATGAATACTATGAGTAAAGCCTAAGGACATATTTGTCCATATGCAACAGCGGAGCGTGTCTCTCTCCCATACAGTGAATGCTAGGATCCATTTATTCAAACAAAACAAAAACAAAAACAAACCGACGCTCCAAGCAAAGTACATAAGATGTGACGGAATAAAAATATAGTTTCAGGGGAGGAACCTGATAATGTTGTCGATGAAGAAGGGGATGCCTTGGGCATCCCCAAGCTTAGACGCTTGAGTCTTCTTAAAATATGCAGGGGTGAACCACCGGGGCATCCCCAAGCTTAGAGCTTTCACTCTCCTTGATCATATTGGATCATACTCCTCTCTTGATCCTTGAAAACTTCCTCCACACCAAACTGGAAACAACTCATTAGAGGGTTAGTGTACAATAAAAATTAACATGTTCAGAGGTGACACAATCATTATTAACACTTCTGGACATTGCATAAAGCTACTGGACATTAATGGATCAAAGAAATTCATCCAACATAGCAAAAGAGGCAATGCGAAATAAAAAGGCAGAATCTGTCAAAACAGAACAGTCCGTAAAGATGGATTTTATTGTGGCACCATACTTGCTCAAATGAAAATGCCCAAATTTAATGAAAGTTGCGTACATATCTGAGGATCACGCACGTATATTGGCTTAATTTTCTGAGCTACCTACAGGGAGGCAGGTCGAAATTCGTGACAGCAAAGAAATCTGAAACTGCGCAGTAATCCAAATCTAGTATGAACTTTACAATCAAAGACTTTACTTGGCACAACAAAGCACAAAACTAAGATAAGGAGAGGTTGCTACAGTAGTAAACAACTTCCAAGACTCAAATATAAAACAAAAATACTGTAGTAAAAACATGGGTTGTCTCCCATAAGCGCTTTTCTTTAACGCCTTTCAGCTAGGCGCGTAAAGTGTATATCAAGTAACATCAAGAGATGAAGCATCAACATCATAATTTGTTCTAATGATAGAATCAAAAGGTAACTTCATTCTCTTTCTAGGGAAGTGTTCCATACCTTTCTTCAGAGGAAATTGATATTTAATATTACCTTCCTTCATATCAATAGTAGCACCAACGGTTCGAAGAAAAGGTCTTCCCAATATAATGGGGCAAGATGCATTGCATTCAATATCCAAGACAACAAAATCAACAGGGACAAGGTTATTGTTAACCATAATATGAACATTATCAACTATCCCCAAAGGTTTCTTTTCAGCATTATCAGCGAGATTAACATCCAGATAACAATTTTTCAATGGTGGCAAGTCAAGCATATCATAGACTTTCTTAGGCATAACAGAAATACTTGCACCAAGATCACATAAAGCATTACAATCAAAATCATTGACCCTCATTTTAATGATGGGCTCCCAACCATCTTCTAACTTCCTAGGAATAGTGGTTTCAATTTTTAGTTTCTCTTCTCTAGCTTTTATGAGAGCATTTGTAATATGTTTTGTAAAGGCCAAATTTATAGCACTAGCATTAGGACTCTTAGCAAGTTTTTGTAAGAACTTTATAACTTCAGAGATGTGACATCATCAAAATCTAAATCATTATGAGCTACAGCAATGGGATCATCATCCCCAAGGTTGGAAAAAATTTCAGCAGTTTTATCACGAGCGGTTTCGAGTAGCTTTAGCGGTTTCGGGTAATTTTACGCGCTTTGCACTAGGAGTAGAAACATTGCCAACACCAATTATTTTATCATTGACAGTAGGAGGTGCAGCAACATGTGAATCATTAGCATTGCTAGTGGTGGTAATAGTCCAAACTTTAGCTACATTTTTCTCTTTAGCTAGTTTTTCATTTTCTTCTCTATCCCACCTAGCACGCAATTCAGCCATTAATCTTATATTCTCATTAATTCTAACTTGGATGGCATTTGCTGTAGTAACAATTTTATTTTCAATATCCCTATTAGGCATAACTTTCGATTTCAAAAGATCAACATCGGAGGCAAGACTATCAACCTTAGAAGCGAGAATATCAATTTTATTGAGCTTTTCCTCAACAGATTTGTTAAAGGCAGTTTGTGTATTAATAAATTCTTTAAGCATAGCTTCAAGTCCAGGGGGTGCGTTCCTATTATTATTGTAAGAATTCCCATAAGAATTAGCATAACCGTTACCATTATTATAAGGATATGGCCTATAGTTATTACTAGAATTGTTCCGATAAGCATTGTTGTTGAAATTATTATTTTTAATGAAGTTTACATCAACATGTTCTTCTTGGGCAACCAATGAAGCTAACGGAACATTATTAGGATCAACATTAGTCCTATCATTCACAAGCATAGACATAATAGCATCAATCTTATCATTCAAGGAAGAGGATTCTTCAACAAAATTTACCTTCTTACCTTGTGGAGCTCTTTCCGTGTGCCATTCAGAGTAATTAATCATCATATTATCAAGGAGCTTTGTTGCTTCACCAAGAGTGATGGACATAAAGGTACCTCCAGCAGCTGAATCCAATAGGTTCCGCGAAGAAAAATTTAGTCCTGCATAGAAGGTTTGGATGATCATCCAAGTAGTCAGTCCATGGGTTGGGCAATTTTTAACCAAAGATTTCATTCTCTCCCATGCTTGAGCAAGATGTTCATTATCCAATTGTTTAAAATTCATTATGCTACTTCTCAAAGATATAATTTTAGCAGGGGGATAATATCTACCAATAAAAGCATCCTTGCATTTAGTCCAGGAATCAATACTATTCTTAGGCGAGAGATAGCAACCAATCTTTAGCTCTTCCTCTTAATGAGAAAGGAAACAATTTCAATTTAATAATATCACCATCTACATCCTTATACTTTTGCATTTCACATAGTTCAACAGAATTATTAAGATGGGCAGCAGCATCATCGGAACTAACACCGAGAAAATTGCTCTCGCATAACAAGATTCGGTAAAGCAGGTTTAATTTCAAAGAATTCTGCTGTAGTAGCAGGTGGAGCAATAGGTGTGCATAGGAAATCATTATTATTTGTGGTTGTGAAGTCACACAACTTAGTATTTTCAGGTAGCCATTTTATCAGTAGTAAATAAAGCAAACTAGATAAAGTAAATGCAAGTAACTAATTTTTTGTGTTTTTGATATAGAAAGCAAGACAGTAAATAAAGTAAAGCTAGCAACTAATTTTTTTGTGTTTTGATATAATGCAGCAAACAAAATAGTAAATAAAGCAAGACAAAAACAAAGTAAAGAGATTGGGAAGTGGAGACTCCCCTTGCAGCGTGTCTTGATCTCCCCGGCAACGGCGCCAGAAAATAGTCTTGATGCGTGCAGTCGACACACGTCCGTTGGGAACCCCAAGAGGAAGGTGTGATGCGGACGAGTAGCAAGTTTTCCCTCGAGAAAGAAACCAAGGTTTATCGAACCGGGAGGAGCCAAGAAGAACGTTGAAGGTTGATGGTGGCGGAATGTAATGCGGCGCAACACCGGGGATTCCGGCGCCAACGTGGAACCTGCACAACACAACCAAAGTACTTTGCCCCAACGAAACAGTGAGGTTGTCAATCTCACCGGCTTGCTGTAACAAAGGATTAACCGTATTGTGTGGAAGATGATTGTTTGCGGAAAACGATAAAACAAGTATTGCAGTGAGATTGTATGCGATGTAAAGAATAGGACCGGGGTCCACAGTTCACTAGAGGTGTCTCTCCCATAAGATAAAAGCATGTTGGGTGAACAAATTACAGTTGGGCAATTGACAAATAGAGAGGGCATAACAATGCACATACATGACATGATAAATATAGTGAGATTTAATTGGGCATTACGACAAAGTACATAGACCGCTATCCGAGCATGCATCTATGCCTAAAAAGTCCACCTTCGAGGTTATCATCCGAACCCCTTCCGGTATTAAGTTGCAAAACAACGGACAATTGCATTAAGTATGGTGCGTAATGTAATCAATAACTACATCCTTAGACATAGCATCAATGTTTTATCCCTAGTGGCAACAGCACATCCACAACCTTAGAACTTTATCGTCACTGTCCCAGATTTATTGGAGGCATGAACCCACTATCAAGCATAAATACTCCCTCTTGGAGTTAAGAGCAAAAACTTGGCCAGAGCCTCTACTAATAACGGAGAGCATGAAAGATCATAAACAACACATAGGTAATAACTTGATAATTAACATAACATAGTATTCTCTATCCATCGGATCCCGACAAAAACAACATATAGTATTACAGATAGATGATCTTGATCATGTTAGGCAGCTCACAAGATCCAACAATGAAGCACAATGAGGAGAAGACAACCATCTAGCTACTGCTATGGACCCATAGTCCAGGGATGAACTACTCACTCATCACTCCGAGAGCGACCATGGCGGTGAAGAGTCCTCCGGGAGATGAATCCCCTCTCCGGCAGGGTGCCGGAGGAGATCTCCAGAATCCCCCGAGATGGGATTGGCGGCGGCGGCGTCTCGGTGAGGTTTTCCGTATCGTGGCTCTCGGATGCGGGGGTTTCGCGACGGAGGCTATTTGTAGGCGGAAGGGCGAGGTAAGGGGCGGCACGAGGGGCCCACACCACGGGCCGGCGCGGCCGGGGCCCGGGCCGCGCCGCCCCGGTGTCCGGCCACCTCGTGGCCCCACTTCGACTCTCCTTCGGTCTTCCGGAAGCTTCGTGGCAAAATAGGACCCCGGGCGTTGATTTCGTCCAATTCCGAGAATATTTCGTTACTAGGATTTCTGAAACCAAAAACAGCGAGAAAACGACAGTCGGCTCTTCGGCATCTCGTTAATAGGTTAGTGCCAGAAAATGCATAAATACGACATATAATGTGTATAAAACGTGTAGATATCATCAATAATGTAGCATGGAACATAAGAAATTATCGATACGTCGGAGACGTATCACTAGTGCAGACACACATTATTAGAGGCACCCGCGCCTTTGCGCATAAAGTGCATGCGTATATATAAGTGTGTTTCTTGGCCACCAACGATATATATATAGATCGAGAGAGAGAGATTGAAATATATATATATATATATCCCCAAGAATATGTTCAGATATATATTGAAATATATATATATGCACGAATGATATGTGCATGTTATGCCATGCGCACATGCACACTAATTGTATATATATTATGAGGCAACTTAATCAAATGTGTTTTCATTCGAGAGAACTTGTCAAGATTCAAGTTAATTAATTTATCAGCGCTAATTAGTTGGTCGCCTGCTTGATGCGCAATTAAGTGTCGTTGGCCTATATATATATATGTAGGGTTTAATTAGGGTTTAGGGTTAGCTAGCTAGGGTTTTAGGGTTAGGGTTAGGGTTAATTAGGGTTTAGGGTCTAGGGTTTAGGGTTTAGGGTTTGGGGTTTAGTGTTTAAGGTTTAGGGTCTAGGGTTAGGGTTTAGGGTTTAGGGTTTAGTGTTTAGGGTTTAGGGTTTAGTGTCTAGGGTTTAGGGTCTAGGGTTTAGGGTTTAGTGTTTAGGGTGTTTAGGGTGTACGTTTAGGCCTTGTTTGGCAGCCCGGTTTCTAACTAGTTGCACGTGTATTATGCCGGCCCAATCAATCACTATGAGAATACACTCCTTACCCATTTGGCAGCCTGGTATTTAATTGTGTAACTCCAAATAAACCCCTGGATACACTTTGGATGGGGCAGTTTTTAAGACGCGAGGTGCCTCTAGCGTTTTTTACACTCGTGTTTCAAGCAGAGGAGACGAGAATTGGGTGTCCACCCAAAACACGTTGGAAAATACACTATGAAACACTAAAATTCAGTCTTTCCAAACGAGGCCTTAGGGTATAATTAGGGATTAGGGTTTTAGGGTTTAAGGTTTAGGGGTCATCGATCGAGTGCACACACACATTAATTATTAGAGGCACCCACGCCTTTGCGCATAAAGTGCATGCGTATATATATAAGTGTGTTTCTTGGCCACCAATGATATATAGATCTAGAGAGAGATTGAAATATATTTAGGGTTTATGGTTTAGGGTTTAGGGTCAAGGGTTGGGGTTTAGGGTTTAGTGTTTAGGGTTAGGGTTTAGGGAGTAGTGTTTAGGGTTTAGGGCTAGGGTTTAGGGTGTTTAGGGTGTACGTTTAGGGTATAATTAGGGATTAGGGTTTTAGGGTTTAAGGTTTAGGGATCATCGATCGAGTGCACACACACATTATTAGAGGCACCCGCGCCTTTGCGCATAAAGTGCATGCGTGTATATATAAGTGTGTTTCTTGGCCGCCAACGATATATAGATCGAGAGAGAGAGATTTAAATATATATATATCCCCAAGAATATGTTCAAATATATATTGAAATATATGCACGAATGATATGCAAGGTATGCCATGCGCGCATGCACACTAATTATATATATATTATGAGACAACTTAATGAAATGTGTTTTCATTCGAGATCGAGAACTTGTCAAAATTCAAGTTAATTAATTTATCAGCGCTAATTAGTTGGTCGCCTGCTTGATGCGCAATTAAGTGTCGTTGGCCTATATATGTAGGGTTTAATTAGGGTTAGGGTTAGGGTTAGTGTTAATTAGGGTATAGGGTCTAGGGTTTAGGGTTTAGTGTTTAGGGTTTAGTGTTTATGTTTTAGGTTTTAGGGTTTAGTGTTTAGGGTTTAGGGTTTAGTGTTTAGGGTTTAGGGTTTAGTGTTTAGGGTGTTTAGGGATTAGGGATTAGGGTTTTAGGGTTTTATGGTTTAAGGTTTAGGGATCATCGATCGAGTGCACACACACATTATTAGAGGCACCCGCGCCTTTGCGCATAAAGTGCATGCGTATATATATAAGTCGGTTTCTTGGCCACCAACAATATATAGATCGAGAGATAGAGATTGAAATCCCCAAGAATATGTTCAAATATACGCACACACATGAATTATTAGAGGCACCCGCGCCTTTGCGCATAAGGTGCATGCATATGTGTGTTGTTCTGGCCACCAACGATAGATCGAGAGAGAGAGAGAGATTGAAATCCCCAAGAATTAGAGGACCCCCTTGCACACACTACTAGGATTTTGCTTACCACCGGCGCACAGATTTTGCTACCGCCGGCACATTCGCATTCGCCAGCGATAACCTCGCCGGTGGTAATGCCTTACCGCCGGCACCTTCATTTTCGCCGGTGGTAACATGCCGTTATCCCCGGCATCTTCGCATATTCGCCGGGGGTATCTATTACCCCTGGCACATAAGCCATATTTGTATGCGCCAGCGGTACACGTTTAAAGAAACAAAAAAAAAGAATTAAAATCAGTTACCCCCGGCAACCAAGGCTATGTGCCGGCGGTAATGAATTTAAGAAACAAAAAAAAATTAAATAATTATAGAAGTTACAGGAATGCAATCAGTCTGTTGTAGCACAAATAAGCTGAACAAATAGAATGACATATTTGAAATACTTCTACATCAGGCCAGATTACAATTTTGCTCGGACGTGCTCCTCCGTACACATCAGTACATGCTCATCCCCCAATCCTCCTCTGTCCACATCAGGCCAGCACCTATACGTCCTCCTCCATCCTACATCATAGGTTCAAGCAACAAGACTCTTGTGAAACACAGGTATGACTTACAGGATAAAAATCCACCTCGGCCGGAGAAGATGGATCAATTTAAATCAATTTAATTAGTTCATGAATAAACACACAACATTTGAATCAATTTAATTAGTTCATGAATAAACACACAACATTTGAATCAATTTAATTAGTTCATGAATAAACACACAACATTTGCTAAACGGTTGACATCTCACTCTATGTCAGCACAACAACGTCAACTACGATACAAGAAGTGGTTTTCTTAATCATTTCCACATTCTACACATTGGTTACTTAACATTCTCACTGATAAATAACAGAAATTGCAATGTCGTGATAGCGGAATGATTGCAAGGTGGTTCCAAATTCTGACATAGAAATTCGAAACTAAAAACAAATCAGACTACGAGATTATGAAATGTCCACTACTACCCTGAAGCCTAAGCTTTCTTGTACCAAACTACGAGCTCAGGATTGTGCACAGATTCGAAGATTAACAGGTGGGGTGGAGGTGGGATTACCCTTGAAACCCTTGTACACGAGTTCCTTCTTCCAGAGCTGGCCGAAGACCCACCAGACGCTCTCCATGTAGTTGAGGTCCATGGTATTGTAGTCGTCCCTGAAGTCGATCTACCTCCCGTAGCGCGTGACGACGGCCTCCCACTCGGCGACGTACTTGGTGACGATGCCGCGGCAGGTCTCGTTGTACTTGCCGATGCCGAGGTCGAGCACCTGCTGGCGGTTGGTGATGCCGAGCGACTTGTAGATCTCGAACTCGAATCAAATCGAGATCAGCAACAAAAAAATTACTGGTTCGTTCTAGAGACTAGAGAGAGACAGAGAGATAGGGAGGGAGGGAGGGAGGGAGAGAGAAGAGGAGAGACGCCTCACCGGCCAAACGGGGGCGGACTTGTTCCCGGCGAGGTCGGGGGAAGAGACCGCCGGGACGCATCACGTCGGAGTACTGCTGCGGCAGAATTGACTCGTGGAGGACGCCGGGAAGGAGGTCTCCCCGTGGCACGAGCTGCACCTGCGCGTGGAGGACGACGGCAGCCAAAGCCCTCTATGGTCTGCGTCGTCACCGGCGCGTCCTGGTGGCCGGCTCGCCGGGCAGCCGCCCTCGGCCACGCGCACGGATCTCGGGAGAAGGAGAAGAGAATGAGTGGTGAGGGAAGGAGCAGGAACGAGTGGTAAGGATAAGGAGAAGGCTCGATGGGCTAGCGCGATATACCCCCGGCGAACGAGGCTTAAATTCGCCGGGCATAATGGACGGATCATTCTGGGGCTCGCGGCCCATGCCAGCCCACTTTACCTCCGGCGCGGGTAAATCGGTTTTGCCGGCCGTAGTAAATTTACCCCCGGCATTTCCGAGACAAACTCGCCGGCGGTAACAGGAGGATAATCCGGGTGCTCTCGGCCCACCTTACCTCCGGCGGTTGCAATCTCGATTCGCTGGCGGTAAGTGTTCTATCCCCGGCGACCCCAAACCAACTCGCTGGCGGTAACGTGAGGATGGCCTAAAAAAAATTACCGCCGGCCACTTCGAACCAGACTTGCCAGCGGTAATAAGTGCAGCTATAAGCCTTTTCCTAGTAGTGACAAGTGTTGGCCATCTATATATAATATGAATCCCAATAATGTTCATACATGATAGGGCATATGTGTGAAGCAAATTTTTGTCGAGAACTTGTAAAGATTCAAATTTATCAGTGCTAATGGAAACTAGTGCACATTAGAGGACCCCCTTGCACACGTGTTGGCCATCTATGTATAGTTTGAATCCCAATAATGTTCATACATGATAGGCTATATGTGAATCAATTTTTTCTTCCAAGAACTTGTCAAGATTCAAATTTATCGGTGCTAATGGAAACTAGTGCGCACTAGACGAGCCCCTTGTGCAAGTGCTGGCCATTACATATAGTTTAAAACTCAAGAATGTTCATACATGATAGGCCATATGTGCAAAGGAATTTTTTTCCCGTGAACTTGTCAAAATTCAAGTTTATCGGTGCAAATGGAAAATAGTCCAAAAAATTACATAGAGGTCCAAGAGAACTAGACAATAACTAATAGGACCTGAAACTTTACAAAAAGGACCCCAAAACATATAGAAGAAAATCAATCGAGTCCTTCTGGACCGCACATCAGATCTCTCGCTCCGCATCCTTTCCAGCAACTCCGTCGCCGGGGACGCACCACTTGGGACGGTGTCGCCGGTAGTCGCCAGGACGAAGGAGAAGAAGGGCCTCAGCAACGGCATATTGGCTCTGAGAAGGGCCGCTGAAAGGCCAAGATGTTCACGGGCAAGACGGATGACGCCGTCGTATGCCCCGAGCTTGTGAGTGTTAGCAGCTTGACTTCCCCATTGGCCAGATCTGAAGCACTGACCAAAGCAAGCCTCACCGTTAGCGCCATCACCTTGATGGCACCAGATCGGGGTTTGGCCGGCAAGATCCGCCAGATCTGATCCGCCAGATTCACCATAGGCCGGATCCGAAGCCGATGACGAGATCCCCGATTCCATTGCGCCATTCTCGCTCATGGGAAACACTCGGATCTAAGCTTACAACAACACTAACTCCCTCGGATCCAAATTAGCTGACTCAACTTTGCTTATCTAAATATGGATGTATCCACACATGTTTTTACTCTAGATACATACACGTCTAAGGAAAGTTGAATCAGTTAATTTAGTTCGGAGGGTGTACGATATACAGAGAGAAGTCGGCCTTGTCTCCGGCCGGTGAGGCTGCCGGAGAGAAGGGGGAGAGGAGCCGGGGGAGTGGGAGAGACTCGAGAGAGAAAGAGAAGAGGAAGAAATGAGAGCTCCCTGGGGAAGAACATTATTTTTGTCGTTCTGCTCGTAGCTTGGAACTGAAAATTTCGGCCGCACGCCAAATCATCCCGTCGCATCCATTCGAAAATCCCGTGACCAGTTTTACCCTTTTAACCCTGGTCCGGAAGCTACAACCCACCGACAATGGAGGGCTCATTCGGTAACAATGAAATATCTTGCCTAGATCCCGAACCCTCCCCACAGGCCCACACCCACCCACCAACCATTCGCCCCATTAGCTCAAAAATACTCTCACACGCAAAGCTCTGACTCTCTACACTACTAGATGCTGCTCGCCGCCGGCATACTCCTCCACGAGCGTAGCCTTGATCGTGTTGGCTGTCCCCCCACCTGATCCGCTCCCCCGCCACCCTCGCCACCGACGGATCCGCTTCACCGCCGACCTCGCCACCGACGGATCTGCTTCACCGCCGACCTCGCCACCGACGGATCTGCTTCACCGCCGACCTCATCCACAGCGTAGCAATCAACGCCTTTCTTGCCGACGCACCGGATCCTCTCCAACGGAACCGGGTCTACTTCACCGCGGCCCCCCTCCACAGAAGCCGATCTATTCCACCGACTACCTCGGCGCAGCGGTTGTATCAACTTCACCGAATCCCTTGCCAGCCAACCAGATCTGCTTCACTAACGCCCGCTTCTATTGAAACAGGGTCGACTCATCGTCTCCCGCGTTCGCCGCCGCTGGAATGCAAGTTGCCTCCCCCGTCCACCCCGCCGCAGCTTGGTTAGTACGCTGGCCCGTTAGATCGCGATGTTTCTTTAGCCATGTTTTGTGTAGTTATTTGCAGATCTCATATGCCATTAAATTTCTTGATGTGTTACTTCGCATGAAGTTCGTTTAAATATTGTACAGTACAAAAGCATTATCCGGTCGCTACCATCCTGTTCATTCTATCGACACCTGTGTGCATCCACATATTTATAGCCTTATACCCATTCATTTGCTGCCAACTTGTTTTTGTACTTGCATGCTATTCCTTTTATAGTCATGCTATGGGCATTTCCAATCTGGTTGTTCTTATACCACGTTATTAGCTCACCGCTAGCCGCTAGCTGTTTTCTCGTGTCTGCTATTCTCACACTGCTTTTATAATCATGCTATGTGCATTTCCAATCTGCTTGCTCTTATACCTCGTCTTTAGCTTATAGCTATTTTTTTTTCCATGAATGCTCCTGTCGCACAGCTTGTATAGTTATTGCTGCGTGCATGTCTGGTCTTTGTATTATCGTAGACTAACTTGTCAATGTTATTTTTCCTAGGGATTGATCATGCGAACCACTTATTAGAATATCCAACATTAACAGCGGGGACACTAGGGAAGGTTGGAATCTGAGTTCTTGGTTGGTAACTTTGGCAGTTTACTTCCGTTATTATCTATAACCTATATGCATTGTTCCTTATGCAAGAGATTAACACTTGGAACCCTGCATAGCAATGCCATCCATGCTTTACTATGTTTCTGCCTATTTGATATGCTTGTCTTGGAGCAACTGCGTAGGTGATTTGAACCTGACATTTGGTCATTCTTAATGCCGGCTTACTTTATGTGGAAAACCTTGGCATTACCCTACTCTAAATCTGAATGTCTGAAATTTGTATCTCATGCAAAGCAACATCTAGTTGGTTTTAATCTGATATCTGGTAAATATTGGCTTATTCATTTGGCGGCTCAAGTTTTTTGTTATTTGAAACCAGCTGACTTGGTCTTAAATGTATCTAAACACAGATTAAGGACAATGGAGCAGGAGGATTAGCATTTCACTTGATGGATGAACCTAAAATGACAGGCATGTCGACCACGACTAGTGCACGCAAGAGAAGGACCTGCAGCGAGCCAGTATGTGTGTAGCGACCTCACCTTTTAAGGTGCCGATCTCTGTGCGTATCTGTGCTAGTCCCTGGATCAATCGCTAGCACACACAGTACAAGATGTAATACCAAGAAACAAAGGTCTTTATTACATCGTATGATCCAAAATTTACATAAAGGATTACAAATTGCATAGCACGAGGCTAGCATATCATCGAGTTTCACAACGAATAAACATAGACAAGCATGGAGTCCTTCGTCTTCATGTGCCACAAGCGAGCATGTTGAGGATAGACTCGTAACCCTAACCATCGTAACTCACTCGTCTTTCAAAACATCTGCAACATGAAAAGTTACAGCCACGAATGGTCAATACATTTGAATTGTATTGGCAAGATGACACTATAGTGGACTCAAATGGCAACATAACACTTAAGTGTACATTTGGTTGGTAGAGCTCAGGCATATTTGCATAAAGCCAGTTTTCTCCTATCATTTGTGAAATCATTTTCTTTCATACTAATTAAGCGGTACCATTGATAGAAATCAATGAACCTGGAAACCTCCGGTAAAGCCCCGGTGAATCCTCCTACCCATGATCAACTTGGTTTGGGCGAACTACCCCTGTAGACTCAGACCATAGACATGGCACAGGACCTACTAGCCGATAGTCACTTGCACCAATTGTCATAACCCTGTTCACCCATAAAATTTTATTTAAGAAGTTGGGATGAGGAGACTTTCGAACATGTGCCTTGTCAGTTCGCTCAAATTGTCCGTAACCGGGGACACGGCTAAGTACTTAGATTTAACACTCTGCAGAGGTTGTACAAATTTACCCACATGACCTAGTCTGCTCTTCTTCCATGATGCACATTTTGCTCAAATGGACAGATGTTGACTAGGACGAGACTTTTCCGAAGTGATCACCCAGACCTTTCTCTACGGACCCGCTCCAACCTACATTCCCCTACATCATCATGTCGCGTAGGGCCCAGGTTTACACAACATACTCTGTCAAGCCAGAGCCCATATAGCATGTGGCTGTACGGTAAGCTAATGAGCAAGGTTGTCTATTATCTCTTTGTTCCTGGGTGGCCGTCCACAAGTGCAATACACACGACCGCCATAGATATGACTCCGGTGTAACCACTCAACATAATCCAATCCAAGCCACATTCCACTCAGGTAGTTCATTGAATTTAGTTGTTTTGTCCATAACCACTACTAAAACATTTTCATAGCATAGCTAAGCATCAACTAAATTCAATGGCGACAAAATATAGTCAGGTGGAAGTAGCTATCTACTGGGATTACAAAAGCAAAGCATATCCCTAGACTTACTACAAAAATCACTATGGTGTATGAGTAAAATCTGGGACATTTGTGAGGGTGTGTCACTTGCCTTTTGGTATTTGAAGATCGTTCCCTTTTCTCTCAATCAAAACACGTAGCTCTCCGTACGAACTATAAGATGAAAGATGGCACAACATAAACACACAATTCATAACAACATAATACAATCAACACAAACAATTTGGAAACGCTCTATGGTACTAAGGTGTGGCATGAGGTTTGGCTTGCAAGGTATCGTTTGATAGATTGAAAGGGTCAAATACTTAGAAAAAAATCAAGATATATTGGAAGGATTGATATGCTAAACTAATAGGTGGAATGATCCATGTGAATAGAATCACACAAGTCTCAAATGCAATTTGACATAGTGTGATAACACTTATCAAAGTAGCACAAGATCACACACAACATTAGGTATGAACTAAAGATATATTGAACTACTCAAATAACTCATTTGAAATTTGGATAGTTCAAACTAAGTGGAAGGGTTTAATGGTATGAGATTGGATAGGCGTGAATGATATTGGGATTTGATTCGCGTATCCTAACGGATAACAAGGGTTCAAAACATGTGCTATGTAGTAGAGTGTCTCAACATAACATTTGCACATGGGAAAATCTATAGCTAAGATTTGTCACCATTTACTCAAATAACTCAATTGTCATTTGAATAATATAGACTAGGATAATATATTGTGGAGAGATGTGATCATGGAACAAGATGAATGTGTCTAAAAGATTTTCATAGTCGAAGAACGATATTGCGGACCATAAAAATACCGCAAAAACAAAGTGTGTAAATCTGACATGCAAAATCTCCATAATGATCTACGCATTTTACTGATTCCAATGGTATAATGTTTGTCGAGAACCAACAGGTAGAACTAAAGATATGGATTTTACAGTTCGCGGTTAAGTTCTAATGGTGTTCGAAAAGTTGTCCGAACAAGTTACTCGGATGGAAAAACTTCCTACACGAAAGTTGTAGAGAATAAGTTTATAAGCTTAACGCAAGAACAAGTATTCTAAACGAAGATATAGATTTAAAGTTACGGAATTTCAAAGTTGCTCATGAGCTAGATCAAACTACGAATTCGATCGGATCGATCGGATGTACAGCTAACTCTGAACAGTTGGATGTAGATCTAACGGTCCAAAAAGGATCACCATACGTCTACTCTGAACTTAGCACTACAGATACTTAAGGTGAGGAAAGATGGGATTACCACGGCGGCGAGGTTGAAGGACGTCGAGTGATGGCGCTGTGCGTCGTGCTGCGCGGCAGAGAGAAAGCAGCAGCAAGCTGCTAAGAAAATTAGAGAGAGAGAGGCGTCGAGGGCCTTGTGTTGTGGTGGGAGGCTCCCTAGTGTTGGGTATTTATAGGGATATGGGCTGTCCAGGTGCAACGAATTTTGGAGATCGCGGGCGGCAATCACGCGAGCGACATTCACGCGCGGAGGCGGTAGCTGGGGACGGTGCGGCGCTGGGCGGGAGATCGCGCGCGGAGCGAGCGCTGGCGTGAGCGGCTTGGGCTGGAGCGGCCGGGTGGGCTGGCGGCGGGGAGGTGGGCCGGGGGGCGCTGGGCCGTCGGCCGGGCGGGCCGTTCGGCCTGGCCGTTTTTTTTTAAACCAGAAACTGAGAAAACACTTTTGGAGTATCAAAAATAATCAGAAAAATACAAATGGGGTACCGTTGGTTTTGTTATGAAAAATATTTTTATATGAGACCAAATTTGGGACGAAGATATAAACTTTATAAAAATCAAAATTTGACATACATGTCTATATGGCTATAGTGCCTTTTTAGGGGTTTTCTCCAAATAATGATTTTATAAGCTCCAAAATCCTTCGAACAAAATAGAGTATTTTTGGCAAATCTTTTTAAAACCAAGGCTTATGAAAACTCTATTTTCGGAAATACCTTTTTAATAAATACGAAAGTTTTAATTCCTTGTGAAATTTCAACTATGACAAACAAACAAACACTCGTTTTATTTTATTTTCACATTCCAAATTTTTGGGATGTGACAATGTGCTTAGTACATGCATCTTATCTTATCTCGTGCTTATTTCTGATACATGCTGTTATCTAATCTCTACATTGCGTAATACATGTTTGAATAGTTAATTGTTGTAACTATTTTTGCAATATTACGAGAATGCAGTTTTAGTGAAGCGGTCATCATTAGAAGATAGTCGCCAAAGCGACCCTGTGCAACCTTATGATGTAAGTCTGCTTAGTACAAGTTCCATACATTGTTCTTTCTTAATGCTATTTCAATCCTATCAATTGCCCAACTGTAATTTGTTCACCCAACACTTGTTATTGGAGAGTTACCACTAGTGTAGATAGTCTGGGAACCCGGTTCATCTCTCATCATCATATACTCGTTCTACATGACATTGGAAGTAGTATCAACTATTTTACGGTGCCATTGCTCTCATATTATTGCTACTTGCTGTCTGTGTTCTTGTTACTACTTGCTTCTCATATTACTTGCTGCTTTCACATCACCCGTTACTAGTGTTTTTCCAGGTGCAGATTGAATTGACAACTCGGTTGTTAAGGCTTATAAGTATTCTTTACCTCCTTGTGTCGAATCAATAAATTTGGGTTTTACTTCCCTCGAAGACTGTTGCGATCCCCTATACTTGTGGGTTATCAAGACTATTTTCACGGCGCCGTTGCCGGGGAGGCATAGCTCTACTCATAAGTTCACCTGGGGAGTACACTCTACCTCTCTCTCTGTTTTTGTTTTATTTTATTTTGTTTTGCTTAGTTTACTTTTCCCTAGTTTATTTGTGCTTAGTTTATTTTTGTCTAGTATTACTTTGCTTAGTTTACTTTTGTCTAGTTTGTTTTTGTCTTGTTTTATTTTCCCTATATACCCGAAAATCCATAAAAATTTGAAAAACCTAAAAATTAAAAACTGCTGTTATGGGAGAACCGACAACCTATTTGGAGCTTATTGAATTATATAATAATTATAGAGAATCAAGAACGGGAAAAGTTATGAGTCTTTGTGATAGAAAAATTGAATACAATTGCTAAAATCTTGCTTAAACGCCATGATATAAACTGTTGCTCTAAACAGGATACTAAACATCTTAAATTTCAATGTGGCTTTAGTGAGGAAGTTTTAATTAAGAACTATAATTGGAATAGTTATCTTCATATTGGGTTCGAAGAGGTAGAACAATTTGTCATATTTATGGGAGCCTCTGAGATAGAATCCTTCATTGCTAAAAATTATGAAACTTGTGTTGTTTGTAAGGACCTTAAAGATTATGTCTCTTCTATTCTTAATTTTTGCATAGAAAGTTACAGTGATAATCCTTATATCATTGATTATAAAGAGAGACTCATTAATGCACAAGAATGCACTCACAATTTGCAGGAACCAATGGAAGAAGAAATTGATGGACCTGAAAGCTCATTGGATGAAAAAGAGGAGGAAATTGATGAACCTGAAAGCTCATTGGATGAAAAAGAAGAGGAGAGTGATGAACAAAAGGAGGAAGAATGGATTAGCTACCCATGCCAACCTTCTAATGAGAGTAACTCTTTATCTCTTACACTATTTGATTGTCCTCCATGCTTACCAAAGGAGGTTGAATGTTATGTTCCTGTGGATTCTCTTGAAATTTTCCCTATGAGTAAAACTTGTGAGAATAATTATGCTACTGTTATTTATGATAATCCATGCTATTTTGATAAATCTTATGATAATGCTTTGTTTGTGCCTGATGTCGAAATGCATGGTATTAAAGAGTTTTGCTTGGCAAATGTTTATGATAAATCTCTAGATGATGGTCCTATGTTACTTGATAATATTGATTGTACTACTAATGAAAAAGGGATTGGAGAAGTCTTGACTTTATCTAGGAGTCCCATATCTTTTGAGATTGATCAATCATCTTGTTATACTATTGATATAAGTGAGTTTGAAAGTTTTAATCCCGCTATTTTTGAGCTTGATAAAAATTATATGTTTATGGATCATGAGAAACATGCTTTATGTGATAGTTATATTGTTGAGTTTATCCATGAAGCTACTGAAAATTATTATGAGAGAGGAAAATATGGTTGTAGAAATTTTCATGGTACTAAAACACCTCTCTATATGCTGAAAATTTTGAAGTTACTCTTGTTTTATCTTCTTATGCTTGTCACTTTGTTCTTCATGAATTTATTTGTGTACAAGATTCCTATGCATAGGAAGAGGGTTAGACTTAAATGTGTTTTGAATTTGCTTGATGCTCCTTTTGCTTTAATTTCTATTTTTCATGTGAACATCATTAAAATTGCTGAGCCCATCTTAATGGCTATAAAGAAAACACTTCTTGGGAGATAACCCATGTCTTTATTTTGCTACTGTTTTGTTGTGTCTTGGAAGTTGTTACTACTGTAGCAACCTCTCCTTATCTTTATTTTATTGCATTGTTGTGCCAAGTGAAGTCTCTAATAGAAGGTTGATACTAGATTTGGATTTCTGCGCAGAAACAGATTTCTATCTGTCACGAATCTGGGCAGGGCTCTCTGTAGGTAACTCAGAAAAATCTGCCAATTTACGTGCGCGTTCCTCAGATATGTACGCAACTTTCATTAGTTTTGAGTTTTCTGATTTGAGCAACGGAAGTACCGTTTAGAAATTCGTGTTTATTGGCTGTTCTGTTTTGACAGATTCTGTCTCTGTTTTTTGCATTGTCTCTTGTGGACTTTAAGTGAGGCTTTCTAGACGTGGAGAGCTGTAGCTAATGTTTTATTGAGTTCTTGCAATGTGTCACTACGGGATTAAAGTGGATTAAAGTTTTTTTTTTTTGAGTACTAACCCCTCTAATGAAGATTATGAGAAGTTTAGTGTGGCAGAAGTTTTCAAGAGTCAAGAGAAGAGGATGATATATGA
>NC_061509.1:99365298-99475608 GCF_022539505.1 Lolium rigidum | reverse complement strand
GTAAAGGACACGACAAAGGTGTGAATTTGCCGTGTGCTTTGTGTGGAAGCATGGCAAAGACCCATTTCCCCCCCTCCCTTTTCCTTCCCGCCGTTTTCCCCATGTTTTAGCACTCGTGTTCCTATATATAGCCGTGTTTCGTCCAGACACAGAACTCACAAAACCCAGCAGTTCTCCTCCGACATCATCGCCGAGGCTCCCCTCGCCCGTTGTCTCCTCGTTGCCGCGCCAACCATACCCCCGCAAGTTTCATCGTCGTCTACTTGCGGTGGAAGGGGCATTACACGGATGAAATCTCCGTCGACGGAGTCTGCATATGGCACAACACCTTTAACACCAGAGATGAGGCTTCCCTCATACGATATTGCAGCGCGGAGGTTTGACGTGCTGGGCGACGACATGAACTTCTTGGAGGTCGGTCTCTGCCAGAAGCCGAGAGTCTTTCTTTGCAGCCGCATTTTATGTCACATATGGATGTGCAGTGCCACCGCCAGGGGCAGCGGCGAATATCCATTCTTGAGATGGGCAAGCGTTTCATGGCACAAATGCGGAGAGATCATCCTAAGATGTGGAATGCGAGCGCGCATGCTGGAAGCAGAAGAAGGCGAATACGAGAGTGGTTAGCACGGAGAAGAGGCAGATGAAAGCCGCCCTTCTGGAGGAGTGCCCCAAAGGAGAGGCATCGGCACTTGGCCCTGAATCCTACCAATGGTTGGTAGTCATCTCAACTATCGCTTCAGAGGACACCGACGACAGTCTAGATAACGACTGGGATTAGTGTGTATGTGTGTGTCTACCAATTTCAATTTAGTTTGTGTGTCTATCTATGTTGATTAACATCTTGCTCATGGAGTATAGAGTTCGTGTGTGTCTTGCTATTAATTCCATGTCTAGATCTTTAAGTGTCTTGTTCTTGTGTTTCTTAATGTTTCTGAACCACTATCGAGTGTCGATCTATGTTTTTGAACTAGTGTTTATGTGTTTCTCTAAATGTGTTTGTGGTGCACTTTTTTTTCTTAACTAGTGGTGAAACATCATTTCATGTAGATCCCATTTTAAGCAAATGAGTTCGGGTAATGAATGAAAGGGGGCCCCCATGTCGGGTCCAATAGAGAGAATCGTGTGATACATTGGGCTCAACCATTGTTTTCCATGTTCATATAAACTAGACAAACACAATCCAAGAGAAAATCCCATTGGCAAATGGTCCTTTGAATGAGCTACGACATCTCCGAAGTTATATGGATTTTAGGGCAAATGGGGTACATAAAATTAGTATGTTATGATACTGCATTTCAAGATACATCTCGTGAGATTAATTTGGTTTCGTACATATTGCTATTTTTTAAGTTGGCTAAACATAAGATAGTTTGACTTGGGACCAAACCTAAAAATACATTTATTTATGAACAACGTGAAAACTTGGCCACACCCTATAGTTGAACCAAAACCTAATAAGTTTGAACCCCACAATGTAGGGTTTGCCTATGTGTCGGCTGAAGATTTTCTTAAAACTTAGTGACCTATAAATGGTGTAATTACAGTTTATAGAAAAGTGTCTAAATCGTTGCACTTCTTAGTTTTTTACCAAAAAAATGCAACTGGAGCATCTTCTGTGTGCGACTAAGGCTTAAGATTTTCATCTCAAAAAAAAAAAAAAGGCTTAAGATTTTTTTTTTCTGAAGAGCATGACCGTTAAGAAACTGAAATTCTCAGTCGAGAGGTAGCAAGTCCGCGGAATAGTGGGGCGTGCTTGACATTAAATGGTTTGTGAACATGCATGTAGCGAGAATACCGCACGAACCGCTGTGTTAGCTCTTCAGACTTCGAGACCTGACTGAAAAAAAATGGCAAGCACGTATACGGATAACCTTCGAGCCGAAGTTGTCCAAGTGCACTTGCAGGTTGTAGCCAACTACGCACGTGGAGATAGTCGTCGTCGGAGATTTTACGAAGGAATGTGAGGTGCATGCAGCTCCTACTCCCAACGATATTGTATTGTTCCTCTAGTACTCCATGGACCATCAATTAGGCATTTGGCCTGTAGCAGCTTAGCCCACCGGCAGGTCAGCAAGTTTCTTGCAAGAAGTTAAGATATCGAATGGACATACACGTCCCTGTTCGAGCTACTTGCGCGGGTCAGCAAGTTTCTTACAGGTTAGAGATCGAATGGTCAGACACCCCCGTCCCTGTTCGAGCTAGTTGCGTGGAGATGTAGCCCTCATTTCCAGCTGGAGATGGTGTCCGGTAGTTGGCACTTCTCCTTAGTGCATCTCCAGCGGCGCGATGCATTTTAGTGTCCGCGCGCGTCCGTTTGCGTCGCGCAGCGGACGCTGAAATGATCGTTTTCGTCCGCGTGTCCGTTTACGTCTGGGTTGGCTCCAGCGGCCCGACGCATTTTTTTCTTCTCTTTTTCATTTCAACATACTTCCATATATTACAAATTGGAAGATTATTTTACACAAACTAACACATAGTTTGGAACATGGTTTACACAAACTAATACATAGTTTGCACCATGGTGGACACAAATATAAATATTTTAAAAATAGAAACCAGTTGTGTTGATTTCCGTATGTTCGCTGCCAAGAAAGAACATTCGAGGGCACACCCAATCACCCAAACTGGAAAATCCAGCGGGAGGATTGACGGTGCCCTTGTTGGTTCTACCGATGGCGAACAGTACGTAAACCTTCCACTATCGGCTTCGTCCGGCCCGTAGCCGGATTCGCTGCGAAGAAAGAACACTCTACGTTCTAACTATCGGAGTCCGACTCGGATTCGCCGGTGTGGTAGTGCTCGCGGCAGAGCCGTGTCGTCGAAGACCTTGACGACCATCTCACCGTCTCCCTCGTAGAGGAAGGTGAGCTGGCAGCCGGGCTCCAGCGCCAGGTCACGAGCGAACTTGCCCCACCCGGTGTGCAAGTACATCTTGCCCTGCCCGTCGAACAGGACCTCCACGGCCCAGCAGCAGAAGTTGCAGCTGGCCTCCCGTAGCTGCAAATGCGCCGGCTCGACGCCGTCGATGAACTCGGCGAACTTGTCCGGGAGACGCTTGATGCCGAGCGGGTCGTCGTCGATGCGGAGGAGGAACTCGGCGCGGCGTCCCTCCACGTCGGAGGAAGACGAAGAGGGCGCAGGCGACGGCGAGCGTGGGGCCGTAGCTGCTCCACCGCGGCGGCCCTCGCCCCGTCCCCGGGCCGTCCAGGGCCGCGGCCTCGACCGCCTCGCCGGCCACCAGGACCCGCCATGGTCTTCCTCGCGGGGCTGGCTGCGTCGCAGGAACACCAAGGCGGCGGAACGCTGGAGCTTTTGTGGCGGCTAGGGTTTCTATGGAGGAGTGGATGAGGTAGAAGAAGGCGCGGCCCCTTTATATAGGCCGGAGGCATGCGGTGGCCGCGGGACGCGTGGCGACGCCATTAACGTGGTTGGCGGAGGTGGGCTGCGGCCGCTCGGCAGCCGAGGCATCGCCATTAACGTGGCGCAGACTGCCGAAGAGACGCAGCGGCGCCAGTCGCAGGCGCGTTTGAGAAGACGCATCGACGCAGGGTCGCTGCCAGGCGGGCCCGACGAAACGTCCGCCGGATACGAGCGGACACTTTCGGCGTCCGCGCAGCGTCCGCCGAGACGCATCCGAGGCGCATATTTGGGCCAGGTTTGCGTCTCCGCGGACGGCCCGGTCACTTTGCGTCGCCCCGCTGGAGAGGGTGCCAGACACATTTCCGGTCACGGCGGACGAAAACGACCATTTGCGTCGCGCCGCTGGAGATGCCCTTATGCACATTTATACTGTTTATGGACTTTTATGTCTCCTGTTATGATCGGTCGAATTAGATGGATGTACTCACTCCGTCCCATAAAACTAGTCTGAAATTTATTAAAATTTAAATATATCTAGATGTTATTTAAAGCTTAAAATGGCTAAATTTAAACAAATCTTACATAATTTTTACGAAATAGTCGCTATGTGGTGTACTGACACTAGTAGAAAAAGAGGCTTCCGTCCAGCCCCATTAGTCCCAAAATATTCGAACCGCGACTAAAGAGGTCTTTAGTCGCGGTTCGGGAGGCGACCCGCGACCAAAGGTTTGGGTCCAGCGGGCTCGGTTGACAGCTGGAGGACGGGAGGGGCTTTAGTCACGGTTGGTCAGGCCAACCGCGACTAAAGGTCCTCAGGCCTGGCCCGAAGGCCTTTAGTCGTGGTTGGCCAGGCCAACCGGGACTAGAGGCCCATCCCTATAAATGCAGCTCAGTACACTTTACTTAGCCATTTGGTGCCACTTCTCTTCACAATCTTCACAAGAGGGTGGTGGGTTTGCTTTTGGTTCCTCTTATGCATGCAAGGTGTTCGATGAAATGCCCGAGAGCATGAAACAAACATGATATGAAGTGTCCGAGCCACACTTGAGCTTTCTCATTTATTTTTTCCTGCTCGATCGCGGTTAGCAACTTGAACCTTTCATGTGTCATTGATAAAATATGCATGGGTGTAGTTCATTGTTTAATTTCTATTATTTGTAGCTAGTTAGTTTAACAAATGCATGATGGTTAATTATATACTTTATATAATAATAATGCAGATGAATCGGCAATGGATGTACGGTAACCGACTCTCCGGCGAGTTCATTACGGGTTTGAAAGATTTCCTCGTAGTGGCTAATGCGAACAAGCAGGGGGGGTTTTGTTATCTGTCCATGTGCTGCCTGTAAGAATCAGAAGGGTTTCATGCCAAGCTATAATTGTTGGACCAAGCATGGAGAAAGAGGGGTTAGAATGGAAGAAGATGAAGAAGGGGATGATATCATCGATGACAACTATCCTGAACATTTCGGTGATACTTTCATGGAGGATGCTGAAGGTGGGGAAGGTGAAGGGGAAGGTGAAGAAGAGGCACGTGATGAGCCCGCTGATGATCTTGGTCGGACCATTGGTGATGCACGGAGAGGTTGCGAAATTGAAAAGGAGAGGAAGAATTTGGATCGCATGTTAGAGGATCACAAAAAGTCGTTGTACCCAGGATGCGATAATGGTCTGAAAAAGCTGGTCTGCTCACTAGATTTGCTGAAATGGAAGGCACAGGAAGGTCTATCTGACTCGGGATTTGAAAATTTGCTGAAAATGATGAAGAATATGTTTCCAAAGAATAACGAGTTTCCCGCCATTACGTACGAAGCAAAGAAGGTTGTCCGCCCTCTAGGTTTAGAGGTTCTGAAGATACATGCATGCCTTAATGACTGCATCCTCTACCATGGTGAATACGAGAATTTGAATGAATGTCCGGTATGCACTGCATTGCGTTATAAGATCAGAGGCGATGACCCTGGTGACGATGTTGAGGGCGAGAAACCCAGGAAGAGGGTTCCCGCCAAGGTGATGTGGTATGCTACTATAATACCACGGTTAAAACGTCTGTTCAGGAACAAAGAGCATGCCAAGTTGTTGCGATGGCACAAAGAGGACCGTAAGTCGGATGGGGAGTTGAGACACCCCGCTGATGGAACGCAATGGAGAAAGATCGACGGAGAGTTCAAAGATTTTGCAGCTGACGCAAGGAATATAAGATTTGGTCTATGTACAGATGGCATGAATCCTTTTGGCGAGCAGAGCTCCAGCCATAGCATCTGGCCCGTGACTCTATGCATCTAAAACCTTCCTCCTTGGTTGTGCATGAAGCGGAAGTTCATTATGATGCCAGTGCTCATCCAAGGTCCGAAGCAACCCGGCAACGACATCGATGTGTACCTAAGGCCATTAGTTGATGAACTTTTTACAGTTGTGGGGCAAACCTGGTGTACGTGTGTGGTATGAGCACAAAGAAGAGGAATTTGACCTACGAGCATTTCTTTTCGTAACCATCAACGATTGGCCTGCTCTTAGTAACCTTTCGGGACAGACAAATAAGGGATACAATGCATGCACGCACTGCTTACATGAGACTGAAAGTGTATATCTGGGTAATTGTAAGAAGAACATGTACCTGGGGCATCGTCCATTTCTTCACCGACATCATAACGTAAGAAAGAAAGGCAAGCATTTCAACGGCAAGGCAGATCACCGGCCGAAGCCTGCGGAACGTACTGGTGCGGAGGTATTTGATATGGTCAAGGATTTGAAAGTCATCTTTGGAAAGGGTCCTGCGGACAATCAGTTCCGCAGGGAGTTGACGGGCACGCACCCATGTGGAAGAAGAAATCTATATTTTGGGAGCTAGAATATTGGAAAGTCCTAGATGTCCGCTCTGCAATCAACGTGATGCATGTTACGAAGAATATTTGCATGAACCTACTAAGCTTCTTGGGCGTGTATGGGAAGACAAATGATACAAAGGAAGCACGGCAGGACCAGCAACGTTTGAAAGACCCAGATGACCGACATCCGGAATGGTTTCAAGGTGGTGCCAGCTACGCTCTTACCAAAGAAGAGAAGGTCATCTTTTTTGAATGCCTGAGCAGTATGAAGGTCCCGTCTGGCTTCTCGTCGAATATAAATGGAATAATAAACATGGCGGACAAAAAGTTCCAAAACCTGAAGTCTCACGACTGCCACGTGATTATGACGCAATTGCTTCCGATTGCTTTGAGGGGGCTCCTACCGAAAAATGTTCGAGTAGCCATTGTGAATCTATGTGCATTCCTCAATGCAATCTCTAAGAAGGTAATCAATCCAGAAGATCTACCACGGTTATAGAACGATGTGGTCCAATGTCTTGTCAGTTTCGAGTTGGTGTTCCCACCATTCTTCTTCAATATTATGATGCACCTCCTGGTTAACCTAGTCGAAGAGATTTCCATTCTCGGTCCTGTATTTCTACACAATATGTTCCCCTTTGAGAGGTTCATGGGAGTATTAAAGAAATATGTTCGTAATCGTGCTAGGCCAGAAGGAAGCATCGCCAAGGGCTATGGAAATTAGGAGGTAATTGAGTTTTGTGTTGACTATGTTCCTGACCTTAAGCCGATTGGTCTTCCTCAATCGCGGCACGAGGGGAGACTAAGTGGAAAAGGCACGATCGGAAGGAAATCAACGATATGTATGGACGGCCATTCTATGAATGAAGCACACCACACAGTTTTGACCAATTCCAGCTTGGTGGCTCCGTACTCCGAGGAACACAAGAATATTTTACGCTCGGACAACCCGGGGAAGCCTGAATCCTGGATTAGAAAGGCCCACATGGAGACTTTCGGCAGTTGGTTGCGAAAACATTTAATGAATGACAATGATGTTGGAGATCAGTCTGTACATGTTGGCCAAGACACCATCTTCGACTATAACGACTTTCCAAGGGTACGAGATAAATGGGAATACATTTTACACGATCGCCCAAGATAAAAAGAGCACCAACCAAAACAGTGGTGTCCGCTTTGATGCAGCAACCGAGACTGGGCAAAAGGTCAAATATTATGGTTACATAGAGGAGATATGGGAACTTGACTATGGACCCTCCTTTAAGGTCCCTTTGTTTCGGTGCAAATGGTTCAAGCTAACAGGAGGTGGGGTTAAGGTGGACGAGCAATACAGAATGACAATGGTGGATTTCAACAATCTTGGTTACCTTGACGAACCATTTGTCCTAGCCAAAGATGTCGCTCAGATTTTCTATGTGAAGGACATGACTAGCAAACCGAGGAAACGGAAAGATAAGAAAATGATCAGTACATCATGCGATGATACAAAGCGCCACATTGTTCTTTAAGGGAAAAAGAAACATCGTGGAAGTGGAGGACAAGACAGACATGTCAGAAGATTATAATATGTTTGGTGAAATTCCGCCCTTCAAAGTGAACACTGACCCAAGCATTAAGTTAAATGATGATGATGCTCCATGGATACGGCACAATCGTAAGCAAGCAGCGACACAAGGGAAGAAATGATGTGTAATAATTTATTGTACCAAAACTTTGTTGAATGGATCATGTGAATTATATTATCTGTGATGTGTTTGGTGTCCATTTTTGAATGATTCGATTGATTCGAGATACCACTGAAGATACATGAAATTTGGAGTGATTTAGTCATACTCCTGCCTAGGCGTATAATATGCATACTCGTAGTCTTCATAGTCGCCGCCGTTGTATTGGTAGTCGCCGCCTTCTAAGTTGTCGTCGTCGTCGCTGTCGTCGTCGCTGTCGTCGGGCGGCGCTCGTGCCTCGAACTGAGGGTAGCGCAGGCGGGGTATATCGCCGGCCGTGATGTAGTCCATGACGCTCTGTAGAGTCCGGCCGTACCACCATAGCCGACGGCCGGCCTCGTGGAAGTTCCCGGGAGGCGAGACCGTCCTCCTCACACTGCGAGCGCCCTCTCACGCCGATTGATGAAGAAGGCGTCCCAAGTATGTTGGTTATCGGGATGCCAGCGGGGATTCATCCGCTGCTCCGGCGTGAGGTCTAGGTAGTAGTGGTTCGTGATGGCCGCCTAGCGCGCAGTACCCTGAGGGACGGGAGGGACCGGCACGCCTCCGGCGCTTAGGCTCCAGCCGGCGGGGACGCGGCAGCCCGGTGGGCAAGGGTAGTTCGAGGCGCAAAGCTCCTCCACCTGCTGGTGGGTTAGAGTGGGTACGGTGAAAGCCATGAGAGAGTGATGAGAGATTGTAGAGATGTGATAATGCTGGCCAAGTCGGGCTACATATATGTAGTGGGAAATTGCGAGAAAAATAGGAGCGGGAAAACAGGAGGCGGGAATAAAGTGGCGGGAAGAAAGAGGCGGGAAGAAAGAGGCGGGAAGCGCGAGGCGGGAATACATGGAAGAAATGGCGGGAGGAATAGGAATCCAGAGCTGGTCATTTTTTGATATATTATTTGAATTTTTAATATTTTGAAATGAATTAGTTTTACTTTTCTAATTTTTTTGATATATTATTTGTATTTTTTAGATTTTGAAATGAATTAGTTTTATTTTTCTGAATTTTTTGATATATTATTTGAATTTTTAATATTTTGAAATCAATTAGTTTTATTTTTGGATTTTTTTAATATATTATTTGTATTTTTAATATTTTGAAATGAATTAGTTTTACTTTTCTGAATTTTTTTATATATTATTTGTATTTTTAAGATTTTTAAATGAATTAGTTTTATTATTCTGAATTTTTTGATATATTATTTGTGTTTTTAATATTTTGAAATGAATTAGCTTTATTTTTCTGAATTTTTTGATATATTATTTGTATTTTTAATATTTTGAGATGAATTACTTTTATTTTTCTGATGTTTTTTAAGAACAGAAAAATCACCTTTAGTCGCGGTTGGCCAGACCAACCGCGACTAAAGGTGTTTTCCGCGGGAACCCAAAATTCGGGCGAAAAAACCTTTAGTCGCGGTTGGTCTTACGAACCGCAACTAAAGGTCTGGAGGTATAAAAGGCGCGCGTCGTCCTGTCTGGTTCACTTCGCCAGTTCTCCTCCGCCCCGACGCAAGCGCCCGCGACGATCGACACCGAAGCGCCGTCCTCCTCACCGCGCCGCCGTCACTCGCCACGACGCCGTCAGGCTGCCCGCCATACGCGCCCTCGCCGACCGCCACCCGCTGCCCGCCGCCCTGGCCGCCGTATATCTCGACGTACGTCGCCGCCGTCGATCGGCCGCCGCCTGGTCATCTTCTTCCCGCGTCGTCGACCGTTGCTGCCGCGTTGTCGCCCCACTCGCCGCGCGCGCGTTTTGGTGCTCGTCGCCGAACAAATCGAGAGAGAGAGAGAGGAGGCCGGGGGCGCCGTCGCTTGTTGCCGCCGCGCCGCCGCTGCTCCGGTGACGTCGCCGCCGCGTTCTAGGCGCGTCGCCCAGCCGCGTGTTGTCGCGCGCCGCCGTTTTGGCGCAGGCCAGCCGAACGCGCGCAGTACACGGGAGAGAGAGGGGCCGGCGCGCCCCAATCTCTTTTTTTAACTTAATTAACTTAACAAAAAAAACTTATAACAAAAATCTTAATTAACTTAACAAACAAACTTATAACAAAATGAATTAGTTTTTTTTGTTTTTAACTTAACACAACACAACAAATCAGAGAAAGCAACCCCGCGCGTATACGGAGGGGGGCCGGGCGGCGAGGTGCGCCGCCCCCCTCGCCGCCCTCCGTATGCGCGCGGGGTTTTTTTTGTTGTTTTTTGGCGATAGAGAGAGAGAGAAACGTGTGCACACCGACGCCGCGCGTATACGGAGGGGGTGGCGAGGGGCGGCGCACAACTTTGTGCGCCGCCCCCTCGCCGCCCCCTTTGTATATGCGCGGGGTAGTCGGTGTTTCTCTCTGATCTCCTCTCTCTCGCCTTTTCGCCACCGCCCCTTTCGCCACCGCCACTGCCGCCCCCCTTTCTCCACCACCGCCCCCCTTTTGTCACCGCCACCGCCCTTTTGCCACCGCCGCCCCCTTCTTCACTTAATTAATTAGTTTTTACTACATGTTTTCAGGACTTGACATATGGCGGACGATAGAGCTGACCCGATTATGGAACACTATGATCCGGATGCTGAAGAACATATAATGGGCATCATAAACGGCGATGTTCTTTATGTGCCGACCGAACAAGATGAAGAAGAGGATGTCTCTTCTTATCTGAACCTTGACGGTGAAGATGAAGGTCGTCAACAAGGTGATGACGAAGGAACGGACATTGTTGATGGAGGTCAACCGTCGATAAACGACGATCTCGAATTGCAAGTAGCAACCACCTCCGGCGATGTATATATATACATTGAGCCTCTGGTGATACAAACTTACTGATTTGAATAAATATGTATTAACACGCGTGACTCTCTTTCTTTTTTTAGCCCTCGGCCGGATCGTTAAAAAAATCAAGTACGACAAAGCGTGGCAAAACCAAGACGATGAAACAAGGAGAAACATATACCATCGAGGTTGTCAGTGCAACCGGCAAGCCGCTGGAGCCCCAAAAGCACTCCACAAAGTTTATCAACCAATGTGGAGCCGTTGTTAGAGACAACGTCCCGATCACCATCCAGGAATGGAATGAGTCAAAGAAGGCACGTCTTGGTTTCAGTTTTATCGACAAGAGAACAAAAAAAGATTGTTGGAGAAAGCTTATGGCACATTTCATTCTACCTCCGGAATTCAACAAACGCGATGAACAGGGTAACAAGATTCCGGGTGGATGTGAGAGGAGGAAGCTAGTCATAGAGTTCGCTCTTAAGAAGATGGACGAAGCATTCCGGAACTTCAAGAAAAATTTAGCCCATGACTTTGTCAACGAGAATAAGACTCCGGATTTCAAAGGACAATATGAGAAACTGAAAGATGATTGGCCAGAATTTGTGAGGCAAAAGAAATCGGAGAATTTCATTGAAATATCGAAAAAAGATAAGGAAAATGCGGCTAAGAAAGACTACAATCATATTATGGGGCCAGGAGGGTACCGCCTTTCGGAGCCTAAGTGGGAGAAGATGGAGAACGACCTGAGGGCGCGAGGAATCCCTCTAGGTACAGAGGGATGGGACCCAAGGGCCAAAAGCTGGTGGTACGGGAATTGGGGATCGCTAGACCCGGAGACAGGGGTGTGTGTTCACCGGAAGAAAGCGTTTAAACACACCCAAGCCCTTATTGACGCAATGACCCAAGCTCAAGAGGGGAAGATCAAGTTCAACAGAGAGAACGACGCGCTGACACTTGCCCTCGGGAATCCTGAACACCCAGGACGTGTACGTGGCAAAGGCGCCATTCTGTGGAAAGTAGGGTTCTCCCAGGACGATTACCCGTACGGTTACAGAAGCCGTAAGAGAAAGACGGATCGAGATGCAGATCTTGTGGGGCACTTGGCATCGGAACTTCATCAGGTGAAGCAGATGGTGTATGAACTAGTAAAAGAAAGATCGGCTGCAGGGCCGCATGAAGATCTCGGAAGCCAGCTGCGAAGAAGCAGTGTGGCTTCCACGGAAGCCCCACCTGGTGCTAATGCACCCTTGTTGGCCCTGGCTGGTGCTACCTCGGCTGGTGCTAATGCACCGATGATCGAGATTCGTGCACCGGAGCCTCACTACGCCGTGGATGATGTAAAGGAGATGAAAGAATGTGATCTGCATTATCCAGTGGGGAACATAAGTTCCACGAAGGTAGCTACCAGCAGTGCTTTACCCTGTACACCTGGAGCACTCCACCACAACAACCCCATTGAAGATGGCTATTCTCATGTCACGGTGGAAGACATAGTCCAAGGGTTTGAGGACCTGGAGATTGACTATGCTACACCCAAAGGGGAGAGAAGACTTGGAGATGTCAAGCGCCAGTTCATTCTATGGAAAAAGAAGTACATAGTGTTTCCAGGCGAGATGCCAAGGCTAACAAGTCCACCCCCTCCGGTGGTGGTGGTGGTGGTGTTTCACCTACACCTCCTTCACGTCAGCCGACGCCGCCCCCCAATCCACAACCTCCGGCGGGTAAGCAGCCGCCGCCCCCCAGTCCTCCTCCGGCGGGTACGCCGCCCCCCAATCCACCTCCGGCGAAGAAGCGGAAGCAGGCGGACAGCAAGGCAACCTCCTCCTGGACTATTAACTCGGACCCTTATGTACCTAAGACCACAAAGGTATCGGAGCCATCACTGAAGCCTCTCCTCCCAAGGCCTTGGGAACTTAGTGAAGAGCAAACCAACTTGGTCGCGGCTGGTCAGTATGAGAAATGGAAGGCAGATATGAAGGCAAAAAAAGAGCCTGAGCCTAAGCCAGTATTTACTGAGAAGGCAAAGAAGTGGGCTAAGTCATTTTTTACGACACCGTCCCAAGCCGAGAAGAATATGCCTGACGACTATGGACGTGCACTTCGTAAGCAAGCAGAAATATTGAAGGAGAAGAAAGCCTTGGCGGAGAAGGAGAAGAAAGCCTTTTAGGAGAAGAAAGAAGAAAGTAAAAAAAGCGGGAAACAAGTTGCCTGATACGTCCAAAACGTATCTACTTTCCCGAACACTTTTGCTATTGTTTTGCCTCTAATTTGTGTATTTTGGATACAACTAACACAGACTAACGCTGTTTTCAGCAGAATTGCTCTGGTGTCTCGTTTTTGTGCAGAAATCCAACTTTCAGGAAAATCATCGGAATTTATGCGAAAGGTCCTATTTTCCCAGAAGATTGACGGAGCCAGAAGGGCAAGCCAGGTGGGGGCCCGAGGGCCCCACACACTAGGCCGGCACGGCCCAGGAGGGGTGCGCGCCGCCCTATTGTGTGGCCGCCTCGGCTGGCCCCCGACGCCCTCCTTCGGACTACTTAACGCCTTCGACCTAAAAACGCACGGGGGGGTAAGAAGAAATCGCCAGAAACCATCCAGTACGCCGCCACCGTCGCGAAACTCCGTCTCGGGACCAGAAACTCCGTTCGGCACTCCGCCGGGACGGGGAATTGGAGGAGATCATCGCCATCATCACCACCGACGCCTCTCCATCGACCAGCCATGTTTCCCCCATCCATGTGTGAGTAATTCCCCCGCTGTAGGCTGAAGGGGATGGTAGGGATTGGATGAGATTGGTCATGTAATAGCATAAGATTGTTAGGGCATAGTGCCTAGTGTCCGTAATTGGTACTTTTATGATATTGTTGCACCTTGTTATGCTTAATGCTTGTCACTAGGGCCCGAGTGCCATGATCTCAGATCTGAACATGTTATCAATTCATGATGATATTCATTGCTTTATGATCTTACCTGCAAGTTGTATACACGTATTGTTGTCCGGAACCCGATGCCCCAAAGTGACGAAATTGGGACAACCGAAGGGGAAGGCGGTGATATGAGGATCACATGTGTTCACGGAGTGTTAATGCTTTGCTCCGGTGCTCTATTAAAAGGAGTACCTTAATTTCCAGTAGATTCCCTAGAGGCCCTGCTGCCACCGGCTGGTAGGACAAAAGATGTTGTGCAAGTTTCTCATTGCGAGCACATACGACTAAATATGGAACACATGCCTATTGATTGATTAGTACTTGGATACCGTTTTATTATTATCTGCAAATGCCCTGCCTTGATTGTTACATGAGTTTCTCTCATCCATGCAACGCCCGTTCATCCATCACTGTGCCTATAGTATTTTAATCCTGTTGTTTACTATAATCACTGCTGCTGTCTTTGTTACTCAGCTGCTGTTATTTCACTACTGCTACTACTATAAAACTGTTACTACTGATAAACTCTTGCGAGCAAGTCTATTTCCAGGTGCAGCTGAATTGACAACTCCGCTGTTAAGGCTTTCAAGTATTCTTTGTCTCCCCTTGTGTCGAATCAATAAATTGGGTTTTACTTCCCTCGAAGACTGTTGCGATCCCCTATACTTGTGGGTCATCAAGACTATTTTCTGGCGCTGTTGCCGGGGAGCATAGCTTTCTTTGGAAGTTCACTTGGATTGATATTGTTCGCTGCAAATTCTCCATCATGGGTAAACCTCGCGATCCTAAAGTCGCTTATTACCATCCACTACAAGAAAAGGTACAACTCTGAGTACCTCTGCTGCTCTTGATTCACCATCTGTGATAGATAAACTTGTTTCACCTCCACATGCTTCACATGCTGGTACTTCTGCTAGAACTGAAAATTCCCCTTATAATATTGATGATGCTTCTGTTGTGCTTGATGATAGTGGTTCATTGGGATCTTTTCTAGATGCTACAATTGCTAGGTCTAGACAAATTGAAAATACTGAAACTCCTAATGAAAATGCTGCTACACTCGTTAATTCACCCGAGTCTCGTTGAATACTCTAGTGATGATCTTGATGAAGATTATGTAGAACTTGATGATGATTTTATTGATAAATGCAATGCTACTACTGATGCAAGAAAAATTAAAAAGTTGCTTGCACAACATACTGTTAGATATAAACTGTCCCCTGATCCTAAATTTGCCACATCTCCTATAAACATTAAGGATAAAGATTATGATTTTTCTCTTGATTTGTCTCATATATCTATTGTTGAGAAAACACCTTTTTGTGGTACTGAAAAAGAAAGTGCTATAGAACACATGATTGAGCTATCTACTCTTAGTAGCTTGTTTTCTGATGATGTTAAGAAGCGTACTTATTTCGTTGCTAAAATTTTCCCTTTCTCATTAAAGGATGATGCTAATACTTGGTATAATAGTTTGCCACCTGATTCTATTAATAGTCCAAAAGAATTGCTTGATGTTTTCTTCCGGAAATACTTTCCTGCTAGTGCTCAACATATTGCTCTGCAGAGAATTTATAACTTTGATCAGGAAGATGGAGAGAAATTGCCTGAGGCTTGGGCTAGATTTTGCTCTCTTATTAGAGCTCGGCCTGAACATGATTTGGAAAAGCATGATTTACTTGATATATTTTATAGTGGACTAACCATTGAGTCTAGGGCATACCTGGATAGTTGTGTCTGGTTGTGTTTTCGGAAAAGAACTCCGGACGACGCTGAAGAATTATTGGCTAGAATAGGCCGGAATCATGATGATTGGTCTACAACTGAACCAACCCCGACACCAATATTGAAGAAGAGGGGTATGATTAAATTAAATGATGAAGATATGAGGGAAGCCAAGAAATCTCTTAAAGAGAAGGGTATTAAATCCGAAGATGTGAAGAATTTACCTCCCGTAGAAGATTTATGTAGGATCACTCCCCCTTCATCCATGATTGAGGTACACTCTCTTGAACGCTTTGCTAGAGAAGATATTCCATATTCAAAACCTCCTGCTCAATGCTTAGATGAGTTTGATAATTATATTGTTAAGCAAAATAATTTCAATATGAGAGTAGAGAATCATTTAATGGAAAATTCTCGAGCTATTGGTGAATTGCATGGTATTGTGGAGAGAACCTCCAATGATGTTAAGATGCTTGTTAAACATTTTCAAATGGTTCAAACTCAAATTGATCAACTCACTAAAGTGCAAAATGACTTGTTAAAAGATAATTCTAAAGAAAAACATGCTTATGAAGTAACAACTAGAGGCGGTGTTTCTACCCAGATCCTCTATATCCTGAAGGGCATCCCAAAAGAGTTGAACAAGATTCTCAACGAACCGAAACTAGTGCTCCATCTAAAAAAAGAAAAAGAAACATAAAACTGTTGTAGAATCCTTTGAGCCCGTTAATGATCCTAATAGTATTTCTATTTCGATGCCGAAACTGAAAGTGGTAATGAACATGATAAAGATAATGATAAGAATGATGCTTCTGATAAAGAAGAGGTTGAAGAAGAACCTGAAAAGCATGCTAAAAATAAAAAAGTATACTAAAGAAGATTTTATTGCTAAGAAACATGGTAGTGAAAGGGAACCTTGGGTCCAAAAGCAAATGCCTTTTCCTGCTAAGAAACTAAAATCAAAGGAAGAAGAGCACTATAATAAATTCTGTGATTGGATGAAACCTTTATTCCTGCAAATACGTTTGACTGATGCTATTAAATTGCCTCCTTATTCAAAGTATATGAAAGATATTGTCACTAACAAAAGGAAAATTCCTAATAAGGAGATTTCCACTATGCTTGCTAATTACTCTTTCAATGGCAAAGTTCCAAAGAAGATTGGCGACCCAGGTATACCGACTATTCCTTGTTCTATTAAGAATAATTATGTTAGAACTGCTCTATGTGATTTGGGAGCGGGTGTTAGTGTTATGCCTTTCTCTCCTTATAAGAGACTTTATTTAGATAAGTTGATACCGACTGATATATCTTTGCAAATGGCTGATAAATCTACTGCTATTCCTGTTGGTATATGTGAGGATGTTCCTGTTCAAGTTACTAATAACTGCTTGATATTAACTGATTTTGTTGTGCTGGAAATGCCTGAAGATGATAATATGTCTATTATTCTCGGGAGACCTTTTCTTAACACCGCAGGGGCTGTTATTGATTGCAATAAAGGAAAAGTTACTTTCAATGTCGATGACAAGGAGCATACCGTTTATTTTCCAAAGAGGATTGAGAAAGCATGTGGAGTTAATACAATTTCTAATGTGAGAACTATCAAAGTGGGAACTATTGATTGTTCAATATATGAGCCTAAAGAAGAATATCAAACTCTTGTGATTGGATCCATATCAATAAAATACAAGGTAACATGATTGATTTGAGGTTACTTTCTTCTTATGCTATGTAAAATTTATTTGGTGGCAAGACTTGATCAACCTTGTTAACAAATTCATTTTATATGCATAGAAGAACCAAACAACATTTCTTTCTTCCTCCACTTGTTCTACTTGCTGTAGCACTTTTGTTTTGCAATGTTCTTTAGTTAATTAGAGATTTCAAAAATCTTTTTCTGCCCAGTAATAATAAATTTAACACCCAGAAATGTGCATTTTTCAAAGTTTTCAAAAATTCACAAAAATTATACCATTGGTCCTATTTTTCGACGAGGCACCTGGGAGCACCTGGGGATGACCAGTGGGGTGATACGTCCCAAACGTATCTATAATTTCTTATGTTCCATGCTACTTTTATGATGATACTCACATGTTTTATACACATTATATGTCATTATTATGCGTTTTCCGGAACTAACCTATTGACGAGATGCCGAAGGGCCAGTTGCTGTTTTCTGCTGTTTTTGGTTTCAGAAATCCTAGTAAGGAAATATTCTCGGAATCGGACGAAATCAATGCCCAGGACCTTATTTTTCCCGGAAGGTTCCAGTGCATCGAAGAAGTACCGGAGAGGAGCCGTGGGGCCCCACACGCCGGGCGGCGCGGCCAAGGGGTGGGGCGCGCCCCCTAGTGTGTGGGCCCACCAGGGCCCCTCCGAGGCTGCTCTTCCGCCTACTTAAGGTCTCCGTCGCGAAAACCCTACACCGATTGACGAAACCCGAGAAAACCTTCCAGAGCCGCCGCCATGGCGAAACTCCAATTCGGGGGATAGAAGTCTCTGTTCCGGCACCCTACCGGGACGGGGAATTGCCCCCGGAGTCATCTCCACCGCCATCTCCACCGCCATCGCTGTCTCCATGATGAGGAGGGAGTAATTCACCCCCGGGGCTGAGGGCTCTGCTGTAGCTATGTGGTTCATCTCTCTCTTTGTGATCTAGTTGAATATCATCTATGTGTTACTCTAGTGATGTTATTAAAGTAGTCTATTCCTCCTCCATGGTGTAATGGTGACAAGTGTGTGCATCATGTAGTACTTGGCGTAGGTTATGATTGTGATCTCTTGTAGATTATGAAGTTAACTATTACTATGATGGTATTGATGCAATCTATTCCCCCTTTCATAGTCTATCGGTGACAGTGTGCATGCTATGTTAGTACTCAGTGTAATTGCGTTGGTCTATCATGCACTCTAAGGTTATTTAAATATGAATATCGAATGTTGTGGAGCTTGTTAACTCCGGCATTGAGGTGCTCTTGTTGCCCTACGCAATTAGTGGTGTTCATCATCCAACAAGAGAGTGTAGAGTGGTTTTATTATGTGATCAATGTTGAGAGTGTTCACTAGTGAAAGTATGATCCCTAGGCCTTGTTTCTAAGCATCGAATCTCCGTTTATTTACTGTTCTGTTGCATGTTTACTCGCTGCCATATTTTATTCAGATTGTTATTACTACTCATATACATCCATACTACTTGTATTTCACCATGTCTTCGCCGAACTAGTGCACCTATACATCTGACAAGTGTATTAGGTGTGTTGGGGACACAAGAGACTTCTTGTATCGTGATTGCAGGGTTGCTTGAGAGGGATATCTTTGACCTCTTCCTCCCTGAGTTCGATAAACCTTGGGTGATCCACTTAAGGGAAACTTGCTTCTGTTCTACAAACCTCTGCTCTTGAGGCCCAACACTGTCTACAAGTATAGAAGCACCCGTAGACATCAAGCACTTTTCTGGCGCCGTTTCCGGGGAGGTAAGGTAAAAGGTATTCACATCCTCCGACTACTAAGCTATCTCCTAGTCTTGTTGCCGGTGTGTGAGTGCTCGAAGCTATTTCCTTTAGATCCTGCAATTGCATCTTTTTGTTTCTTGTTTTTATTTTTCACTAGTTAGGCATAATGGAAAACAACAATGAGCTTTTTAATCTATTTCTCGAGTTAAGATATGAATTGTTTGATGCGAAAATTAAAAAACCTATGGAACCTTATCTGCATGATAGTAGCAATGTTATTAGTATGAATGCAATTACTGCTAATGCTATGGAAAAGTCTAAGCTTGGGGAAGCTAGTTTATATAAAAATAATCTTTTTTGCTCCTCAGCTTTGGAAGAAATTTTTTGCCCTCATAATGCTTTATCTCCCATATGCGATAACTCTAATGATGCTTCTGATATTTTAAATCCATCTGCTGAAAGTATTCCGTATAAAATACCTATGAAAATTATTGAACGTGTTATGGATAACCGCTATGAAGGGGATGGAACTCGTCCATCCCGGAGATCATTTACTGTTTTTGCATGAATTATGCGGGTTATTCAAGTGTGCAGGTATCTCTATGGATGAAGTGAAGAAGAAACTATTCTCTATGTCGCTGTCCGGTAAAGCGGCGCATTGGTACAAACTCGTTGAAGGATGGGCATTCTCTTGATTGGAAGGATATTGTGCCTCTATTTTACTCTAAATTCTATCCTCCAAGTGAAATTCACAAAGACCGGAACCGCATATATAATTTCTGGCCTCATGATGGAGAGAGTATTGCCCAAGCATGGGGGAGATTGAAGTCTTTAATGCTCAAATGCCCCAATCTAGAGCTTCCTGGTAATATCATCATTGATAATTTCTATGCAAGACTTTCTTTTCAAGATAAAACCTTGCTGGATACTACTTGCTCTGGATCATTTACACGCAATGAAGAAGAGTTTAAAAGGGACCTTCTTGATCGGATTCAGGAGAACACTGAAGGATGGGAGAACAACAAAGGTAAAGAGTCAGGTATAAATTATGATTATGAATGCATTGAAACTTTTATGGATACTGATAAAATTCGAAGTATGAGTGCTACTTATGGTCTTGACTGTCAAGTTGTTGCAAATCTTTGTAAAGCTTTTGCCTCTCATTTTGAATTGCCTAGGAAGAATTTTGATAAGTATCATGAACCTTTTAAAGACACTTGCATGAAGGATGAAACTGTTATTAATGATTGCAATGAACATGCCCAAACTTCTGCTTCTTATAAGCATGTTTTGTGGAATGCATAGACCCTGTGGAATTAATCAAATCGAAGATGAATATTGTATCCACCATAAGAATGAAAAAACTAGAAAGTGGTCTAAGGCTCTAGATGATCTTGGTAAAAAGGTTTGTGCCATCTATCCTTTTATTTGCGAAATTTGCCATAGAGTAGGTCATTTTAATTTTCAATGCTCCTCCAATGATAATTCGAACCCCATGAGTGCTGCAAATTTGTATTGTGATGATGAAATTACTCCTAATCAGCATGATGAACTTACTTTATTTTTGTGGTGTGAAGAGTTATCAAGAAAAAACTCTTTGTTACGTATGAGTGATCTTGATATTGATGATGTCCTGCATGGGTGTTTTTCTTATTGCATTGATAATCTCCATACAAATACTTACATACAAAATATTTTAGAAGATGACACTTGTAACGGCCCCGGGTAGTACCCCCTATTAGAATTGTTTGTTCTTTTCTTTTGTGCATCATCATGCATCATGCATCCTATCATTCACAAGATTTTATTAAATAAAAAATATTTCTCCAATAAAAACTATTTGTGTTTCCCTGTCATATGGTTTATATAAATAAACCTTCCCTTGTCTTTTCATTTCAACAAACCAATTATAAAACAAAATAAAATTATTTCAATTTTCTGATTTAAACTAAAGTTTGGTTTCGGGTCTGGTTTCAAATCATTTTACAAAATTGTTTTCAAAAGAGAGAAAAGGATTTTGAAAATAAAACAAACCCCTTGGGCCCTCTCCTCTCTCAGCCCAACCTTCCTCCCTCTCTCCCCGGGCCACCTCTTCCTCTCTTCTCTCGGCCCAAGCCCGCCGCAGCCCAACCCACCCAAACCGAACCGGTACGCCTCTCCCGTCGTTGTCGTTTTTCCCCTTTCCGAGTCACCGAGAGCACGCCGATGGCGTGAGCCTCGTGGTCCTCATCGAGCACCGCCGCGGCCACCTGCTCCCTCCCCTCTCCTTATCTTCCCCTCCAAACCCTAGCGCTACCAACTCCCCTCCCTTTTCCTCCCTCTTGCACCGCCGCCCCCATCTCCCTCTTCTTTTCTCTCTGTGCGCAACCACCGAGTGCCACCGTGGCCACCTCACCGGCGCCCCGACGAATCCGGCCACCCCCAGATGATCTGAGGCCACCTTCGGCTTCGCCTCGCCTTCCTCGTTCTCCTCGGTGGCCTCAATCGAGCCGGGGCGCCCTACATCGCCGCCCTCGTCCTCTTTTCTTCCTCGGCTCCGGCGGCGACTCCGTCGATTTCGTCGCCGATCGTCCTCCTCCGGCCAAACCGAGAAGACCAGCGTGTCCCCGGTATCATAGCGCTCCTCCCGGACCCCTTACTCTTCCTTGTCTCGTCCTGGTATGATTTCTCATCGGCGGCCTCGTTTCACCGCCGCAGATGCTCGACGCCGGCGGACCTCCGGCGGACCCTGGGCTCCGCGCCAACACCAGCAAGTTCCCGCATCGAGGCGTTTCCCCCGACGCCAACCATAGCATCCTGGGACGCCTCCTTTCGCCCGCCGCGCGATGCCGACCCGCGGTGACCACCGCCCGCGCGCGGAGGCCTCCTCGTCGAACACCTTCGGTGCAGGCGCGCATGGTTCGCCAGCTCAGCCGCCACGTCGACCCCCTTGGCCCCGGCCCGTCAGCGTCCGGGCTAGGTAACCCCTCGGCGAGAAAACCCTAGCCAGATCCAGATCTGTTAGCTTTGCAAGAACCCCCCTCCACCTTTATCTTTCTTAACCCGCGGCCCCTGGCTGCTGTCTTTTCCAAGAAAACCCCCTACATCTTTAGAAAAGAAACCCGGGGTCCTCCCCCTTGATTCAAAATTATTTTCGTGCCCTTTTCTAATTAAAATAAATCTGTTTTCTATATTATAAATACTAAAAACTAAACTCGTTAATAACTTTTAATCACGTAACTCCAAACTAAAAGTGTTTTATATGAAAATTGATCAGAAAAATTTGTTGAACATGAATATGCCATACATGCTTGCTGTTGCATCATGCATCATATAATTTCGTGCTAGTTTGTATTATCACCTAATATGGAGCATATGGAATATGTGGGATATTATATATATGTTGTCCCGGTTCCATTTAATATTGAAGTAGCACACCCTTTCTATGTTATGCCATGCTAACCAACACTTAAATTTGTCGGTAGAAATGCAACTCCAACCTAATTTGTTTGTCCGGGGTTCCAACTCCGATTAATATGGATAAGTTGCATTGCATCATTTTTGCCATGTCATGCATATCATCTTGATCATGCTGGATCTTCTTTATCCGTAGTAGTAAGACTTGCATACGTTGTTTGTTCCAGCATTTGCTTCTTCCCGGATAGGATCGCGAAGTGGTGTGGTGAGATACGACAAGTCCTCCGGATGTCCCTCGGCAAGCTTTAACAGGCAAGCATTTCCCCTATACTCCTGCCCCTGCAGGAGTCGCTCACCTATTTTATTTTGCCTTCTCCCTCATGCTATCCTTAAGTTGCGTTCTTGTCACGTGTCCCTTCCACTTGTTACCTCAAGCAGCCCATATTGCCACCACCACCTCCTATGGCTATTGTTTGGTCTTGGGTCTGCCTTGCGAGTCGTAGTGCATGCTAGTGCTGTTTTATCACTACAAGAAATCTGCCATAATATGACGTTTTTTATGACTGGAAATCAAAATGTCATAGCTTTATGACGTTCCTAGCTTTGACCTTCGTTGGCTGTTGAAGGGGGGCAAAACCTTAGAAAATAGTGACGTTCTGGGGCAAAAACGTCGTTAGCTGCTTAAACGAAAACGCCATAATCTAATCGGGATGGATTACGACGTTCTAGTGCAGCCTATTGCGACGAAACAAGATCGTCATTAGGCTTTTCGCGTAATTGAAGCTGTGAGTTGGCTGCCATGTCATCACTTTTACTCAGACATTTGGGACCTACCTCGTATCAATTTTCGCCTACGTGGCCTATTTTTTCGTCTCCCGCCTCAATCCCATTGCTGGAAGTTTGTATTGGGCGGGATATGTGCGCGCCGAATCCAAATTTTCAGATCCCATCGCGACTGACTTAACCCTAATTCCCCATCCACTTTCGTTCCCCGCCGCCGATATCCAATCTTTCTCCCCCCCGCCGCCACCCATCGCCAAACCGCCTCCGCGGACCTCCAGGAGCAAGTCTTCTCCCTCGAGGAGGACATCCACGCCGCCGCCCGCTGCATCGACCCGACGGCGACGCCCCCGCCGAGCTCGACAGCGCCACCCGCGGCGACGAGGCCGCGGCCAAGCCGCTCCTCTCCCCGCCCTCCGCCGCCCCCGCCGCATCCGCACCCGCCGCCGCCGAAGCCGAAGCGCCCGGAGGCGGAGCAGCCGCCGCATGAGGAGCCTGCCGCTGCCGCGGGCAAGTACTGGACTCACCGGCACAGCCTCTTCTCTCTGTACGACCGCGGCGTGCTGATGGACGCCGAGGGCTGGTACGTACTCCGCCACCCCGGAGGCCATCGCCGCCGCGCAGGCCGCCCGCGCCTCCCCCGCCGGCCTCGTCGTCGACGCGTTCGCCGGCGTCGGCGGCAACGCCATCCAGTTCGCAGCCAGGCACCCGCCGATGAACTTTTCGTTTTCCGTTTCCAGGTCACTTCGCTCCCTTCTCCCGCTAATCCCGTCGCCGGCATCTCGTGCAGGGGTTGCTACGTGATAGCGGTGGAGATTGATCCCCGCAAGGTGGAGCTGGCGAGGCACAACGCCAGGATCTACGGTGTGGAGGACATGATCGAGTTCGTGGTCGGGGATTTCTTCCGGCTCGCGCCTGCCTTGAAGGTACAATATGCCTGTTCAGTTTTGCATGACGAACATGACTGTAAACGTCACACTTTGTGCTTGCATAGTAGAAATTATTGTGAAACTGGCCATCTATCAATATCTCACCTCTGATTCCTCAACTTCATGTCTGTAATCTGTATGCCTATTCATTAAGAATATGAGAGGTTAATTTACATGAGCATTCCTGGGCTCAGTTTATAGCTTCTGTTATGTGCTCAGTTTATAGCGACATGTAGTTTTGGATATGTGGGTTTGTTTGATGATCCAAAATGCTCTGAAATATCCATATTGTGGAAAGAGGGACCTGATTTTCGCTATACTTCATATCTGCTAGGGGCTCTGCATGTCAAATGAGAAGAACGTTTGTGTCTGCCATCTACAGCCTATTGTGCTTCATTTTTCCTCCCACCCACACCGTTGTGTACATGAAGATTCACCCTCAAGCCTGTCCTACTCGCCCCACTCTACTCCCTTAGGCTTGCTGTTTGTCTTGCTTGACCACACTTCCGCTCTGCTCACTATTGCCGGCTAGGTAAAAATGACACCAACAAAATAAATCAGCATAGTTTAGAAATATTAATTTTGAATGTTAGCAAAAAAAGTAGTATAATTTGAATTAATCTTTGTAAACCTCCTTAAGAAATAGCATGTGAGCCAGCAGTACTAAGTTATTTTATTCTTTGCCGAATTTTAGTTCTTTATATGTTTTTCAGATATCCCAGATTCATTCTTAGTTCAGCATAACAGTTGGTTGTCACCTCATTATAATATACATAAATTTTGAAAACTTATTCTTATTGTTTATCACCCTCATGCAAGGATAAATGACTGAAAACTAATTTATTTAAGAGTTTATGTTTGCTTTCGTAGTTTATTCTGTATTATTACCTCCCTACAAATTGCGCAAATGACTTTATGGGTGTTAATTTTATTTCTTACAATTGAGCTTCAATATCACTGAAAAACAAAAGTCGAGCTTCAGTATCAACTATAATATGTTGGAAAGGAGGCACAATATTTCTCATGTTGCTCTGCATACCGAGTTTGATCATGACATATTGATACTTTGTCCCCCATGGTAAAGATAGTACCTATCACAAGTTCATGACGCTTACTATATAAAATATGAAAATATTTGGTGTTCATTTTTCTAAAAACAGACTTAAACTGTAGCAAAACAAATATGTATGTCACCTAATTAGAAAGTAAGGCAAGCCTTCTCTTTTGTTGTCCATCTCAACTCCTTTCTAGGTTTTCCTACCCTAAGTGTTATTATGCATATCATATTGTATGTTTTATCTCAAATGTACTGAACCACTTCGAGAGAGAAAGTGGTTGTTATGATTTTACCCATGACTCAGGTTTCCTACCTTTTCAATTTGGTCATCACTATATTTTTTTACACAACATTTTAGTTAGCCTTTTGTCTTTGCATTTCAACCTACATGTACATAACTAATCCAAGAGGAATTTTTTACTGTCCAAGGTGGTCATGCACACGAATTTAACACTGTTGCTTGAACAGACAAGCAATACATTCATTTTGGTTTAATGTGATTTACATCGGTATTTTTATATGATAAGTGTAAGTATTGGTCCTGCCACAATGCCACTTTTGTAATACGTTCCTCTAATACTTATTTTAGGAACGCGTCTATCTTCCTTCAAATAATGCTCCAGTTCACCAAGACAATGTTTATCCATCGGTTTAGGGTATTATCATGATAAGGGTATATTGCTCCAGTTCACCAAGCAGTAGTCGGGTTGCTATAATAGTTTATAAAGAATGCATCTACCTTACTGCTCTAATTCACGTTGTGGATCATTGCATAAGTTGCAATTTTTCCTGATATATTAGGTTATAAATATGTTCTGCCAGCTATTGCTAGATCCAATACTTTATAAAGATCACATTTAACCTTACAGCTCTTATTCATGAAATTATGTGGGTTATTCTATAAATTGTACAGCAACTCTCCGATTGTTGTATCTTGCTGTGAAGAAGAGTTTGTTGTGTACTATGTTCCTTGATGCTTATTTTACTTGGGTTGACCTGAAGAGATGTTTCTGGGCTGTGTAGGACGAGCTGTTGTGGAACAACCTGGAGCTGGAGAACCTGAAGACAACTTGTGCAACATCATTTTCTAGCAAGATGCATGCCGGAGATCCCGAAGACAACTCTAGTGAAATTTTATGTTTATATTGTAATAACGAGCATGACCGAGTCTTATTGCTCCAAGTCACCGTGACAAAAGTTTTATGTTCATACTAATAATGAGCATGACTGGTTCTTGTTGCTGCAATGTAATTGATTAATTTGCTAAGTTTTATATTCATACTAATAATGAGTTTGACTGGTTCTTATTGACTACCGGTCCAAAACTGTAATGGGTCCTAAAAAGGCCACGGCCCAATGAAAATTGGCCTAGGCCCAGTAAGTACAGCAGCTAAAAAGGCCCTTGAAAAATATATGCTAAAAAGGCCGAGGTAATTGGGCCAGTTACGGGCCAAGGCCCAACAAAACCGAAAAAAATAATCAGAACTAATGGGCTCAGCCCACATAAGGAGCTGAATGGACCGGGCTGAATTCAGATATTGACATTTCTAATTCGTCACAATTTTGCCACGTCGGATTGCCACGCTGGACTCGGGGGCAGGTGCCCATGACGTTTTGGGAACGTCATGCCGTCAGTGACATTTTAAAACGTCACAAAGCTCTACGACGTTTTCAAGTGGAACGTCTTAAGCGATCCACTGCTGACTCCCAGCTTTCGACGTTTTGAAAAGCGTCACCGTAACGTCACAAGTAGCCATTAGAGACGTTTCAGTGACACCTCTATTTTGTCAACTTATGGCAGATTTCTTGTAGTGTATCTCGTTACCGTTTTTGTTATCTTATCGGGTTATATGTTGGGAAGAATCATGGTTACTTTAGTTGTTGACATTTGTTTAGCGGAGGCATCGGTGGGTCAGCTGCTCGTTTTATGACGGCTCACTTGTGTTCCCTAAATATCTTAGGACCCCGAGTTCTTGTTATCTGTTCCGAGACTGAGCGCTCTAACCACACGTGGGTATGCTTACCGGGTCTCCCCTCGACCACTGCCGGAATCTACAGCTTTGTCCAGTGGCCACAACTAGTTTGAATGTTTGTTTGTTTCTCTCGGGCGTGCAAGCTTGTTTCTTTGTGGTCGGATGATATGATGTTACTTTTGGGGAAGCCGCGAGTGCCTTGTAACCCCGTTGTCTCTTGCACGCTCGTAGGTGCGGTCCGCATTGTTAAGAGGTCATCCTCTAGTGGGCTCTGATCCTCTTAGCCGTTCTCGCAACAGCCTAGGTCCGCGTCGGAGTTTCGATCGGGCTCCGAAACGGGTTAACTTAGTTAGGTGGTTTCCTGGACATTGTTGTGGTGAAGGAGAGTGCGTGTCGTGATATCCACCTGTCGTAAGTGGATTGAGCGTGCGTGTGGGCACATTTGGGCACCCCTGCAGGGTTACATCTTATCGATAAGCCGTGTCCGCGGTTATGGACGACTTGGAGCTGTATGACTCGATCATAGACAACTTACACCTGTTGTTTCAATACTAATAACTTGCATAGTAAGACAGAACAACTTAAATAATAACTGGTTAAAACTTGTCAACAGTGTGAGTGCCTTTGCCAGTACCTCCTGGCGAGGGGGGAACACATTGGCTGTGTTATGTTTGCAGAGTATAGAACCGTTAGTTATGCGCTCTCTCATCTTCTCTCGATTAGACGAATGTTGTAGAGTGTCTCTATAGGTTTTTAGTGCTTGCGCGCTGCCGCTTAACCCCACCATATTGCCTATGACGTTCCTCTTGCGTCCTCTAAGTCCCCTGCGTGCCTCAAGTACAAAGGACGACCGGTTGACGAATGCTTATACGTCTTGAAGTCTTGTTAAGTACGAACCCGTACTTATTGCTGCTTCTACGGGATATAACCGGGCAGGTATGAAGATATGTTCGAAGAAGACGACGTTAGCAAGGTTACCCTTCCGGCTTGGCCTGGGCAGGGTTATGGACGCCGCTGGTTATCTTCAGGACTCTTAGTCCAATTTGTATCTTGTCCGTACTCGGACGTATTCGATCTTCTGTATGATTTGGATCTTTGTATTGTATATTTGTATCTTGACTCGTTGGAGTCGTTGTAATATATGTATCTTGTGGGCTCTATTGTAATCCTGTTGTAATGTTACCGCTCGTGTTAATTCCTCTGGCATCACGTGAGTGATTCGTCGCGCACGTCGTGTCGGAGGGCGTGTCGGAATCGATATTGTGCGGATTTCGGCGGGTTCGCTGGGATCCTCATGGTACCGGTTCCGGGGCGTCACAAGTTGGTATCAGAGCCAGGTTCACGGTACCCCACTAGTCCAGCCTGTAGGATAACCTTGCCAACGGACATTGTTGAGTCTAGTGTCAAAACTATTTTCTAAAATCCGTTGGATAGATCTGATTAGTTCTGATTTTTCTCCTTATCTCTAATCTTGCTCCTCTTACCTTTGCGAGTTTTGAGTCTTCTCTCTTATCTCGCTTCTCCGAGTCTTAGGTTCCGACGTGGGTTGGACGATCTCTCGCCTTAACCTAATAGGACCGATCTCTCGGAGACCTTTCCGACGTAAGAACATCACCGACGGCTAACCTTTGTCTTCTTTGTTTATGTGATCCTTCTTCAAATCTTTGTGCTTTGACCCCATCGAATCTTCGCTGATGATGCTTGTCAAGATCGCCAATCCGTATTCCGGGAGTTAGTTACACGATTCTCTTATTCATGTACAGAGTAATACTTTGAGTGCGGGATGGAGTCGCGACCATACCGACTACTCTTATTATTCGCTCTTGTTACTTGAATGAGTGGATCAATGTGATTCTTACTCCTTCCATCTTTGTGTACGGCGCCTACTCATCTGCGACCGAGGCTCCCGACAGAAGCGCATCATCAACAACGGAACAACGACTTCTTGTTAGTGGTGTCGACCGACCAGCATGGAGCAAGAACTCTTGTTAGTGGTGTCGAGGAGTTCGACACGTCGCCTGAAGATCCGATAGTTCACCTCTCTCCCCCCCCCGTACCTTGAGGTGGGATCTCGGGGCGCGATCCCTTGTTAGTGGTGTCGATTGTAACGGCCCCGGTAGTACCCCCTATTAGAATTGTTTGTTCTTTTCTTTTGTGCATCATCATGCATCATGCATCCTATCATTCACAAGATTTTATTAAATAAAAAATATTTCTCCAATAAAAACTATTTGTGTTTCCCTCGTCATATGGTTTATATAAATAAACCTTCCCTTGTCTTTTCATTTCAACAAACCAATTATAAAACAAAATAAAATTATTTCAATTTTCTCGATTTAAACTAAAGTTTGGTTTCGGGTCTGGTTTCAAATCATTTTACAAAATTGTTTTCAAAAGAGAGAAAAGGATTTTGAAAATAAAACAAACCCCTTGGGCCCTCTCCTCTCTCAGCCCAACCTTCCTCCCTCTCTCCCCCGGGCCACCTCTTCCTCTCTTCTCTGGCCCAAGCCCGCTGCAGCCCAACCCACCCAAACCGAACCGGTACGCCTCTCCCGTCGTTGTCGTTTTTCCCCTTTCCAGGTCACCGAGAGCACGCCGATGGCGTGAGCTCTGTGGTCCTCATCGAGCACCGCCGCGGCCACCTGCTCCCTCCCCTCTCCTTATCTTCCCCTCCAAACCCTAGCGCTACCAACTCCCCTCCCTTTTCCTCCCTCTTGCGCCGCCGCCCCCATCTCCCTCTTCTTTTCTCTCTCGTGCGCAACCACCGAGTGCCACCGTGGCCACCTCACCGGCGCCCCGACGAATCCGGCCACCCCCAGATGATCTGAGGCCACCTTCGGCTTCGCCTCGCCTTCCTCGTTCTCCTGGTGGCCTCAATCGAGCCGGGGGCGCCCTACATCGCCGCCCTCGTCCTCTTTTCTTCCTCAGCTCCGGCGGCGAATTCTGTCGATTTCGTCGCTGACTGTCCTCCTCCGGCCAAACCGAGAAGACCAGTGTGTCCCTGGTATCATAGCGCTCCTCCTGGACCCCTTACTCTTCCTTGTCTCGTCCTGGTATGATTTCTCATCGGCGGCCTCGTTTCACCGCCGCAGATGTTCGACGCCGGCGGACCTCCGGCGGACCCCGGGCTCCGCGCCAACACCAGCAAGTTCCCGCATCGAGGCGTTCCCCCGACGCCAACCATAGCATCCTGGGACGCCTCCTTTCGCCCGCCGCGCGATGCCGACCCGCAGTGACCACCGCCCCGCGCGCGGAGGCCTCCTGTCGAACACCTTCAGTGCAGGCGCGCATGGTTCGCCAGCTCAGCCGCCACGTCGACCCCCTTGACCCCAGCCGTCAGCGTCCGGGCTAGGTAACCCCTCGGTGAGAAAACCCTAGCCAGATCCAGATCTGTTAGCTTTGCAAGAACCCCCCTCCACCTTTATCTTTCTTAACCCGCGGCCCCTGGCTGCTGTCTTTTCCAAGAAAACCCCCTACATCTTTAGAAAAGAAACCCGGGGTCCTCCCCCTTGATTCAAAATTATTTTCGTGCCCTTTTCTAATTAAAATAAATCTGTTTTCTATATTATAAATACTAAAAACTAAACTGTTAATAACTTTTAATCTGTAACTCCAAACTAAAAGTGTTTTATATGAAAATTGATCAGAAAAATTTGCTGAACATGAATATGCCATACATGCTTGCTGTTGCATCATGCATCATATAATTTCGTGCTAGTTTGTATTATCACCTAATATGGAGCATATGGAATATGTGGGATATTATATATATGTTGTCCTGGTTCCATTTAATATTGAAGTAGCACACCCTTTCTATGTTATGCCATGCTAACCAACACTTAAATTTGTCGGTAGAAATGCAACTCCAACCTAATTTGTTTGTCCGGGGTTCCAACTCCGATTAATATGGATAAGTTGCATTGCATCATTTTTGCCATGTCATGCATATCATCTTGATCATGCTGGATCTTCTTTATCCGTAGTAGTAAGACTTGCATACGTTGTGTGTTCCAGCATTTTCTTCTTCCCGGATAGGATCGCGAAGTGGTGTGGTGAGATACGACAAGTCCTCCGGATGTCCCTCGGCAAGCTTTAACAGGCAAGCATTTCCCCTATACTCCTGCCCCTGCAGGAGTCGCTCACCTATTTTACTTTGCCTTCTCCCTCATGCTATTCTTAAGTTGCGTTCTTGTCACGTGTCCCTTCCACTTGTTACCTCAAGCAGCCCATATTGCCACCACCACCTCCTATGGCTATTGTTTGGTCTTGGGTCTGCCTTGCGAGTCGTAGTGCATGCTAGTGCTGTTTTATCTCGTTACCGTTTTTGTTATCTTATCGGGTTATATGTTGGGAAGAATCATGGTTACTTTAGTTGTTGACATTTGTTTAGCGGAGGCATCGGTGGGTCAGCTGCTCGTTTTATGACGGCTCACTTGTGTTCCCTAAATATCTTAGGACCCCGAGTTCTTGTTATCTCGTTCCGAGATCGAGCGCTCTAACCACACGTGGGTATGCTTACCGGGTCTCCCCTCGACCACTGCCGGAATCTACAGCTTTGTCCAGTGGCCACAACTAGTTTGAATGTTTGTTTTGTTTCTCTCGGGTGTGCAAGCATGTTTCTTTGTGGTCAGATGATATGATGTTACTTTTGGGGAAGCCGTGAGTGCCTTGTAACCCCGTTGTCTCTTGCACGCTCGTAGGTGCGGTCCGCATTGTTAAGAGGTCATCCTCTAGTGGGCTCTGATCCTCTTAGCCGTTCTCGCAACAGCTAGGTCCGCGTCGGAGTTTCGATCGGGCTCCGAAACGGGTTAACTTAGTTAGGTGGTTTCCTGGACATTGTTGTGGTGAAGGAGAGTGCGTGTCGTGATATCCACCTGTCGTAAGTGGATTGAGCGTGCGTGTGGGCACATTTGGGCACCCCTGCAGGGTTACATCTTATCGATAAGCCGTGTCCGCGGTTATGGACGACTTGGAGCTGTATGACTCGATCATAGACAACTTACACCTGTTGTTTCAATACTAATAACTTGCGTAGTAAGACAGAACAACTTAAATAATAACTGGTTAAAACTTGTCAACAGTGTGAGTGCCTTTGCCAGTACCTCCTGGCGAGGGGGGAACACATTGGCTGTGTTATGTTTGCAGAGTATAGAACTGTTAGTTATGCGCTCTCTCATCTTCTCTGATTAGACGAATGTTGTAGAGTGTCTCTATAGGTTTTTAGTGCTTGCGCGCTGCCGCTTAACCCCACCATATTGCCTATGACGTTCCTCTTGCGTCCTCTAAGTCCCCGCGTGCCTCAAGTACAAAGGACGACCGGTTGACGAATGCTTATACGTCTTGAAGTCTTGTTAAGTACGAACCCGTACTTATTGCTGCTTCTACGGGATATAACCGGGCAGGTATGAAGATATGTTCGAAGAAGACGACGTTAGCAAGGTTACCCTTCCGGCTTGGCCCGGGCAGTGGTTATGGACGCCGCTGGTTATCTTCGTGGACTCTTAGTCCAATTTGTATCTTGTCCGTACTCGGACGTATTCGATCTTCCGTATGATTTGGATCTTTGTATTGTATATTTGTATCTTGACTCGTTGGAGTCGTTGTTGTAATATATGTATCTTGTGGGCTCTATTGTAATCCTCGTCGTAATGTTACCGCTCGTGTTAATTCCTCTGGCATCACGTGAGTGATTCGTCGCGCACGTCGTGTCGGAGGGCGTGTCGGAATCGATATTGTGCGGATTTCGGCGGGTTCGCTGGGATCCTCATGGTACCGGTTCCGGGGCGTCACAAGTTGGTATCAGAGCCCAGGTTGACGGTACCCCACTAGTCCAGTCTGTAGGATAACCTTGCCAACGGACGTTGTTGAGTCTAGTGTCAAAACTATTTTCTAAAATCCGTTGGATAGATCTGATTAGTTCTGATTTTTCTCCTTATCTCTAATCTTGCTCCTCTTACCTTTGCGAGTTTTGAGTCTTCTCTCTTATCTGCTTCTCTGAGTCTTAGGTTCCGACGTGGGTTGGACGATCTCTGCCTTAACCTAATAGGACCGATCTCTGGAGACCTTTCCGACAGAAGAACATCACCGACGGCTAACCTTTGTCTTCTTTGTTTATGTGATCCTTCTTCAAATCTTTGTGCTTTGACCCCATCGAATCTTCGCTGATGATGCTTGTCAAGATCGCCAATCTGTATTCCGGGAGTTAGTTACACGATTCTCTTATTCATGTACAGAGTAATACTTTGAGTGCGGGATGGAGTCGCGACCATACCGACTACTCTTATTATTCGCTCTTGTTACTTGAATGAGTGGATCAATGTGATTCTTACTCCTTCCATCTTTGTGTACGGTGCCTACTCATCTGCGACCGAGGCTCCCGACAGAAGCGCATCATCAACAACGGAACAACGACTTCTTGTTAGTGGTGTCGACCGACCAGCATGGAGCAAGAACTCTTGTTAGTGGTGTCGAGGAGTTCGACACGTCGCCTGAAGATCCGATAGTTCACCTCTCTCCCCCCGTACCTTGAGGTGGGATCTCGGGGCGCGATCCCTTGTTAGTGGTGTCGATTGTAACGGCCCCGGGTAGTACCCCCTATTAGAATTGTTTGTTCTTTTCTTTTGTGCATCATCATGCATCATGCATCCTATCATTCACAAGATTTTATTAAATAAAAAATATTTCTCCAATAAAAACTATTTGTGTTTCCCTGTCATATGGTTTATATAAATAAACCTTCCCTTGTCTTTTCATTTCAACAAACCAATTATAAAACAAAATAAAATTATTTCAATTTTCTGATTTAAACTAAAGTTTGGTTTCGGGTCTGGTTTCAAATCATTTTACAAAATTGTTTTCAAAAGAGAGAAAAGGATTTTGAAAATAAAACAAACCCCTTGGGCCCTCTCCTCTCTCAGCCCAACCTTCCTCCCTCTCTCCCCCGGGCCACCTCTTCCTCTCTTCTCTGGCCCAAGCCCGCCGCAGCCCAACCCACCCAAACCGAACCGGTACGCCTCTCCCGTCGTTGTCGTTTTCCCCTTTCCAGGTCACCGAGAGCACGCCGATGGCGTGAGCTCGTGGTCCTCATCGAGCACCGCCGCGGCCACCTGCTCCCTCCCTCTCCTTATCTTCCCTCCAAACCCTAGCGCTACCAACTCCCCTCCCTTTTCCTCCCTCTTGCGCCGCCGCCCCCATCTCCCTCTTCTTTTCTCTCTGTGCGCAACCACCGAGTGCCACCGTGGCCACCTCACCGGCGCCCCGACGAATCCGGCCACCCCCAGATGATCTGAGGCCACCTTCGGCTTCGCCTCGCCTTCCTCGTTCTCCTGGTGGCCTCAATCGAGCCGGGGGCGCCCTACATCGCCGCCCTCGTCCTCTTTTCTTCCTCAGCTCCGGCGGCGACTCCGTCGATTTCGTCGGCCGACTCGTCCTCCTCCGGCCAAACCGAGAAGACCAGTGTGTCCCTGGTATCATAGCGCTCCTCCTGGACCCCTTACTCTTCCTTGTCTCGTCCTGGTATGATTTCTCATCGGCGGCCTCGTTTCACCGCCGCAGATGTTCGACGCCGGCGGACCTCCGGCGGACCTCCGGCGGACCCTGGGCTCCGCGCCAACACCAGCAAGTTCCCGCATCGAGGCGTTTCCCCCGACGCCAACCATAGCATCCTGGGACGCCTCCTTTCGCCCGCCGCGCGACACCGACCCGCAGTGACCACCGCCCCGCGCGCGGAGGCCTCCTGTCGAACACCTTCAGTGCAGGCGCGCATGGTTCGCCAGCTCAGCCGCCACGTCGACCCCCTTGACCCCAGCCGTCAGCGTCCGGGCTAGGTAACCCCTCGGTGAGAAAACCCTAGCCAGATCCAGATCTGTTAGCTTTGCAAGAACCCCCCTCCACCTTTATCTTTCTTAACCCGCGGCCCCTGGCTGCTGTCTTTTCCAAGAAAACCCCCTACATCTTTAGAAAAGAAACCCGGGGTCCTCCCCCTTGATTCAAAATTATTTTCGTGCCCTTTTCTAATTAAAATAAATCTGTTTTCTATATTATAAATACTAAAAACTAAACTGTTAATAACTTTTAATCTGTAACTCCAAACTAAAAGTGTTTTATATGAAAATTGATCAGAAAAATTTGCTGAACATGAATATGCCATACATGCTTGCTGTTGCATCATGCATCATATAATTTCGTGCTAGTTTGTATTATCACCTAATATGGAGCATATGGAATATGTGGGATATTATATATATGTTGTCCCGGTTCCATTTAATATTGAAGTAGCACAGCCTTTCTATGTTATGCCATGCTAACCAACACTTAAATTTGTCGGTAGAAATGCAACTCCAACCTAATTTGTTTGTCCGGGGTTCCAACTCCGATTAATATGGATAAGTTGCATTGCATCATTTTTGCCATGTCATGCATATCATCTTGATCATGCTCGGATCTTCTTTATCCGTAGTAGTAAGACTTGCATACGTTGTTTGTTCCAGCATTTGCTTCTTCCCGGATAGGATCGTGAAGTGGTGTGGTGAGATACGACAAGTCCTCCGGATGTCCCTCGGCAAGCTTTAACAGGCAAGCATTTCCCCTATACTCCTGCCCCTGCAGGAGTCGCTCACCTATTTTACTTTGCCTTCTCCCTCATGCTATCCTTAAGTTGCGTTCTTGTCACGTGTCCCTTCCACTTGTTACCTCAAGCAGCCCATATTGCCACCACCACCTCCTATGGCTATTGTTTGGTCTTGGGTCTGCCTTGCGAGTCGTAGTGCATGCTAGTGCTGTTTTATCTCGTTACCGTTTTTGTTATCTTATCGGGTTATATGTTGGGAAGAATCATGGTTACTTTAGTTGTTGACATTTGTTTAGCGGAGGCATCGGTGGGTCAGCTGCTCGTTTTATGACGGCTCACTTGTGTTCCCTAAATATCTTAGGACCCCGAGTTCTTGTTATCCGTTCCGAGACTGAGCGCTCTAACCACACGTGGGTATGCTTACCGGGTCTCCCCTCGACCACTGCCGGAATCTACAGCTTTGTCCAGTGGCCACAACTAGTTTGAATGTTTGTTTTGTTTCTCTCGGGCGTGCAAGCATGTTTCTTTGTGGTCAGATGATATGATGTTACTTTTGGGGAAGCCGTGAGTGCCTTGTAACCCCGTTGTCTCTTGCACGCTCGTAGGTGCGGTCCGCATTGTTAAGAGGTCATCCTCTAGTGGGCTCTGATCCTCTTAGCCGTTCTCGCAACAGCTAGGTCCGCGTCGGAGTTTCGATCGGGCTCCGAAACGGGTTAACTTAGTTAGGTGGTTTCCTGGACATTGTTGTGGTGAAGGAGAGTGCGTGTCGTGATATCCACCTGTCGTAAGTGGATTGAGCGTGCGTGTCGGCACATTTGGGCACCCCTGCAGGGTTACATCTTATCGATAAGCCGTGTTCGCGGTTATGGACGACTTGGAGCTGTATGACTCGATCATAGACAACTTACACCTGTTGTTTCAATACTAATAACTTGCGTAGTAAGACAGAACAACTTAAATAATAACTGGTTAAAACTTGTCAACAGTGTGAGTGCCTTTGCCAGTACCTCCTGGCGAGGGGGGAACACATTGGCTGTGTTATGTTTGCAGAGTATAGAACTGTTAGTTATGCGCTCTCTCATCTTCTCCGATTAGACGAATGTTGTAGAGTGTCTCTATAGGTTTTTAGTGCTTGCGCGCTGCCGCTTAACCCCACCATATTGCCTATGACGTTCCTCTTGCGTCCTCTAAGTCCCCTGCGTGCCTCAAGTACAAAGGACGACCGGTTGACGAATGCTTATACGTCTTGAAGTCTTGTTAAGTACGAACCCGTACTTATTGCTGCTTCTACGGGATATAACCGCGCAGGTATGAAGATATGTTCGAAGAAGACGACGTTAGCAAGGTTACCCTTCCGGCTTGGCCTAGGCAGGGTTATGGACGCCGCTGGTTATCTTCAGGACTCTTAGTCCAATTTGTATCTTGTCCGTACTCGGACGTATTCGATCTTCTGTATGATTTGGATCTTTGTATTGTATATTTGTATCTTGACTCGTTGGAGTCGTTGTTGTAATATATGTATCTTGTGGGCTCTATTGTAATCCTGTTGTAATGTTACCGCTCGTGTTAATTCCTCTGGCATCACGTGAGTGATTCGTCGCGCACGTCGTGTCGGAGGGCGTGTCGGAATCGATATTGTGCGGATTTCGGCGGGTTCGCTGGGATCCTCATGGTACCGGTTCCGGGGTGTCACAACACTTTGCCAAAATATGATAGGACCGCTGTGTGTTTTGAACTTATTAATGAAAAGGAGGAATCCTCCCAAGTTTCTTCTTTTGTTTCTGGAAACAGATCAGGTTATGTGGAGGAGCCCCTCATCAAGCCTCTCCCCGCTAGAGAAGGGAACGAGGAGAAAGAAAAGAAGAAGAAGGGAACGAAAAAGAAGAAGAAGAAGAAGAAGAAGGAGAAGGGGAATAAAGAGAAAGAGGTAACGGCATATCCCCGCGTGTATGAGATAACGATAGGTAACCGTAAGTATGTTGCTCCTAATGATTATTATGATAATGAATCTGAGTACAATGATCTTCCTATGCCCTTTACCTACATTAGTGATCATGATTTGAAAGAGCACACTACTTTTGATATTGGAAATCTCTCGGGAAACTAATTCTGAAAATGATGATGTTAATAATTGCCATAGTATCAGTACTATCCATGCTTCCTCCCATAATGATATAGAAAGCTCTAAGCTTGGGGATGAGGTGTTTGAAAATCCTTTTGCTACTGATCATTATATGTTTGATACATCTCCTTCTAGTAACAACGATGGTATGGTCACAGATGAACATACTGTGAAAGATAACTATTCTATTTCTTATGATGACACTATGCCTCCAATCTTTGATGATTATTATAAAGAATGCTATGATATAGGTTATAACTATCCTTATGAAACTTTTCATAGTTATGATTGGATTGCTAAAAACGATTCCCTTAGTATGCAACTTGTTTACCATGTTCAAATTCTTGATAATAATCTTGCTCCAATTACTATTAATGAGAAGAACTCTTCTTATGCCAAAATTAATGATACCTTTATGCATATGAACCATGATAAGAATGTTTTAAGTGATGGTTATATTGTGGATTTCATCAATGATGCTACTGAAAGTTATTATGAGAGAGGGAAACATGGTTATATGCATCTTAATAATATTAAGTTTTCCCTCTCTATGTTGAGAATCTTGAAGTTACTCGTGTTTTATCTTCCTATGCTTGTCACTTTGTTCTTCATGAATTCATTTGTGTACAATATTCCTATGCATAGGAAGTGGGTTATACTTAAATGTGTTTTGAACTTGCTTTTTGATGCTCTCTTTTGCTTCAACTCTTATGTCTTGCGAGTGCATCATTAAAATTACTGAGCCCATCTTAATGGCTATAAAGAAAGCACTTGTTGGGAGATAACTCATGTGTTTATTTTGCTACTGTTTTGTTTTGTTTTGGAAGTTGTTACTACTGTAGCAACCTCTCCTTATCTTTATTTTATTGCAATGTTGTGCCAAGTAAAGTCTTTGATAGTAAAGTCAATACTAGATTTGGATTACTGCGCAGAAATAGATTTCTTGCTGTCACGAATTTGGGTATGATTCTCTGTAGGTAACTCAGAAAAATCTGCCAATTTACGTGCATGATCCTCAGATATGTACGCAACTTTCATTCAATTTGAGAATTTTCATCTTAGCAAGTCTGGTGCCTCTATAAAATTCGTCTTTACGAACTGTTCTGTTTTGACAGATTCTGCCTTTTATTTCGCATTGCCTCTTTCGCTGTGTTGGATGGATTTCTTTGTTCCATTACCTTCCAGTAGCTTTGAGAAATGTCCAGAAGTGTTAAGATTGATTGTGTCACCTCTGAATATGTTAATTTTTTGATTATGCACTAACCCTCTAATGAGTTTGTTTTGAGTTTGGTGTGGAGGAAGTTTTCAAGGGTCAAGAGAGGAGGATGATACAATATGATCAAGAAGAGTGAAAGGTCTAAGCTTGGGGATGCCCCCGTGGTTCATCCCTGCATATTTTAAGAAGACTCAAGCGTCTAAGCTTGGGATGCCCAAGGCATCCCTTCTTCATCGACAACTTATCAGGTTCCTCTAGTGAAACTATATTTTTATTCCGTCACATCTTATGTGCTTTACTTGGAGCGTCTGTGTGCTTTTATTTTCGTTTTGTTATTTTTATTCCCTGAATAAATGCTTGTGTGGGAGAGAGACACGCTCCGCTGGTTCATATGAACACATGTGTTCTTAGCTTTATTCTTAATGTTCATGGCGAAGGTTGAAACTGCTTCGTTCATTGTTATATGGTTGGAAACAGAAAATGCTGCATGTGGTAAATGGTATAATGTCTTGAATAATTTGATACTTGGCAATTGGTGTGCTCATATAGATCATGTTTAAGCTCTTGCATCATGTACCTTGTACCCATTAATGAAGAACTACATAGAGCCTGTTAAAATTTGGTTTGCATGATTAGTTTCTCTAGAGTCTAGATATTTTATGGTTAAGGTATTTGAACAACAAGGAGACGATATAAAGTCTTATAATGCTTACAATATGTTCATATGTGAGTCTTGCTGCACCGTTCCATACTTGAGTTTGCTTCAAACAACCTTGCTAGCCTAGCCGTGTATTGAGAGGAATTCTTCTCGTGCATCCAAATCCTTGAGCCAATAACCATGCCATTTGTGTCCACCATACCTACCTACCACGTGGTATTTCTCTGCCATTCCAAAGTATATTACTTGAGTGCTACCTTTAAAATTCTATTCTTTCTCTTTGCAATATATAGCTCATGGGAAAATAGCCTTAAAAACTATTGTGGTGAAGAATATGTAGCTATGTATCTTATTTCTTATAAGTTGCTTGTTGAGCGGTAACCATGTTTATGGGGACGCCATCAACTTTTACCTTTGTTGAATATCATGTGAGTTGCTATGCATGTTCGTCTTGTCTGAAGTAAGGGCGATTTTCATGATCAAATGGTTTGAGTATGCATACTGTTAGAGAAGAACATTGGGCCGCTAACTAAAGCCATGATTCATGGTGGAAGTTTCAGTTTGGACAATTAATCCTCAATCTCTTATGAGAATATTAACTGTTGTTGAGTGCTTATGCATTAAAGAGGAGTCCATTATCTCGTTGTCTATGTTGTCCCGGTATGGATGTCTAAGTTGAGAATAATCAAAAGCGAGAAATCCAATGCGAACATTCTCCTTAGACCTTTGTACAGGCGGCATAGAGGTACCCCTTTGTGACACTTGGTTGAAACATATGCTATACAATGATAATCCATGTTAATCCAAGCTAATTAGGACAAGGTGCGAGCACTATTGGTATACTATGCATGAGGCTTGCAACTTATAGGATATCTTATACATAACACATGTGCTTTATTACTACCGTTGACAAAATTGTTTCTTGTTTTCAAAATGAAAAACTCTAGCACAAATATAGTAATCCATGCTTCCCTCTGCGAAGGGACAATCTTCTACTTTATGTTGAGTCAGTTTACCTATTCTTTCTATCCCAGAAGCAAACACTTGTATGAACTGTGTGCATTGATTCTTACATGTTTACCTATTGCACTTGTTATATTAATTTGTGTTGACAATTATCCATGAGATATGCATGTTGAAAGTCGAAAGCAACCGCTGAAACTTAATCTTCCTTTGTGTTGCGTCAATGCCTTTACTATGAATATATTGCTTTATGAGTTAACTCTTATGCAAGTCTTATTGATGCTTGTCTTGAAAGTACTATTCATGAAAAGTCTTTGCTATATGATTCAATTGTTTACTCATTGTCTTCACCATTGCTTAGAATCGCTCCATTCATTACATATGCTTTACAATTGTATTGATCAAGATTATGATAGCATGTCACTTAAGAAATTATCTTTGTTATCGTTTACCTACTCGAGGGCGAGTAGGAACTAAGCTTGGGGATGCTTGATACGTCCCAAACGTATCTATAATTTCTTATGTTCCATGCTACGTTTATGATGATACTCACATGTTTTATACACATTATATGTCATTATTATGCGTTTTCCGGAACTAACCTATTGACGAGATGCCGAAGGGCCAGTTACTGTTTTCTGCTGTTTTTGGTTTCAGAAATCCTAGTAAGGAAATATTCTCGGAATCGGACGAAATCAATGCCCAGCACCTTATTTTTCCCGGAAGGTTCCAGTGCATCGAAGAAGTACCGGAGAGGAGCCAGGGGGCCCCACACGCCAGGGCGGCGCGGCCAAGGGGTGGGGCGCGCCCCCCTAGTGTGTGGGCCCACCAGGGCCCCTCCGAGGCTGCCCTTCCGCCTACTTAAGGTCTCCGTCGCGAAAACCCTACACCGATTGACGAAACCCGAGAAAACCTTCCAGAGCCGCCGCCATCGCGAAACTCCAATTCGGGGGACAGAAGTCTCTGTTCCGGCACCCTGCCGGGACGGGGAATTGCCCCCGGAGTCATCTCCACCGCCATCTCCACCGCCATCGCTGTCTCCATGATGAGGAGGGAGTAATTCACCCCCGGGCTGAGGGCTCGCTGTAGCTATGTGGTTCATCTCTCTCTTTGTGATCTAGTTGAATATCATCTATGTGTTACTCTAGTGATGTTATTAAAGTAGTCTATTCCTCCTCCATGGTGTAATGGTGACAGTGTGTGCATCATGTAGTACTTGGCGTAGGTTATGATTGTGATCTCTTGTAGATTATGAAGTTAACTATTACTATGATGGTATTGATGCAATCTATTCCCCCTTTCATAGTCTATCGGTGACAGTGTGCATGCTATGTTAGTACTCGGTGTAATTGCGTTGATCTATCATGCACTCTAAGGTTATTTAAATATGAATATCGAATGTTGTGGAGCTTGTTAACTCCGGCATTGAGGTGCTCTTGTAGCCCTACGCAATTAGTGGTGTTCATCATCCAACAAGAGAGTGTAGAATGGTTTTATTATGTGATCAATGTTGAGAGTGTCCACTAGTGAAAGTATGATCCCTAGGCCTTGTTTCTAATCATCGAATCTCCGTTTATTTACTGTTCTGTTGCATGTTTACTCGCTGCCATATTTTATTCAGATTGTTATTACTACTCATATACATCCATACTACTTGTATTTCACCATCTCTTCGCCGAACTAGTGCACCTATACATCTGACAAGTGTATTAGGTGTGTTAGGGACACAAGAGACTTCTTGTATCGTGATTGCAGGGTTGCTTGAGAGGGATATCTTTGACCTCTTCCTCCCTGAGTTCGATAAACCTTGGGTGATCCACTTAAGGGAAACTTGCTGCTATTCTACAAACCTCTGCTCTTGGAGGCCCAACACTGTCTACAAGATTAGAAGCACCCGTAGACATCATGGGGCACCCCAGGGTGGCACCCCACAGGCCGGCGCGGCCAAGGAGGGGGGCGCGCCACCCTGGCGTGTGGGCCCCTCCTTGCCCCACCACTTCATCTCTTCCTCCCACTCTCTTCTCTCTCCCGAAAAAACTCGCACCAGATTCCTCTCACTCGCGTTTCTGCTCAAGAGCTCAAGATTTCTCGATCTCTTTGCTCAGCCCAGATTTCTGTCTGAAATTTGGCACATTTTCTCTCCGGTATGTGACTCCTTTGATTATCCAAGTAGAATTTTGTTTGGTGGAGTATATCTTGAATATTTTGCTGCTGTAGGTAACATGTTTAGTGAGCTTGCATGCTTGTTCTAAGTTGTAGAAACTAGTTTTGATGCATGATTAGTACTCTAGCAAGTTCCTATAATAGTTCCCCTCAATTATATGTCACCAAATCAAGTTTTATAATGGTTGTTGAAAAATTTCAGAAAATGGAGTGGAATAAGCACCAACTCAACCAACAAGAATTGGAGGTGCAACAGGTTATGAGAGTTCACCGCGAAGAAGGAGTGTACCCCTCTTACTACCCGTGCGTTGATTTTATGAGAAGTGCAGGAATCTTGCGAGATGTTCAGGATCTAATTGCTCGTGCAGGGTTGGATGATTTTGTTGTTGGTGAACCATGCCAATATGCAAAATTGACTATGTCTGTAGTGCAGGATTTTGAATTCAATTGGTCGCAATCTAACCCCATGGTTTGGTACAAAATTTATAATAAAACTGTCAACTTGCCATTCGATAATTTTTGTGCAGCAATCAGAGTGCCGCAATGGGGATCATGCGAGAAGATAAGGGGATCGCCGCAAGAGCTCTTGAACCTCTTCAAGATGATTTGTCATGGAAGCTACTCAGAGGATGGTGGTAAAATCAGTAGTATTCAACTCCCAGCTATTCGTTACTTTGCTTATTTCATCACCAAGTGCGTTCTTGCTAGAAAGAATGCAAGTAAGTTATCTATCCAGGATTTAGCCTTTCTAGCTGCTGCATTACAAGGTGATAGGACTTACAACTTTGGTGCTTTGATAGCCTATAGACTTGCTACTAACCGTGAGAAGGGAGGATTTTGTGGAGGTCTCATCGCCTCTCGCTTATTAGCTATGCATGGTGTAGAACCTCACCATCTTGATATTCAGCTCCCCATAGAGAAACTTGACATAGTCTCCATGATTAAGCATGAATTTGTTTCTGATTTGTCTAATTTGAGTAACCTGTCTTACTGAATAACATTTTACAAGAAAACTTGGAGAACAACTAAGAAAACTGAAAAATTAGTAGGATTGCCTGCACCTGTTCTATTTAACTTTGATTCCAGGAAGGATTGGTCAGTCACGGAAGGTGAACTGAATGCATACATAGAGGGAGATGGCCATCATGCAAAAGACAGAACGGAGGAGGCCGAGGAACGCCTCGACTCATCCGATGCAGCAAGTTCTTCGCATCAACATGTTGGGCATGAGGAGCCTTCACCCTTTTCTTCTGCACCAGGACCTTATTATGACTACGCCATGTATGATCCACCGGCGTGGAATCCTGACCCCCGCTGGGGTTGATCTCCACTTAGGCCAAAAGCCTAAGCTTGGGGGAGCTATACCGGCATCACTCATTATTTGCATATTATGGTTGCTGGATACTTGTATATACTTGTTTAGTTTCTTTGAGTGGTTTTCTAATGAGAGGAAGATAATATTTGGGGAAGTGCTGATTGAAAACAGATTCTGGACTGTTACCAAAAAAAATCCCAAAAATAGCCAGAACGTTATTTTGCGAAGCCAATTCTTGTGCATGTTCCCCAGGTTATTATCTAACTTTCCTTAGTTGAACACTTTTCGAGCTGAGCAGCGGAAGAATTTCTTAAAAATCGATCATCGTATCTGTTGTCAAGTTTGACGAATTTCTGCTGCTTTGCGTTTATGTGACTCTTTTAGTTTTCATTTTCTTATTCTTGCTTTGTTTCTTTCCTAAAACACAAAAAGACCAAAAATATTTCTGTTGTTTCTCTTCACCACTTGTTTATTTTGGTTTCTTGCTTTTATCTTGCTTTATTTGCTATCGTTGGTTTGCTATAAGAAAATCCAAAAAGATTTTGCTTTGTTTGCTTGTTTCCTTTTGTTCTTGCTTCCAAATTCGAAAACACCAAAAATATTTGATGTTCTTCTTTGGTTTTGTAAAGTTCATTATGAGTTCAATGGTCTTCGGTGGCTGGAGCGTGGTTTTCATTCCATATTATTCAAGCTACACAAGTGAAAAGGCAATAATGACGATATACGACGATCTGATTGTGGTGAGAGGCTGGTATGAACTCTATTTGTTTTCATTTTTGTACATATACTCATCCATGTGAGCATTCTTAGTTGGTTCATGTGAGGTATATGTCATTTAAGAAAGTCTAGTAGTTCATGATCTCTCATGATTAGCTCCAATTTATTAATATGAGTAGCATGTCATAAATATTTGCTTGCATTGCTTTATTCATAGATAGGTATGACATTGTGGTATCCTCCTCTGACTAATTCTCTTGAATCAACTTGGCACATGCTCACGCATGCATATGATTGAACAAAATGTCAATTAAGCCTCGATGATTTACTTTACCTCAGAGTTCTTGTATCACTTTTATGCCTCCGTTAATTTATTTTGTCGCAAGCATGATTATGACGAGTTATCGCTTCTCTTGATTGTCGCTTCCCGACCTATTGCTAGCCTTCACTTGTACCGAGCGGGAACGCTGCTCGTGCTTCCAAACCCCTGAAAACCAAGTTATTCAGAGTGTCCACCATAAATACCTATGCATGGCATTTCAAACCATTCCAAGTAAATTCTCATGTGCTACCTTTAAACCTTCAAAATGCTTCTCAATTTGTGTTAATGTTTTATAGCTCATGAGGAAGTATGTGGTGTTTATCTTTCAATCTTGTCATTTACTCCTGACAGACTTTCATAATGGACTAGTGGCACATCCGCTTATCCAATAATTTTGCAAAAAGAGCTGGCAACGGGGTTCCCAGCCCCAATTAATCAACTTTCATTAATAATTCTCTTCACCTGTTTTGCCCTGATTTATCGTTAAGCAACTTAAATTGCAAATAGACACTCCTCCATGGTATGTGATTGATGGAAGGCACCCGAGGATTCGGTTAGCCATGGCTTGTGTAAGCAAAGGTTGGGGGGAGTATCATCCATAATAAAACTAAAGTACGTGTGTAAACAAAAGAGAAGAGGGATGATTTACCTTGCTGGTAGAAATAACGTCCTTCATGGGAGCCGCTCTTGAAAGTCTAGTTGACGAGGTAGTTAGAGTACCCATTATCATTCGTTGACAACAACAAACACCTCTCAAAATAATTTTATTCCTGTTTTACAAATGAAAAGCTCTAGCACATGTTAATCCCTGCTTCCCTCTGCGAAGGGTCAATCTTTTACTTTTACATTGAGTCTCCATCCCTTCTTTGAGCACTTTCTTGAGAGCACAACTGTCATTCTTAGTATAATATGCTTGTCCCAAAATGTGATTAACTGTGGTATAACTTTGATGCTTTTATCTTTGATAATCTCTATTTCCAGTCTTCCCATGAACTTCAAAGGTGCCCGAGCATTTATGTTTTGCTGCACAAATATGGGCAAGCGAGATACCACTTTATCATATCATTCTATGAACATTGCAATCCTGCTGATAGACATGATTTATGATTCTCATTGTTAATTTGTTGGTACGTTTTCCATGATTGACATAGCTATTAGATGATTTTATTTGCATGTATCTTATTATGAACTGCTTAAGTACTTGCCATATCATGAGAATATTTACATCATATGAACAAATGTGTTCGTGAAAGTTCTATTATCGCACTCAGTTGTCAACTGAATCGCTTGAGGACAAGCAATAAGCTAAGCTTGGGGGCAGTTGATACGTCCAAAACGTATCTACTTTCCCGAACACTTTTGTTATTGTTTTGCCTCTAATTTGTGTATTTTGGATACAACTAACACGGACTAACGTTGTTTTCAGCAGAATTGCTCTGGTGTCTCGTTTTTTTTGCAGAAATCCAACTTTCAGGAAAATCCTCGGAATTTATGCGAAAGGTCCTATTTTTCCAGAAGATTGACGGAGCCAGAAGGGCAAGCCAGGTGGGGGCCCGAGGGCCCCACACACTAGGCCGGCGCGACCCAGGAGGGGGGCGCGCCGCCCTATTGTGTGGCCGCCTCGGCTGGCCCCCGACGCCCTCCTTCAGACTACTTAACGCCTTCGACCTAAAAACGCACGGGGGGTAAGAAGAAATCGCTAGAAACCATCCAGTACGCCGCCACCGTCGCGAAACTCCGTCTCGGGACTAGAAACTCCGTTCTGGCACTTCGCCGGGACGGGGAATTGGAGGAGATCATCGCCATCATCACCACCGACGCCTCTCCATCGACCAGCCATGTTTTCCCCATCCATGTGTGAGTAATTCCCCCGCTCGTAGGCTGAAGGGGATGGTAGGGATTGGATGAGATTGGTCATGTAATAGCATAAGATTGTTAGGGCATAGTACCTAGTGTCCGTAATTGGTACTTTTATGATATTGTTGCAACTTGTTATGCTTAATGCTTGTCACTAGGGCCCGAGTGCCATGATCTCAGATCTGAACATGTTATCAATTCATGATGATATTCATTGCTTTATGATCTTACCTGGAAGTTGTATACACGTATTGTTGTCCGGAACCCGAGGCCCCAAAGTGACAGAAATTGGGACAACCGAAGGGGAAGGCGGTGATATGAGGATCACATGTGTTCACAGAGTGTTAATGCTTTGCTCCGGTGCTCTATTAAAAGGAGTACCTTAATTTCCAGTTGATTCCCTAGAGGCCCGGCTGCCACCGGCTAGTAGGACAAAAGATGTTGTGCAAGTTTCTCATTGCGAGCACGTACGACTAAATATGGAACACATGCCTATTGATTGATTAGTACTTGGATACCGTTTTATTATTATCTGCAAATGCCCTGCCTTGATTGTTACATGAGTTTCTCTCATCCATGCAACGCCCGTTCATCCATCGCTGTGCCTACAGTATTTTAATCCTGTTGTTTACTATAATCACTACTGCTGTCTTTGTTACTCTGCTGGTGTTATTTCACTACTGATACTACTATAAAATTGTTACTACTGATAAACTCTTGCGAGCAAGTCCGTTTCCAGGTGCAGCTGAATTGACAACTCCGCTGTTAAGGCTTTCAAGTATTCTTTGTCTCCCCTTGTGTCGAATCAATAAATTGGGTTTTACTTCCCTCGAAGACTGTTGCGATCCCCTATACTTGTGGGTCATCATTGCCCAACTCGGGGAACAGAATAAACAATCGATCCCCCCGCTCATAGTGAAAGCCGCCGGTCCGGATGCTATGACATTGTCCTTCAGAGCCGATATGGATAAGGACTTTGAACTAATGGACCCCGCTATCATAGCAGCTACGGCAGAATAGGGAATGACTGTAATGCGTGCCAAAGAAAAAGCGGCCGAGTTCGGTATGACTCTTCGTGCAGCGTTAGGCCTTGAGGATGTGCCAATGAGTGAGGTAGCATTTACATATGTGGCGAATGGGCCTCTCGTCGAGCTTGCACAGGAAGAGAGTCTACCACCACAAATGGGAAATCTGCTACGTTGGTACAAGGGTTACATAAAAAATAAGGCCGGCACAGAATATATTTATGCGGAAGATAGACATGAGCATCACTTCAAACATTACTATGTAACAGTTCATATGAGTGAATTGATCTAGTTGTTCAATCTGCGCGAGCTCGACAAATCTATCATCAGTTGCTACGTTCTGTAAGTGATTTATTTCTACCTCATCTGGTTCATTGCCTGCACTATATATATTGTCCTAACTATATTGTTGTGTACGCTATTATGCAGAATGAAGATTGGGGAATGCCAAAAAAGAAACATCCATGATGTTGGGTTCATTGACCCACATATGTGTTAATGGATATGTGTTAGAAAGACACCCCCGCGACGTGGAGCAGGACCTGTGAGATTTTCTTACAAAGCAGCAACTCAAAAGTCAAATTCTATTTCCTTACCATTTTGGGCGAGTGTTTCTGTCTTGAGCACATTCTCTTTTGTTTACTCCATGCATGGTATGTCTAATCGATGAGTTATGCATGACTGTGCATGTATCGTGTCCGCAAGTTCCACTGGATTCTGCTAATAATTAAATTTCACACCTCCAGAGTTCTCATCATGGACTCTCTAAATATGGATCCAAAGCTTTGGTAGGTCCCCAACCCGACCCCACCTCCTACCTTGTCGGCGCCGGCGAGCGAGCGGTGGTGGTAGCCGACGCGAGGGATCCGGTGACGGAGTCCGGCGAACTCCCCTAAGGAAAAGACTTTCTTCTGCGCCGGTGCATGCACGCCTTCCACCGATGGTGCCCCTAGTCTTGCCCAAATCCAACCCCACCTTCCCCGTCGCCAGTCCCCAACCATCTCCACCATTCTGGATCGATCGGCCACCCGAACCCCTCCCTTGCGGCACCTCCTGTGCCGTCGGCAGCCTCCCTCCCCTAACCTCCTTCACGCCGTCGGCAGCCTTCCACCCCTAGTCCTCCTTCGCGCCGCCGGCTGCCGTCCGCCACCAACCGCGCCGCCAGCCTCCGGTCCTCCCGCTACGGGTGAGGCCCTCTCCCCTTCCCCGATCTGCAGACATGGTGGCACCGGCACGCCCCGACCAGATCCCCAGGCATGCCCAATCTTGGTCACTGACTCACCGGCTGCGAGCACGCTAGCCCGCCTCTTTGCTCAAAGGCTCGCGCGTGTATCCAACCGGCTCAGCTAGTTAGCTGCTAAGATCTACCTGTTAGCCTGCTTGCTTTAGCTAGCTCACCCAAGGAATCGATCCAGATGCTTGTCTGCTTACTTGTCCTCGTACGTCTGATGTGAACTGCATTTTTTTTTCCTTTTATTAAATGAATTGCTGCTAGTGCGGTGCTGATCTGTTGATGGATGGTTTGTAAACTGCTGCTCGCAGTGTCATTCCTCTGAGCTGATGCAGTGCTATCTGCTATGGGCTATGTGTGTTATGCTAAAAGTCCCTATATCTGTCGGATTAGTGAACTACCGACTGCTCTTTCTCTTTACTGTCAACAGAGTTCACATTTTGAAGTCACAAAATTCACTTCAACGCTGGCAAGGTTCACATTTTTTTTATCATAGGAGCTCACTTTTCTTTGTGTCTAAAAAGTGAGCTCACTTCGTCTATGTGAACATATCATGCCTGTGTATTTTTTTCTCTATCTTTTGTGGCACAAAAGAATTGATCCTGTAGTTGTGCTAAACCCTTGCTAATTCTGAATTTATGATGTTTCATTTCAGAACCGCTCCTAGTTCAGAGCTAAACTGCTACCGGTAAAGAATTTGCCAGGCGCCATCACACCGTCACTGGAATTCAGAAGCGCTACGGCAAGAGTTCATTGGGTGCCAGCGTTGGAGTTCCAAAATCGCCGCTGCGGGCGTCCACCGACGTCAATCTCCTGGTATTGTTGCAACGTGTGTGTATATCTGTTTTAGAATAGCAACGGGTGTGATGCTTTTATTACCATAGTAGCCGGTGTGGGTTCAAAATTTCATTTTGAAGTTCGCGTACTCTACTTCGTGCAGAAAAGTGAACTCCTCAACATAGTAATATTTCCATATTTCTGCAGGTGTCTTGTTAATCGCTAGCTATCAATCACACAAAAAGCAAACTGTGAAGTTCAGTCTTGTGCTCTTCCGAGGATCAGTCTATGGTGTGCATCATGCCTCTGAATTTTTTAGTTTACAGGCGAATCAGTCCATCATGTTGAATCCCTCAAAAGACTACAAAGTGCTTACCATCCTGGTGCAAAAAAGGCTGAGGTATGTGCTGTCACTAACATCAGTCCATCATATATGAAGGCTTCCTATCTTCTCATGTTAAGTGTTTCTTTAAAGTACGTGAAATCCAATTTTGTCAGAAGTTCATTAACTTTTTGTGGAAGCTCACTTTGCATGTGCCGGAAGTTGTTGTTTTCTGAATACGGCACTATGGTTTTGAAATTTAATTTTGTTTGATGGGAAGAAGTTCAATTCCACAAGCACGTGAAGTTTACTTTTTTAAAGTTTACTAGAGTGGGGGTTTAATTTTCCAATTAGTGCGTTGATGCTGGAAGCACTTTTAGTTGGTAGCTTTCTTTCTCAGTTCACAACCGGAGGAAAAAAAAAGTGTTAAGAGCTTGGATTTAAGTTAGATATAGGGAGTAGATGGGCATGTGATCTGACATGAACTTCTACTTATATTGTTTTGTATCTTGGGTTCTGTACTGCTGATAGATAAGAGATAAAATTGCGGTGTGCGCCAAGAAGTTCAGCCACCTTTGAATTTTGGAGTAGTACTTGCAGCGATTTGGGAGTTCTATTTGTTATGTTGAAAAGTTCAAAGATATTTCTTCCCACAGTTCACTTTGTAAGCCTGGCAAGTTTTCGTATTTCTGCCTGTACGTGAAGTACCACTAGAAAATTATGTGCAAAAAACACTGTAAAAGTAATTATAGCTGCGCTCTGAAGAAAGAAAGTTCACTACATAGCTATATATTGTTTGTTCTCCCACGAAAAAACATTCTTGTAAAAAGCTACAATTCCTGTAAAATTTATCACCCATAGCTTGCCTCTCCGGTAGAGCGGGAAGCAGCTTCTGCCAGCGGCAGAATGCACAACTAGCAAGAACACGGTGAACAGCTAGCAACAGCACGGTTCAGTTAATTACAAAAACACAACTACATGTGAACCAGCTATTCTCCTTTTATTTTGTTTCATAGCTCCATGTAGACTCCACTTTCTGTAGAAGTTGTCAAAAAGTCATCATTGGCAGTACACTTCTATCAAGTTAGAGTTATGCACTTGTTAGGCCCAAGAAGGTATGCTACCGTGTAAGTAAAATCAAAATAAAAAAGACACTTCTTTCCTACTGGATTCGTGTGTAGATGAGGTTCCATTTTTGTTCTGCTACTGGTAAGAAGTTAGCTCCTCTCTCCTGTCACAGTTCTCTCTATCAATTGCCAATTTTTTAATGCTTCGTAGCATGGTACTTGCCTTACTTGCATAATATATGTTGCTGCTTGTTGAACCTACTCATTTGATTTGTTTCTGATCGCAATGCAAAAAAGCACATACCCATCACTATTTTCTGTCTAAAGAGAGATACGATATTACTTCAACATAATATACACAAAGTTACACATTAACAATCTTGTTTTCATGTAAGTGTGCTTCTCTATTCTGCAATCTGGAAGCATGTATTAGGTTGTTTTGTCTCCTGCTATGTTTCTCTGTCACTGTTTGATTGAAAAATGCTTAGCACTATGCCTTTGTGGTAGTTGTTGGTAAAAATCTGCTGCCCCATGGACCAGGTCATGCGCACTATGCCTTTGTGGTAGTTGTTTGTAAAAAAAAAATCGTAGTAAGCATCAAGATAATTTAGAAGCTCTGAACTTTTAAAAAAGTGAAGTCCAGTTCATCTCATGCTAGAAGTTCATCTTGTGTTTGTCTCGCTGCAATTTGTCATCTGGTAGTGTGCATGGCTTAACTATCTTAATTCTACTAGCTGTCCTGATATTCAGTATTCACAAACTATAGGATGTCATGTGTGTGTGCCAATTCATCTATTATGACTTATGTACGAAAAAATCACCTTCACAGGGCATGAGCACTCAAATTCTTCCTGTTTTAACTCAGGTGATTTCATCCGGGAAGTTCACCGTGCCCCCATCGGGAGTCCACCGTGCTCAGAGCTCGCGCGTTGCCCCTGCGTACGCTAGAGTCCTACCCCCTTGCTGGAAGTGCAGGTGTGTATAAACGGGCGAACAACTTGTTCCAATATTGTTCCAATATCCGAATCACACGGTGTTAGACATATATTGTGGAAAACATCGATACATAGTGAAGTTTAGATGATGAACATCTGAAGTTCACTTGATGAACATCTGGTCATTCACTAACAATTTTTTTAAACATCACACTTGCAGTGTTTGGTTCAAAAGTTCTGTTATTTGGGACACAAATCTGACCGGCAATAACCTCACCCATAAAAATGAAAAAGGAGCAGTTCCAGATGGATGCCATGGAAGTTCACTGGTTAGTTAAATCACCTCTTGGGACAGTTCCTTTCTTCCTCTGTATGTATTTGATATAGAGACAGAGGTTGATCCTTCTACGGAAGAAAGGTAGTTCACATTGTTCACCACTATGAGTTCACTTGATATTTTATTGGAGTTCATTTTCTGACTGACGCTTTAGTTCAAAAGCGAAACAGAGAAGATACATTGCTTTGAAGTTCACCTTTGTCTCTCTGAAAAGTTCGTTTTTAAATTACTAGAATGTTCCCCTGTTTTGAATAAATAAATCATCTTTTGGTTGGAAGAATTTGATTGGACCTGCACAAATAAATTTAGTTTACTATAAAAGGAAGTCCACTTATTAAACAACAGTAGCTTATTAGCTTAAAAAATAGAAGCTCAACAGAGTATAGCTTATAAGCTTCAAAATTCCCGAGGTTCAGTTTTGTATTCTTCCGAAGTTCTGTTTAGTATTTCTTCTGAAATTCAGTTCAAAGTCATGTAAAATGAAAATTAGAAACTTCACATTCTCTATGACATACAGTACACTTCTTCTGTATTGGTCGACGTCGACAGGATGCAAAGCAGTACATTTTTTATGAAGAAAGTTCGGTTTCCGAAGTTCACATTTTTTATGTACGAAGTTCGGTTTCAGTTATTTTCAAATATGTAAAACGAACATTGATGTAAAAGTCAACATTGCAGGGCAGAGAGTCTGGCTTCGTGCGTTGCCTCTGAACTGCTGCACGGTGAGCTGCACCGGCAGATTTCGAGTTGCATCATGCGGTGGTGGATGGGAGATCGGAGAGGGGCCGCCGGTGTTGTTGGGCGGGGAGGTGCGCCGACGCTCTGTGTTCAAGCCTATCATCTAAAGCACAGGTGCTGCTGCTACACCACAGCTGCTCCTCCTCTGCCGGTTCGTTCGCTCTCGCTAATGAATTCTCACCTATATCATATGCCCTCTACATATTTGTTGTTATGCCTAAGAGAGATTAAATTAAACACTCTTCGATGTTTGATCTTATTTGCTGTGGAGTTCACTTCAACCTACGAAGGAAATCCATTTATTTTGGTCAGAGAAGTTTTATTAGTTCACACATTAAGTTTGCATATTTCTGTTGGCACCACCTCAGTCTGGGTAAGTCGAGCAGCCTGCACTGATTGATTCTATGGAAAACTAATTCTGAACTACTACATGGATACAACTGAACCACAACGTGAGTAGCTTGCTAGCGCTGCAGAATCTGCAGTTTAGAAAGAGTGCGCAGTTCAGAGAGTTAATGTTCAGAGAACTCATTTTTACGGGGAAGTTCAATAAGTCCATTAATACTGCTATTTTCATTTTATATATTCCTGCTAGATAGATATTTGTGAAGTTTGTGGCCGCGGGATGGATGATCCAGTAATACTCCATGGCGATTTCAACGCTAAAACTTAAGGTAATTATCTAGTAAACTTTGCATATGCATTCAAGATTCCATTCCTGTTCCCTATAATTATGTTGTTACCTATAATTATGTTGTTATACTCATTCTTATACTCATTCCCTATATTTTGCCCAGAACAGTCTGTACAAATTAATACCAGAGCAAAAAGGTAAAACAATTTGACATTTTTTCTGCAACTAGTTGAGCAGTACTAATCTCAAAAGTAGCTGAAACGTACAAACATCACAAGCCTGCACTTGAGTTTGTGATTTTAATGCTAATAAGATCTGTGGAATTTCTTTTTTGAAGTTCAGATTACTTGATTGGCGTAGTGCACCTTTTTACATATGTGAAGTTTGTTTTTTATATGACTTAATTATCATCACAGTACCCATAAGCAGCATTGCAACGAGCTGGGAGTTCTTGCGGCTGGCTCATGCGGTTGTTGTGACTGCAAGTCATGCTCTTCATTGCGTGAAGCATCCGAGCACAAGTGTGCACAACAGGAATTAAGGTGCAGAGATGACGAGCTAATTTTTCCTAATCCGCGGAGTTCATTTCTCCTAATTCATGAAGTTCACATCTCCTCCTTCTTGAAGGAGTCCAGCACGCGACCGCACCCCTCGGCAGTCTAGTGTGTGTTGCTGGGAAGTCCACCTGCAGCTCCCCTGGCAATCAAGTGCGCTCCAACGGGGAGTACACCTTCTGCGGCAGAAGTCCACCCCAAAACATGGCATTATTACAGTATAAGTAATTGAAGTGAGCTCCTAGTTATATGTTGTTATTTTCTTCTAGATCTGCTTCTAGCAGGTGCCTTCCTGTAGCCCTTAAGCTTCATCCCCGCTGGAAACTGATTTCAGGGAAGTTTGTCTATTTTCTCACAGGAGTTCGCCTCATCAACTATTTTGTCGGCCAAACCACAATGGAAGTTCACTTTTTCTCGGTGTGAAAGTTCAGATTTATATAGTGGGGGAGTGCTGTCCGTCTGCGTTTACGTTCAAGGTTTGTTTTGATCTTTCTGTTACCTCCTCTGAACCAATATAACACTCTGAATGGTCTGAACTTTGAGTACTCATCTGTACGCTATCTTTCCTATTTCGATCCACATTGATATGCTGATGCTACTTGAGCTAATAATGATGTCTATGAATTGTGTTAGATTTTTTACCTTATGTGTAGGGAGTAGTAGCATGTGGAATATGGGAGGTACATGTGTATCTTTGTTTTCCATTTCATTTTGAATGCCCCAGAAGTTCAATATGAATGCGTTTGTAGTTCACTTTGTCTCGCTGAAAAATTATCTTATTGCCGGGCAGTTCATTTTAAATATGCGGATAGTTCAGTTGTGTAACGCCTGAAAGTTCATTTCGTTTTTATTTGGAAAGCAAATTGAATGATGGCATGAAGTTATTATATTTTAGAGACTGGTCTGTGAGGCTATTTCTTGTAGTTGTTGTGAACTGCTACTGCTGATAGAGGGTGCACCTTTCTTATTGCGTAAAAGAAGTCTGCTATGTTCTAGCTTTGCTCTCTCTCAAACTTTATTTTAAAGAATTGTAGAGAAGTTCATTTTATATCAACGGGTAAAAGTTCACTTTCAGTCGCATGGGAGTTATCTTTGTTCACAACACACAAATATTGAAGTACATGGCAATTGCAATTAAATAAAAAACTGTTTTGTTCCAAGGTTCATTATTTTAATTGGTAAAAGTTCAGATAGTCGATGAGTGGAAGTTCGCTTGTTTTTTAACATGTGCGGAAACTCAAATATCTTGTGAATTAACTATCATAACAATCATGCTCTGCGTATCTAGTTTTATGCTATTCCATATTTACCTGTGATAGTTTCTTATATATGATCTACGTTGATGCTGCAACAGAAGTTTGAGTTCAATTTTCTCTTTTGTCAGCAAGGTCGCTTGCAATATCCAGAAAATATCACCTGGAAGAAATTGTTTAATTTTTTTGGAAGTTCATTGAAACTTCTCCTGAAGCTCATTTTGTATTTGCACAAAATTTCAACTTTTTATATAAAAAGTGTGGTCTGGATGTCAAGCTCAATTTTATTAGATAGGAAGTTCAGTTCAATCAACAATGGGAGTTTACTTTTTATTTTCCTACAGAAGTTTCAATTTGAAACCAGTTCAGTTTTTTTACGGTTCACCTTTCTATTTGTTTGAAGTAGTCTAATTTTGGCCTAACAAATTCGATGTCTTATAATTATGCCATTTATGTGAATCAGGGGGCTGTACTTCCAAGACAAAGGTAGCAGCAGTTGGAAGTCAGCTCCATACAAAAGGTTGGACTGGTGGACTACGATGAGCCCTGGTGGTGGTCTGGCGATCAATGGCTTTGTCTCGTAGGGCATCGGGAAAAGCTTCGTTGACTCGGTTCGCTGCCCTGAGTTGTTGTGAAGTTTAGTTAGCTAGCTTTTCAGTGTAAGTTCGGTTTAAGGCCATGAATAGTTCAGTCATTGGGCTCTGGCCGAGTTGAGCATCTCTATATGCGTTTTGTGCCACCTACTTTACAGATCATCTTTGAAATTGTGGTATATGTGATGTCTCGTAAAAAGATGTTGGCATATAAAATGTGTGTTTGGAAGTTCATTTCATCTACCATGAGATGTTTACTTCTAATTTAGGTAAAAAAAAATTGGCGGGAAGTTCGCTGAATGTCTCTAAAAAGTTTGCCCTTTTTTTAATTAGGATGTCATTTTTATTAATACATAAGTTCATTTTTTCGAGAAAAATTCTGTGTAGAAAATTGCACTTTTCTTTGGGTAGTCGTTGAGAAAAAGATCCATACAGAAAGTTCACATTTCTATTGTATAAAAGTTCATTCTTGTACATGAATGTTGTCTTGTCCGTATGGAAAAACAAACTACAAATACCAGGAAATTCACTCACGGAACTCCAGAAGTATATTATAAAATCCTCAGTCTAGCTTCAAAAATAGTGAAAAATTCAAACGTTACTACTATGTAAAGCATGGAAGTCCACTATCAAGAAAATATATCAGAGTTTTGTATACTTGAAATTGCTGCTAAATCGCAAGAAATTTTGAAAATAATCAACATGAAAAAGTTGCACAAAATTGATATCTTTTTAATGGTATATTATTTGCATCCGGATAAAAAGTTTAAGAACTACGGCAAAACCAACATTAAAAACATTTATACCAAGGCACGAAGTTCACTAATAGAAACCTGGAAGTTCACTTCCATATACAGGGGATGTTCAGGTACTATGTTTTTCTGAGCGGAAACCAAATCAAGTATTTTGAAGTCTACTCTCAAACCGTAAAAAATTTGGAAAAAATGTTCAACACCAAAAGTTTCTGCCTAGTCAACAGCTTTCCAACGGGGTATCATTTGTATCAATCCGACATACGGTTGAAAGAATGGATCCAAATAATCTTATGAATATATAGAAATCCGCGGAAACTTTTTTGTATATTCGAAATTAGTTTTAAACCGTGCCAAATTTGGAAAAACATCCAAGACAAAAATGGTGCGAAATTTCTATATCTTTCCAATGGTATATCATATGTATTAATACGACAAACGGTGTAAAAATTAAACGCAAATAACTGTCCGAAAATGGAGAAATCCGCGAAAACGTAGTTTTGTATATTTGAAATTAATTTCAAACTGTCCGGAATTTGGAAAAACTTTCAGCACGAAAAAGTTTCAAAATTTCCATATCTGTTCAACGGTATATCATATGTATTATTCCGATAAATGGTTCAAAAATCAACCACCAAACATTGTCCGCCGAAACATGAAATTCTGCTTCTCCGTCGAGAAGTTCACACCACTGTGCACGGGAAGTTCAGAAAGGGTTCGAGAATAGCTATTCTTGAACCGGTTCGAGAATAGCAGACCTATATATATATATATATATATATATATATATCGACGCGGATTTGCTACCATGGTGGCTAGCTATGCACCCATCATTAGCCATTGGATATAGTGTGCAAGAAAATGAATGGATCAAGATTCCTTTGTCTAGAAGTGGAGTGAGCTAACGGTAAAATTCATTGGCGTTACAGCCGTTAGCCTCATGGACGAAATGGAATGTTGTATTCTACAATGTAGAATCTGAGCAGAAATTTGAAGTGTAATTTCGACTGTAGTACAGAAATAAATACATTTGATAATACACATCAGTTTTACATTTGTTTCTACACTTTCATTTACGATTTGCTCTTTAGTTTGCAGTGCTAATCTTACATCTAGCATGACACTGCTGCGGAAGAACTCAGACGAAGCAAAAAAAGATGCATGGTAATACTGATGAAACTTCGTTCAAAATTACACATATGACTGGCGTTGGTTTTGGCAGGATGCGTATGGTTGGTACTTTTACTTGCATAGCTTGTGCTACAGTTGGAATTACACTCTTCAAACCCAATTCAAACGACTAGAAAAAGTTTAGGGCGGGTCTTATCAAGGTTGCAACGGAGGAGACTTCCTCCAGACGACAGTTCGTTCAAAAGCACATACATTGTGGTATATTGTTTCAAGTACAAATGTAACTGCAACATGAATGGTACTACAGTCGAAAAATTTCGCTCAAGATTACAGATATGCATGTCGTTGGTTTTGGAACGTTGCGAATGATTTGTAGTTTAGCTTGCATAGATTATGCTACAGATGGAAACTTCTGCCATTACTTCCGAAAACAAATTAAAACAGCCAGACAAAAATGTAGCATCCTTGACAAGGTGTGCGGGTCAGCCGCATGAGCAAGTACCATAGAAAATACGTCTGAATCGTCCGTTCGACCTGACGTTCATTTGAAAGGTGAAACTGCGTCTGAATCAAGTGTTGAAACTGTGTCTGAAATTACTCACCAAGCTGGATCGACCAACGAAAGAGAAACAATAGTGATCCATGCATATGGACCATGCATGCAAATTGCAACTGGAAAACGCATTTCTATCGGACAGTTCACCTGCCAACGAAATAGGCAAAACAATGATTCATGCATATGGACCATGCAAATTGCAACTGAAAAAGCTGTTTAACTAGATGATTCAATGTAAAGTAGGCTCACTGGTTTGTATGTGGTTGACATGCCGTCACTTTCTGCATTTCTGTTTAATGTAGCAAGGCAGCCATCACTTGGCAAGCGAGTGAATAAGATGAAGAAAAGAAAAAAACACATAGCATGATGCTCCATATTATTAGCAACTCTGACTATTCCTAAGTAGATTGGAGATATGCGCAGCTACACACGATATGAACTAGCGTGGCTAGCCATGCCCGGCCGAATTGAAGTGAAGGAGCAGCTGGTGGACGCTGGACTATAAAAACAAGCCTTGTTTAAGCTGGCCGTGGCGTTCAAGTGGAGGCGAAGCGAGGGAGACGAGGTTGGCCTCACAGATTAAGCACTGCTTATGAGGTTGTAGTACATCATGCTGATCGACCAGCGTCTCCAGCATGTCCGGCTCCACCATGGTGCTAACTGGCGCCTCCATGGCCGTGCTGGTTGTGCTCTCTGTCTCCAGTCGCCACCTTCCTTGCTTCCTCATCTCCGACCGATGGCGTGGCGGCGGAGCATCATCGACGACATAGAGCTCGAGCATGGCCGAGGTAGGAGGGCACCGCGGGACGAATCGCCTAGAGATGAAGGTGCTGGGGTGGACTCGCCTCCTGGCAAGCGCATGAGCTGGATGGAGGAGCGCCGGCGCGCAGGGGAGCATCCCGCCCACCTTCCCGCCTCCCTGGCAAGCGCATGCTCCGTTCCGTGCTTCTGGGCCCTGCGAAAACCACTCAGACAGAAAAATGTTTGCCTAGTGCGTCTTCTGGTATAGGGTGCCGAGGCTTACCTGCTGTCGGTCGTTCTTGGCGTCCCGCTCCTTTGCTCGATGTAGAAGAAGGCGACCGTTTAAAGGAGCGTTGGTTATTACACCGTATCCATCTAGCAAGCAATGACCAAGCTCTCGAGTATGAGCTTGCTATGTGCAAGCTGCATGAACCTCCTGCCTCTGAAAATAACAATAGGTTAAAATAAAGAACCAATACAAAATGGTAGTAAGCTAGAAAAGATTGGTTTTAGGTGCACATAGCGTCATCACCGCGCCGGCAAGGTCTGCAGGGGTGTTTGCAGAAGTTGAAAGTAAAGCAAGAATGGATACAATAAGCTCATTAGGAAGATGATCGAAGCTAGCTGCTTCCTCCCGGAGCAGAAAATTCCTCATGTGAAATCCTGCTCCTCTTGATGGGCTTCATACCGTGCTCTACCTAGAGAGAAGTGTGCCAGCTTCAGTTTGATATACAACAGATGAAGTCGTGAATCTTGTGTTCCAGGATTTTCCAGAGAGAAGTGTGTGAGTAGTGGCTAGAGGCACGGTGTTGGGATAAGGCATATCTGCCGATTGTAATTCGTAGTGTTGTTCGGTTGGTTTAGCGGTATTTTTTACTTGAGAAGTGATGAGTCGGTGTATTGCAAAGTGTATTGCAAAGTGTATTGCAAAGTGTATTGCAAAGTGTATTGCATATATTGCTGTGGAATCAAAATTTGAAAAGTGTGCTCCTGGCGATCGTGTGAGTAATGGCGTTAGCTTGATCCGTTTGGTGATTGTGCTCTCCATTGTACATATGGTGTAATATCCAGTACATCGGACGGCTGCCATGGTGTGCATAGCTAGCCACCATGGTAGCCCACTATTTTGGATATATATATATATATATATATATATATATATATATATATATATATATATAGAGAGAGAGAGAGAGAGAGAGAGAGAGAGAGAGAGCAAGACTATTCTCGAACCCCCTTAAGAGTGGTTCTAGAATAGCTATTCTAGAACCCCCGAGGATGTTATAGACTAGTTATTCTACAACCCATCTCTAAAGACCTTCTAAACCCGACACAACCACCCAATCCCATCCAACCTTCCGCCGGCCCAACCCACCCACCTCCCGCCAACCCCACCCCACCTAGCTACCGCCCGCCAACCCCACCGCCCGTCGACCCCACCCTACCTCTCGTCGACCCTACCCCACCACCACCACCCACCAACCCCACACCTCCAACTTCCGAAGATCCCACCCACACCACCTCTCGATGACCCCACCCTACCTTACCTCCCGCCGACTCCATCCCGCCTACTATCGGACCCACGCCACATACCGCCGAACTCATTTTTGAAAGTTCGCTTCATTTTTTGGAAGTTCGCTTCATTTTTCGGAAGTTCACTTCACTTTTTTGGGAAGTTCACTTCATTTTTCGGAAGTTCACTTTTCTTTTTTGGGAAGTTCACTTCATTTTTTCGGAAGTTCACTTCTTTTTTCGGAAGTTCACTTTACTTTTTTGGAAGTTCACTTCATTTTTTGGGAAGTTCACTTCATTTTTTTGGGAAATTCACTTCATTTTTCGGAAGTTCACTTCAATTTTTTTGGGAAGTTCACTTCATTTTTCGGAAGTTCACCTTACTTTTTTCGGAAGTTCACTTCATTTTTTGGGAAGTTCACTTCATTTTTGGAAAGTTCACTTTACTTTTTCCGGAAGTTCACTTCATTTTTTGGGAAGTTCACTTAATTTCTCAGAAGTTCACTTTAGTTTTTTTGGAAGTTCACTTTACTTTTCCCGGAAGTTCACTTCTTTTTTGGGAAGTTCACTTTATTTTTCGGAAGTTCACTTTACTTTTTTGGGAAGTTCACTTCATTTTTCGGAAGTTCACTTAACTTTTTTCGGAAGTTCACTTTACTTTTTCCGGAAGTTCACATCATTTTTTGAAAGTTCACATTACGTTTGTCAAACAAGCTGAAATACTTTGTACACTACGAGGAAGTTCACTTGGCACCACGTAGAAGTTCACCTTTTTGCACGCCGATAAAATTACTTCTTGTGGGAATTCACTTTTGTAAAAAATGAATTTCACTTTGTACCGCGTGGAAGTACACTTTCCATCTCATGGAAGTTCACTTTAAAATATGTCGTACAACTACATTTTGTTGAAATTCACTTTGGTCAAAATGACAGTTCACTTCGTAACGTCCTGAAGTTCACATTGTACCTCGAGGAAGTTCGTCGTAAAAAATTCAACACGAAAAAGTTGCACCTAATCAATATCTTTTCAACAAAATTTCAGTTGGAACATTCCGACAAGTGGTTCGGAAATAAATCCCAAAAAACGAGTAAATAAAAACAAGAAATTCGAAAAGTAGAATCATGTTTTTTCAAATCTGGTCTTAAACTCGTGAATAATTGGTGAAAATTATATATATAAAAAAGTTGCGCCTAGTCAATAGCTTTCCAATGGCATATCATATGAATCAATCCAATAAACCGTTTGGAAATTAGACCTAAAAAACTGCACGAAATTAGTGAAATCCGCGAAAATGTTGTTTTGTATATTCGAAATTATTTTTAAACAATAAAGAATTTCGAAAAACAATGAACACGAAAAAGATGCGAAATTACTATACGAATCCAATAGTATATATTATATGCATCATTCCGATAAGCGATTCAAAGATTAAATTAAAAATACTGTCCGCATAAACATTTAATTCTAATGTTCTGGAAAATAGAATTATGTTTTTTCAAATCTGCTCTTAAGCTGTAAAGAATTGGGGAAAATGATCTATATGAAAAAGTTGCGCCTAGTCATCAGTTTTCCAATGGCATATCATATGCATCAATCCAATGAATCGTTTAGAAATTAGACCTCAAAAACTGCATGGAATTAGTTAAATCCGCGAAAATACTGTTTTGTATATTCAAAATTATTTTTAAGCAATAGAGAATTTGGAAAAAAATGAACACGAAAAAGATGATAAATTACTGTACGAATCCAACGATATATTGTATGAATCATTCCGATAAGCGATTCAAAGATTAAATTAAAATTACTGTCCGCATAAATATGTAATTCTAGTGTCCCGGAAAGTAGAATCATGTTTCTTTTTCAAATCTGCTCTTAAACTATAAAGAATTGGAGAAAACGATCTATATGAAAAAGTTGCGCCTAGTCAACAGCTTTCCAATGGCATATCATATGCATCAATCCGGTGAACCTTTTGGAAATTAGACCTCAAAAACTGCACGGAATTGCTGAAATCCGCGAAAATGCTGTTTTGTATATTCAAAATTATTTTTAAACAATAGAGAATTTCGAAAAACAATGAACAAGATAAAGATGCAAAATTACTATACGAATCCAACGGTATATTATATGCATCATTCCGATAAGCGGTTTGAAAATCAACATGAAAATACTGTCTGCACGAATATGCAATTCTGGTATTCCATCGAGAAGTTCACTTGTGAAACACGCGGAAGTTCAGAAAGGGTTCGAGAATAGTTATTTTCGCATCTTTATCGAACCGGTTCGAGAATAACTATTCGTGCAGTAATTTATTCTCGAACCGGTTCGAGAATAACTATTTTCGAACCCTTTCTGAACTTCCCGATACATGGATCTGAACTTCTTCTTCTCTAAATCTGAACTTCCCGACGGACTTCAATATTGTACAGGGTGAACTTCTGAAACTTCAGTCTAGTTTTAAGTGAACTTCAAAAAATATAGCGAACTTTCGTCGCATCTGAACTTCTCTGAAACCACTTGTGAACTTCCGGGTGTTTCCTACTGAACTTTTCGACGGAATACCAGAATTGCATGTTCGAGCGGACAGTATTTTCATGTTCATTTTCAAACCGCTTATCAGATTAATGCGTATAATATACCGTTGGATTCGTACGGAAATTTCGCAACTTTTCCGTGTTCAGTGTTTTCCCAAATTCTGTATTGTTTAAAACTAATTTGAAATATACAAAACAACATTTTCACGGATTTCTCTATTTTCGTGCAGTTTTGGTGTTCTGATTTTCAAACCGTTTATCAGATTGATGCGTGTGATATGCCGTTGGAAAGCTGCTGACTAGGCGCACCTTTTTTATGAAGAACACTTTTTCAAATTCTTTACAGTTTAAGAGCAGATTTGAGAATACGTGATTCCGCTTTTCAAACTTCTCGCTTTTTCGTACTATTTTTGGGGATTTTTTCCGAACCACTTGTCGGAATGTTCCAAGTGATATTGCGTTGAAAAGATATTGATTAGGCGTAGCTTTTTCATATTGAACATTTTTCCAAATTCTAAACGGTTAAAGTTTAATTTCAGAAATATGTAAAATCGAAGATAACGCCGACACGGCAACATTTTGATATTGGCTCATCTAGATTGATTAGGTGAGGCATTGCGGTGTGTTGGAGTATTAATAGGGTTATATTAGTGCTAATTTTACGTGGCGTCGGTCGATTTGCCCAATAAGAGGTTGTACGAACGATTTCTATGCATATGATTTCCGTCCAAAAAAATACAGTACTCGAATATGGAAGTGAACTTCTCGATATATGTTAGTGAACTTCCGATCGAAGTATAAAAGTTTCAAGCATGCTCAAAATGTACATCCTACATGTGCAAAGTGAACCGAAGTATAAAAATTTCAAGCATGCTCAAAATGTACTTTCTACATTTGCAAAGTGAACTTTCGCGTCGATACAATGTGAAGTTTGACGAAAGAAAATCTCCGGTATGTTCAAAGTTAATATTAACAAAAAATAAATTTCCAGCTTGTTTTCTAAATTTTCTAGAAATGAACTTATGATGTTCACTGAGTGAACTTCTGTCCGCTGTTTTTTCTTGATGAGGTTTTCCAACAGTGAATATTGCCAATAATTTTTGTGAAACCAATGCTTGACAAATTGAACTTGCCAATAAAATAGAAGTGAACTACAGTTTCTCGAGTATATCAGTATATCATCAGTTGTATTTTTTCACACAATTTTTTGTTAACTTTCAAGTGCATAGGAACATTACAGAAGAAAACGAACTCCCTGAATTGAGTAAACTTTATAGACAGAAGTTAACAGTCATTTTCTCAAAAGAAAAAGGTGAACTGTGGTGAGCTACTTATATACATACAACTAAAATGTCGAGCTACACAAAAGTGGACTGTCCAGATCACATAGCTAAGCGCATTCATCCTCGTTGCCGCACATACATGTATCTATGCGCACAGGAGCGTTTTCAACAAACATATGGCATTCATGAGAACATCATAAACCAGTAGTACCAAGTGTGTGTTCCTGATGGCCTAGACAAGCATGTATTCAACAAGCCAAAACCAGTGAGAGATATGGGGCAGCAGCGGGATTGGGAGGTCGCCAACTCCTCAAATTCTGACCACGGCATCACGACTTCTCCAACTACAACGCAAAGTTTCCTTGAAGAAAGTTGTCCAGAATCTTTCATTCACCTCCATAAGCTCATAAACTAGTGCAAATTCTAAATAATCTTCACAATGAGAGTTTGAAGATGCACACCTGTACAATTAAATAGTCAAAATGAATTGCTGATCATGAAATTTTGATTATAATAGTTCAATTTCCTCTAAATAGTCAACATAAAGACAAAAGCTACATAACAGAAGGAAGATAACTTTGGTTAGACCTACCCAAAACTACCAGTACATGGTGAAACATACCAGTACCAACATTTGTCTGTGATAGTCTATTGAGATGGTTTAGACTGAGAAGTGAATTTATGTTGCAGTGAAGCAAAAGAATTTTTATTCCAAAGTGCAGATGGTTTGTACTGTGCAATGATCAGTTTTTTCAATGCCCTATCAAGGTGATAGTTTCATATGTAGTCCAGTATATAGTACAAGCACTCCTAGTTCAAGCACAAATGCTATCGCCACAGAATGACAAAAAAATGATAAGCTTCTAGTTGGTAATTTCTTAAACAGATTAAACGCTATGACACGTGCTCATTCTATTTCACCAAACTAAATTAGTAGTTATTTTCTTCATTCTTAATAAGTTGACTTCATACTGTTTACCTTTTTCTAAATAAATAGGCGCAATGAACTTTCACACAAAATAAATACGAATTTTCACATTGAGAGATAATGAACTTAGACGAGAAATTGGTGTGAACTTGCCGATTAGAATAATTGGCATAGCGAACTCCCCAAAAAAGAAGAGGTGAGCTTCACGCATAGATCAAATGAACTTCGCCTATGGAATATATACATCAACAATATTCTAGACATTCGCTACCTTCTATCAAATGAATCCCCAGTACAGATGTTGTGAACTACCCACTACCTAGCAATGGTTTCTTTTATAACACGGTTAACTGCTGTTAATTTCAGAGGGTACGTTTTGAAATGAAAGTGGACTTCACGGCAAGGAAATACTGAACTTCATATCATGCATTTAGATGAGGAGCATCACTACTAAGTGAGCTTTGATATTAAAAAAGTAGATTGAACATTACTTTTGATATTAAAAAAGAACTGCGCGCAAGAACCAAGTGAGCTTCCTGAAAGAATTTTGTGAACTTCCAAAAAAAGATTGAACATTGCAGCCAAACATGGGTACACATCATTATCTCTAATCTAATGGTAGTTCAGAAGCATGGATACTCAAGTTCAGTATGACACAAATGGTAGACCAAACTTCACTTCAATTTATAAACTTGAACTTCGCTCTTTGTTGGTTTTTTTATTTAAGCTACAATACATTGTGTGTTTTGACTAAAACCGACATGGACGAAGTGAACTCTGCGAAAACAGAGTGTGAACTTCGTCCCTAGGCTAAGTGAATTTTTTTAGTGATTGCATCACCATTTTTAGTATTTTACATGGCGGATATTACATGTAGGGCACAAATTCCACCTACCTTCTCAGAACACGGCGGCGAGGAGTTCAGAGGCAACTCAGGGAGTCCAGCTATCCCTTCACAGTTCAAAGACGTGTTGACTCCCGACGCCCGCATGGCGAACTTCCTGGTGGTCTGCAACATGCCTATGGACAATAGAAATACTGGTGATCAATAAATCTTGAACTTATACATGGATAACCTGAACTTCAAGACAATATGAAGCTGAACTTGAATAGAGAGAGAAACTGAACTGCAATGCAACAACAGGTTATAATTGACAAGAGGCTCCAGTAGCTGGTGAACTTCGTGAGACTAAAATCTGAACTTGGCAGGCCCTCTTCCCTCTCCCTGTGATCCCCTGCCAAGATTGAGGGGAATTGGATCTTTAGAAGTTCAGATATCACATGGTACACTACATCATCATCCTAGTTCTTGTACAAAAGAAAAAACATGAACTAATGTATATGGATGAGAATTTTAACAAGAGTGAACTTCTGTTTTCATGCACTTAACCGGAACAAAGAGTGAACTTCTTTAGCTATTCCAGAGCCAATTTTTGTAAATTATGAGTGTCAACACAGACAAGTATATTTTAATGGAAATCATTCCAGAAATATAGCTCTTCTTTTATAGGCATAAAATATTTTTCATGAAGTGAACTTTGCCTTTTTAGTGAACAAACCCTCTAGAGTGCACTTCTAGACAAACATTTTCTATTAGTTTCTCTATTAAACAGAAGACAATCAACATCAATGATCTCTCAAGAAAGCATCAACCATAAATTAGTAGGAGCACTGAGACATTTTGCAGTGTTAATAATAATAACAGCAAGAAGCTACAACAGTGGCTCTCTTACCTGCCGCTGGATAGGGTGTGTCTGGTACCCACCTGCAGCAAGTGTTTGCTCTGCTGGACCCAGGGAAGGTCCACAGAGTCGAGAAGTGCCCTAGCCAACGACGGGACTAGCAGTGTCGGCGTGCACATGACAAACACAGACAGCATCATCGAAAGCACCACACAGCCCATCTGCGAACTCCGCATGCACGTATCTTCGAACACGCCGCCGGCATCGTCATTGGCAAACTCCTGCATGTTTATATGTGAACTTTCAACATGTTTAAAATGATATATTCACCAAACGAAATGAACTCCCGAAAATATGAAAATGAATCTGTCAATAGAAAGATACGAACTTCTATTAAATATTTCTCTCAGCAACTCTTAACAACAAATATATGTATTTCATTGTAAACTAGTAGTGTCAACAGAGACCAACATATTCCGCTGGAAATCATTCTAGAAATATAGTTCTTCATTTTAGACATAAAAGCAAGTTTTTATGAAGTGGCCTTCAGCTTTTCAGCAAACAAACCACTATAGCTTGGCAAGTGTACTTTCTTTTTCACCGTAAATTGTACTCCTTTTGAAAGTGATATCAAATTGTTTCTACCTAAAACTCGTTTACTCAAAAAAGATGAACTTCCTGGTAATACGAAACTGAACTTTCAGATGGACAAATATGCCCAGAACCTGTGTACAAAATCCCAACATCAAACTGAACCACAGTGGGACAAATACAAAACACCGAGATGATTGTTAACTATCACGTGGAAGTCAAGGAGGGGAGATGAACTTCCAGGATAAAATAAGTGAGCTTTCATGATAGGTAAATCTGAATTATTTTTTCTGCGCTTATGAACTAAACTTTTTTGTCAAAAAAGTGAAACCTTCTCTTGAACTAATTGAACTTCACCAGCATATAAAAGTAGACTGCCTATTTGGCGTGTGATTTTAAATAAAACTGTCTAACATAAGTCAAACTCCAAGAAAACAAAAAATAAGTGATTTTTCCTATGAGAATAATGTGAGCTACTTATTTGTCCTACTACCCCGAAGCATCAACATTCATGCATCATGGGCATTAGTTTAACCTAGAAATTCTAGTCATCAAATTTGTCATGGGCTTGCCTACAGAGGTGCAATTCACATAGATCAATCAAGGCATAGTAAATTACGACTCCCATCATGCTCTTTTGGTGGACCGAACTAAATTACAAGAAATTGTCAGATGAACCTTCACTTTCCATCATCTGAACTTTGTCCTAGATTACAAGAAACCACTATATGGACGAGAATAATGCCATGACTCATTATGTGTAGGTGTGGCTATGGCTGCCAGCAGAGCTTGGGAGGGCCAGGCACACAGGCTACCAAGTCCCTAGTAGCGATGAGGAGCATCACTACTAAGTGAGCTTTGATATTAAAAAAGTAGATTGAACATTACTTTTGATATTAAGTGACCATCTTAATGCACGTTTTTGAAATGACCCTTCCATGGGTTGCACAATTGAACTTTATGCAATGTTTAAAATGAACTGCCCGACATTAAGATGGTCTTCCAGCGAGACAAAGTGAACTATCAACACATTCATATTGAACTTCCAGGGCTTACAAACTGAAATTAACAACTAAGATACACATGTGAGCTCCCTATTAACACAAGCAAGCATGGGCACGTAATTAGTGTTCACAATGAACTTCTACAGATTGATGAACCGAACTGCACACAAAATCCACTCACCTTTACAGGAGCAGAAGGACGATGGCCAGAGTCCGCACTGCTGCTCTACTCGTGGTAGTCTTGGTGCGGTGTACTAAGGAGCCCAGCAGTGACGAGCTCGGGAGTCCAAGGGTGCTCACCGGAGCACGCGCACGCACTCGGTTACCTGATTCAGAAAAATAAATTAACTCTTCCATAAGCAATAGATGTGATCTTCGCAAATTAAGAGAAGTGAGCTTCACAGATTACGAGAAGTGAGCTTCACAGATTAGAATGAGGAGTCTTCAAATGAAATCCATCTGCAGTTGCACCAAACAATCAGCAGTTCAATAGACTAGCACAAAAAGAGCTCCTGGAATATAAAATGTAAACTTCACATGTGAACAATATGAACTTATTTTTTCCTTCTATATCGCAAGTTATAGTACTTTTTTCAAATATAAGATATTGTTCACAGCAATCATCTTTTGTAACCAGCAGTATGAACGGACTTATTATTTATATAAGGCGAACTTCCAATGTACAAAGAGCAAACTGCAACATGGCCTACAGTAAACTGCGCCATGGCTACTGGGTCACAGATGGTACTAAGGAGAACTGAACTATAATGATTAGAAGAAGTGAACTTCACCCATCCGCACCCGTCCCGACGAAACCTAGATTAAATAATTGCAAGCTAAAAGCACACAAATCAAACCAAAATTAAATAAAAGCATACTGTACTTTTCAAAAACATAGATTGAACTTCCTCCGAAGAATATCTAAACTTCTCCACCACCAAATAAACTAACAAGTGTGCTGAGGGCATTTTTCATCTATATATTTTTAACAGGAATGAGAACTCCCTATTTGGTCTAATTGAACTGCTCACATTTAAGTAGGTTATTATCGAGATGAGTAGGCTGACCTGGGTCTTAATTACCTTTTGGAGATTGGGTTCCTATATCTGAACGTCTCACAAAACTACCGGTCGGACAACAAACACAGAACAGCCTGGTGCTCCCGAACCCCTGGAAATATAAAAGTGAACTCGTCAAATAGATAAAGTGAGCTTCTATTCTTTTTCCATCAGCCATACAGCAATAACAGCAAAAAGCGTAAAACATGCCCATAAATTTATAAATGAACTTCAGTTATGAATAGAGGGAACTACCGCGGGTCTGGTTGTGAGGTCGTTGGCGAGACCAAGTACCAGGAGCAACGGCTGCAGCTTTTTTTCTATATCTGAACTTCACATTTCTTCATTTGTGAGCTTCAAAATTCAGTTAACAAATAAAATCAAATTTGGAAAGACTAATTCACCTAGCAGGAATATCTAAACTAGCAGCCTATCACTTGCATCTAAAAAATGAATTTCCCCGCACACACATTGTTAACTTGTGATAAGAAGTGAATTTATATGCATGTTGTTCCCGCTGAATACAACCTCTGTTCTTACATTATAAAAAATTATTGCATCATCATAAGATAAAAACTATTGTATATACAAGAATCATCCATTCCGCAGCCACAAACTTCACAAACATGCTATCTAGCAGGAATATATGAAATGAAAAGAGCAGTAGATGTGATCTTCGCAAATTAAGAGAAGTGAACTTCACAAATTAGGAGAAGTGAGCTTCACAGATTAGGAGAAATGAACTTATTAAACACCATATCTATCTTTAATCATGGACTTATAGAACTTCCCCGTAAATGAGTTCTATGTGCAGGAGGGGTGAATTTTGTGTTAACTAAGGTAGTATTGAACAAACAAAACTAACTTCTGTCGTGGCAAGAGCCTCCAAACTGAACTTCAAGCACTCAAGATATGAACAATGCCAAGAAGTAAACTGAACTACACCCAGATACGTGCTAAAAAGATAAAACGTGCTCAGCTGTTGATGTCAAGGGTCATCTGTGGTGGTAGCAAATTTAAGTATATATGTATTAATTGCACTGCCTCTAATGAGCATGCTAACTTCCTATTCTGTGATTATGTTGGCTGCTTGTTTTGACAAAAAACACAGAGAAGTAAACTTCACTTTTACACCAACTCACTGTGATATTTTAATTTGTTCCATAGGAGACTTTACTGACCTGCTTCACATCGCGGCACTGTCTTTAGCTGAGGACTCGACTGCCCGCCCGTATACTGCAGCTCTCCCAGCCATGAGCTTTTGTGCATATCAAAGGACAAAAAAGTGCACACACCAGGTGCATCCAGATCAAGGCACTTAGACTCCATTGGATGGCCAAGGTCAGGCTTTTTATCTGTAATCCAAATGAAAACAGTCAGCTTTGCTGAAAATGCATAACCATAATTAAACTAATATAATCGCAAGCAACAATGAAGCCAAAGCAGGATATTGTCAAACTCTTAAGATACTCTAGCATACAAAAAAAATTCCATACAATTTCGTCTTGTAATTCTGAATGCTTGTGTGCAGTACTATGGCTGGACACATAGTAAACGTCTCGCAGTAGGTTGATTAAATTTAGAAAGAAAGAAAGAGGCATACTACTTACAGTTACAAAAGAACATATCGATCTGACATACTGGTGTGGTGCCATCCTTGCTCACGCATATCCCCAAGCCTTCAAAGGTTACAACAGACATATCCGTGGTGTTAACCTGATGTTTCAGCATCTATCAACTCTACATGGGATATTACTGCTTGGCGGCATGGCCGCCCAGCCGGGAACATCGCCGCTCGGTGGCCGCGGTGGTGCGGACTGAAGCCTGAGAGGGATAACAGAGCATTGAGCAGTCCAACCTGAAAATATTTTTTTCGTTCAGTTAAAAATTACAGGCAAAACTCCTGATGGTGAGCGCGTGGCGGCGCGGGTGCCTACCATAAGCGGTGGGGGCGACGAACTGAGAGCGCCAAGGGGATAACAAAGCAGTCCTGCGTGGAAGAATTATTATTTTTTCGTTGGGAATTACCGGCAGCACTGCTGTGCGTGGTTTATCAATACATCATACCACTCAATATCTGGTAATACTTGTGAACTAAATAGAAAAAGAAATCGAGATTAACAATGATAGGGAGAAACAATACTGTTTTTACAACAAATCAAGATCTAGCGGGTCTCTAAGAAAATATGGACATGAAAGATACCTTCCAGCTATGTGATGGGCATAACGAACTTATTTTTCACAAAGAAGTATACTAACGTAGGCCTACATCACTGTACCAAACTGAACTTCTAATTTTTTTATCAGGCACAAAGCAACAGCACATACAGATGCGTACCGTCAGGCTGCAGCAGGGCAACCACCTGCAGAAATTTGGGTAGTCGACCTGGAGGGGGCAGTGCACCGGTAGTTCTTGGGCAACGACGGATTCCCACGACCTGCGATCGAGCACTCTGGCTGCCAGCGGCGGTGGACTCCGGCGACGCGCGCGGTGGACCGTCGGGCGGCGGTTAGGTGGAGTATTTCCTGTTGGAGATGCGTCCTAGTCGGGGTCGCGAGATGGTATGGGCGCGCGGCCCTCTTCCCCCCAGGTGTCATGTCGGGCTGCAAGGGAGAGGTGACCCCGGGAAGGGAGAAGCCTGGGCGGCGTGGTGATGCGCTGCTGCCGCCCGGGGAAGAAGTGGTGGCGCGAGATGCGGTGTTTGCCGGAGGGGACGAAGGCGGCGCTGCTGCCAAGGAAGGAGGTGGGGGGCGATCCGGGCTTCCGCCGGGAAGATGGCGCGGTGGTGATGCGGGCCTCCGCGGGGAAGAAGGAGATCAGCAACACGACGCTGCCGCCGGGGACGAAGGCGGACCGACGATGTGTGCTTCCGCCAGGGAAGGATGAGCGGCAATGCGGCTGCCGCCGGGAAGAAGGTCTGGCGGGAATTGGGGCCGTGCAGCCTATCGCCGGGAAGGTCAGGCGGGATTCGGCGCCGCCGCCGGGAAGAAGGTCGGGAGGGGATTCGGCGCCGCCGCACGGGAAGAAGGTTATGCGGGAGTTGGGGATGGGCGACCAGATTCCTGCCGATAGGGATGAAGGTGGGGAGTTCACAAGGAGGGGATTGGCGGGGTGTGCGGGTCAGCGGGTTTCGTTGTGGCAGGTGGTTCGGTAAGCCACAAGGGTTCGAGAATCCAGGGGTATATATGATGCCCCCCTGCGGAGCCACCACGTTCGTTTAGATTCTGAGCCATCCGATGGAGCCTTGCAGCAGATTTCATCCGTTGATCTTTTTTCACCAGGCCCGTATAAAACGAGCAGCCCACGGTGAAAACCTAGCATCCTCCAAGACACCCGCGCGCCCTTCCCTTGGCGGCGGCTGCGCCTACGCTCGCTGGCCACAGAAGGGCGGCGGCGGCTGCGCGCGCTGGCCGTGGAAGAACGACGGCCTCTCCTCCCCAATCCCATCTCTGCCCGACCTCCAGGCCCTCCCTGGCCCAATCCCCTCTCGCCTCGTCGTTGCCGCCGTCGGGCTGCCCGGCGGAAGTAGCGCCGCCTCATCGTCGCCATCGCCAGCGGCTGCCGGTGGAGGCAGCAGGTCGCCGCCTCCTCGCCGCTCCAGGCGGAAGCAGCGCTGCCTCACCGTTTCCATCGCCGGCGGCTACCGCCGATCCGTCTCCTCATCAAGCTCGCCGAGCCCCGCGGCATCCCCTCTGCCATGCCGCTCGTCTTTGCCGGCAGGAGGAGCACCTTCCTGGCAGGTCCATCCTCACTCCCAGGCGGTATTAGGTGCTCTTTGCTTCTCCTCTCTTCCTCTCCTACCTCTTCCCCATCAAATTTTAGTGCTTGATCTGTTTTTCCTTTGCAAAGGGATGTAGCCTTGGGCTTTATCCGTGAGGTTGAATGATCTGATCTACTTTGGATGTGCTTTCTCTGGCTTCATGACATTTTTGCTTGCCAGGTGTTTAACGAATTGTGTACATGGGCTATTCTATGGTTATGGTGCTCCAGGATGTGAGTTCGATCTAGCTAATATTTATGCTTCATCCTGCTATTTGTAATCTTGCAATTAAAATAAGAGCATGTTATGGAGAGAGATTTCATATGAGCTTTTGTTCCATATACTTGTATTCAACTGTACCTGATTTTTTGTTGTTGGGTGCTTCAATATTCTGTACAGCTGTGCTAAATAGACTGGCAGAAGAAAAACCACGTAATTTTGATTTTAAGTGCAAAGGCTTCATCTCTTATGTGTATATCAGATGATGCAAGGCACGTCAGTGTTATTTCTAGATAATATTTATGGTTTTTTATGTAGGTTTGTGCAGAAACATCAATTATTTGTTGCCGTTGGTGTAAATAAACCAAGAAAATACAGTAGGTATGGTTTGGGTACATTTTACTCCAAGTAAAATATTAATTAACCTTTGCTCTCTCATGTGATTTGGTCTTCTGGTCACGTGTGACAAGGGTAGATGTGTGACAACTTATTCATGCAGGTTTTTGTGTTTATTACCCACCAGTTTTCATCAAAGTGCAATAAAGATTGAATATTATGCCCACTCGGCCTTCGTAGCCACACAGGAATATGTTGTTTCATTAATGGACAATAGAGATTTAAACTTCGGTACACTCTTGCTTTGAGTGGTGCTAATGATCGCACATTGGTTTGCAATTTTTTGTGCATTTGGTACAAGTTTACATCTAGGTTCGGATTGTTTTTCTCTAGGAAAACCTTCGAGAAAGATTATATTGCTGCTTATTGCACATTTTCTTGATGTTTGTGAGGAGTTTTTAGTTCTATCTCCTTCCAATTTGTTTAGCTCATTTGTGTAAGCCGAGAGAAACTAAAACATGTTTCTTCAGTTGACATCAAATGCATGGATTTAATTATAAGCTTCTAAATGATCTGCTTAATAAGCGCTCGTGCTGGAGATGGTAGCTTTCTGATGTTGTTTCAGGTCAGAATGTTTCTATTGAGATGGCACAGCTTTGCCTATTTGCCTTTTCATTAAATATCAAAATGTTGTTATTAAGCTTTGTATTGCCCGCAACTTTGATTTAAGTAATCTTTAGAAAATGCGTGCCTATCCAATTGACATAATAAGCTTATAGTTTGCTTCATGGGGCTCAGTTGCGATGCAAGATGCCAGTATATGACACTCGGGTTCTATCTTCTGCAGATCAGTGGCTAATAAAAATGCCCGAGCATTTATACTGTCGATGTTGATATCTCTCCCTGAAGTTACAAAAGGACAAAATGAGTCATATTAGAATTTGGGGTTATTGTTTTAGTACCTAAGGTGGATTCTTATGCTCTACAGTGGTGCAGTCAAATGATTCTGGTTTAGGTGAGTGTTTGGATCCCTGAACAATCCTGCTCTTGTCCTGCTACTATGATAATTGTTGTGGTGATATTTATTGTGATGAGATATCAAAAATAATATTTCAGCTTGCCCAAAGATATTTATTAGGATATCAATATATCTGGTTGTTTCTTCTCAGCTGCAGCCCACTATATTTATATTCATTTGCACTGATACTTGTGTGTCTCCTTTCAAATATTAGATGAGTATGAAACAACGGAGATGATGCTGATCCCTAGAGCCCTATTATGCTTTTGAATTTCCTTTCGCGCTTACTTTGGATGTCACAAATCAGGTAATATAGCTATTTTATTTTATAGTAGTCTCCACAACAGGATGCTTTGGTTCAGATGTGTATTCATTTGCTATTCTCCTGCTAGATAATCGATTGTTTGGTTTTGATTTGCGCTTATATGCTAATCTCCTTTTATTTTTTGCAGTTGGGTGTATTGGTTTTCTCTTCTATTTTGTTAGTCCTCCTCACCTATTTGCACCGGTTGTCTTGATGGAAGAGTAGTACATCCTGCAGCTTGCGCCACCACTGCGTGTCGTGCCCTCGCCAGGAGGAGCAGCTGGTAGCCCGCGTCCATCCCAGCTTGCACGGGGCTGCCTATATCGCCTGCCCCTCTTCTTGGTGCGCGGTGGCTGGCTGGTCAGACGTTTTTTTTTTTTGCTTTGCTGCCTACGATTGCTGGCCCGCGGCTCGCCTATGTTGTGTGGGCTGAGATGAACACCACTGGATTCAATGTTGATTGAGGTGAGCTTCGGATTGCTAGGTCCTTCTCAGTTATTGCTGTCAAATTGTTCAAGTTATTCAACTTTTTCTTTTTTTGTACACCTCAGTACTCCGGCGAAATGGAGCTGTTGACAAAAAAGATTATGATCTGCACTATTTGCTAGGGATGAAATTCTTTGTGTTGTGTCCGTGTATAGTGATATGCGATCAGGCTGACAGGGCCCTTTAAGTTGGATTTACTGTTTTGTAGAATACATGTATGTATGATGAGAGCGGTTTACTCCTGCAGCTTATAGCATCTATTTGCAAAAATAAATAAATAGATCCTTACCATTTTCATGAATCTGTTCTGAGTAATCATGGTGTGCTTACACATACGCATAGCTATTGCTGATACGTAAATGATGCTGCATAAGGAAGATTAAGGAAGTAGGAAAATTAGCCTACGAGAAAATAGTTGTTCGTTAGCTGGTTAGTTTGGTCAGCTTGGGTGCAGGAAGGCTATGTTTTCATCCCCATCCTTCCCCTTTTCATTTAATGTTCATCAGTTTATTTATTCTTTCTGATTCATCTACTAATTTGGATATATGTTTAGGTTAGGTTTCACTTTTCAGCAAGTTAATCTGGAATTTCATGTCTGCATCATGAAATTTTTATTGCCATTCTTTACTTTCTTTTTAATTAGCTATAATTAGGTAATAGGCCATGAATATGAGGTGCAGATTGCGTATGGAAGAATTATAGAGCACAAAAAAACTAAGGACACTATTATGTTTTGAGGTACAAACATTTGCACGAATTTTCTTTACATTTGATTTTTTGTCTCTTTTATTCGTTCATATAATGGAAGATTGATTATATGAGATAACTGATACATGAGTATATGCTCAAAACAATGTTCTTCAGGGGCTGTCCTATGCATTATATAATTTTCATCTCACTCTCCTAATGTGCTCAATGAATATACCCTTCTTCCTGCAGTGGCTTGGGAAGGGGAGTAAGGCCGTGGCTTGCGAGGTAAAAGGGCAGAGAAACGCTGTTGTTGAGGCTGCTCCCAAAGCAGAGATCTTCAATGGCGATGTAGGGGAATTCCAGTGCCCACACAAGTTCCTCCATTTGGCGATATTTGATGGTGAGTGTTCTCCACCTATGCTCTATCACACATTAGTTATGTTGGGTGCAGGGGTGACGACACATATTAACTACGTGAGGCATCTCTGGGTTAGGAAATGAAACTAATGTCATACTGTATTAATTATGTGGGGTATCTACTGGTTAGGATATAAAATTGATTCTCCAGCATATAAGTTATGTGAGGCAACTGATATTCTTTTTTTGCCGATGTGTTGTTATCACTTGGTTCTGCCAACTGCAATAGGCCCTACATTAGGTGTTATAAGGTTAGTTTTATTGAATATTGTTTGCTTGAATCCAAAATTCAGCGCTTAACTTTTTTCCCTAAAAGATGGTATTTGAATTTCTAAGAAAAGCATTGGTTTCTGGAACATAAGGCTCTATGATTTTATTTGGATCTTAAACATTTTAAATGAACTACAATTTCCTTGGAATATATGGCTCTACTAATTGAGAAACTAATTCTTGGAACAGATGATATCAATATTTATGTTACTGGGAGCGAGTGACCAATCGGCAGAATGTTTAGCTCATGGAGCTATCATCCGATGATGCAGTTGGCACGCGGAAAACCATTGTTTCAGATTATCCATTGTTTCAGTAGTCCATGGTGCTGAAGGAGGTCTGTTTTGGAGCATCTCAATTATTTCTCTTTGATTTTTCTGATGCCTGACTTTTGAAATTTTATTTTATGTTACGAATCATATTTCGATTGGTTACTTTGCTAAAGTATACACATTGATGGACTGTTCAATGAGTAGTACCTTGACCAGCTGATCATTTTATGTCTTCTGGTTGTTGTAGGAGTGTTTCCCTCTATTTCTGCTGTTATATAACCTTGCTATTTAATCCCATCCACTCTGTGCAGTTGCTGCAAAAACTATGTGTCCTCTGTACATGTCTCTCGGATGTGTGTCCGTGCGAAGAGCAAGGCTCTAATCCTATGTTTTTTTTTGTTCAGTACCCTGATGCACCCACAGTTGCGTAGAAATGTGGATTCGTCGAGTGGATCTCCATGAAAGGTGAGGGCATGTAACAATCAAGAGCTCTCTCACTTGCCAAACTGATGCTAGACAAAGGCATGTTTTTGCTTGGGTTCACTAATTTTCTTGGCGACACAATTTTCTCTGTGTGCAGAAAGGCACACATTATTTATTACTTGCTAATATTCTGAAGGTTATCTTTATCGCAGCAGGTTTGCAGATACTCAGATAGGGAATTATGCACACACACGCACACTTGGTAAGTTAAGTCTCATTACATATATCATTTCATATATTTACTCTTCCAGCCTTTTTTTAGATTCATTTCCACACGCTTCGGGGTGTTGCAATATTGGGTGAATGTTACTGGTAGACGCGGACGCGGCCTGTAGCCATTCCAGTTACTTGCTTTTGTTTTCCTATCTGGGTGGTAAGTAGGATGATAATTAAGCTACAAGTATAATTATGAGGATATTCTAGACTATAAATACCTGAAGATATTGTTTGGAGACCTTTTTATTCGAGAATGTTCCTTTCTATTTACATGTTAAAAGATAAATTATTGCATCACAATCTTTTCTAAAAACTACTCTTTGGGACACTTCTGATGGGTTATTATCTGTGTACGATTCCACTTTGATTATGTTTATGGCTGGACTATTCTTAAACTAGATGATGCCCCGCGCGTTGCTGCGGAAATATGTTAATAAATCTTTGGAGAATTGGCAAAGTAAAAGTAACAACACACAGTTAGTAGCGGAGGATATCACTCAAGCTAAAAAATATATTATTCTGCTAAGAACCTTGCAGAAAATTAAAAAATGAATCCTCTCTCTCTATATATATATTTATGAATTTGATTGTTTGAAAAGACAGTATCCAATGTAGTACAAAAAGTAAGTTATCCATTGGCAGATTCTAATTCAGCCTTACAAATTAAGCCGTTTTAGTCAATATCATGCAACCATTTCAGATACACAATGCTCACTCAAGTAGTTTGATAGTTACAAAAGCTTATATACCATAACAAAGAGACCCTTGTTAGTTCATGTTGTAAATTTAGTCTACACACTATAAAATCTGGGATATGCTCAATCCCCACATTTATGCATCAGGAGGCAGGGTAACACAATCAATGCACCATCACGGGAGGGATACTGAAATCAAAGCAAGGATCGGTAGATAAAATGAGTAAGTTAATTCATTTAACACATGAAAGAGAGGGATTACCTATGTTTCCTGCAGGGAAACTGCAAGGGAAACATCTGCAAGAATACATGTTCATTTCCACATGCCAATTCATAGTGCATCCATCGATCAACAATAGCCATTGATGGTAAAATAGCATCCTTGTTGTTTCTCAATTTGTCTAACGTATAGCTTAGCTTGGAAATATTATCTGAACAATACTACTTCAGGAAACAGACAGTGCAAAAACTTACTTCAGTATGTTAATCATTTGTCCAACTTGCCACATTACCTGTAAATATGATAATCCAATGTTCTGTTCTCAAATCACACTAAGCACTTGGAACAATATCTATGGTTAGACCATATTACTCTCACAGGATAAATAAGTATGGCCATGGAGAATCGAATATATGACTTCTCTTTTTCTTTAGCCAACATCATAGGGAAAAAGAAGGGAAATGCACATAGTTATAATCATTGTCCCCACTGTATCCATGATGAGAATCACACTGCATTTCTAGAAGCATGTCGCACATCAAACTTCTATGCAAAAAAATGCCGCACATCAAATTAATCAAAGGTCAACTTAAACATGTGTAATGCCGTTAGTACTACAGAAGGAGGAAATATGTAACAGACCTATATCAGTAAAAGGGGTGACCTTACATGAGCGCTGGATGCTAGCTAGAGCATGTTTGGCTAGGAATCGCGACTTAGCACATCCTGCCTGAAGTGGGCTTCAGTTGTTGTCCTTGTGCTGTTATATGTGGCAATTGATACCGGAGGACCTGGATTAGGAAGAGTTTGAGCGTGGCTGAGAGGGGCTCACCAAGACAGAAGAGTATGCTCCGGCGGCGCGCAGGCGAGGCGTCGGTGGTTGGCACCTTCTCTCCTAAATAGTGGCACACTGCAGATCCATAAATAATAGAAGAAATTATATCGCATACACAACAACTTATCAAAATTTCGCGGAGCTTGATATTGTCGATCAGATCGCATACACAATACAACACACGATCAAAATTTAGCGGGGAAAAGATTAAATACACCCACCATACTGGTGAATGATACGATGTCAAGGTGGAGCTCGGAGTTTAAATCAGAGGAAATCTGCACGAGCACTTCGTATGCCTCCATACGTTTCTTGTTCCTCGCAGAAATAGTGAGTGCACGATCTGACGAATTAATGAGAAAAGGAAGCGACAATGGTGCAGCCAAGGGATAAAGATAGCTGTTATTGTTCGGTGGACAATGGGCCATCAGTTGTGTATTGAAGAGGATGGAGTAATGGGCTGCATTTTTTCTGCATGAAGTAACGGCTGCATGGTTTGTGGTGCTTTACTGAATATTAAGCGGAAGTGGAAGCAAACATATACGAAGAGAGTTAACCAGACACGCTGAGGGATGCGATGGAAGAAAAGAGGTGACGTGGATGACTGTGAGGACAGATAAATGGGATCTCCTATTTAGAGATAAAAGATATCAGCAGTCACAGGGGATCAATCTTCGACCACGTGGTATTGCCAGTATATGTGGTGCTAAATGTCTGGTAGATGTTCCAGTTCTGGTGTTTTACGAGGACATCTCAGAAACATGTCTCCAATTGCAAGTTTTTAGGTAGATGTTCCTATTCTGGTGTCGAGAATTAAATGCAAGGATACCATGTATATTAATTGTATATCATTTCATGTATTTGATACAAAGAAGTTTTTGAAATGGATAGTTGCTTATTCTTCATTTGCTGTTTGCACATGATTGATTTCTATAGTTGTTCAATATAGCATTTTAAAACGTGCTAATAATCTTGGAATGTGCCGAGGGGTATGTATAAATTGTCCGCTGATTTTGTGGTGGTCTGCTTTATATAGACTGTTTCCTCATTGCACCGTATTGTTACGCCTGGGATCTAATCATCATATTATTTTGCACTGAATCTAATATGTTTGGAATTTCAATACGAAAACAGTTGAATGGTATCATATGTTGGTAGCTCCTTCATCATCGTTATTAGAGATAAACATTGGCATGAGCTCCACGGGGTCGTGCGCCAAGGCGCACATTTAAATCTAGTAGCTATTCTAGAACCCCTCTTAAGGGGGTTCGAGAATAGTTGGGCTCTATATATATATATATATATATATATATATATATATATATATATATATATATATATATATATATATATATATATATATCACGGTGCACTAAACTAGCTAGCAGGATTCCCTACCTCTTTCTCTCTCTCATCCTTTTCGCGTGAAACCCTTTTTAATCTATTGTCGTGGAATCATCGATCTACACCATTGACCAGCTTCGGCTGGTGTGACTAACCTTCCGTGTGATGGCTAATTTATAAAATGACACACACTTAGTTCTTTGTTATATACGCGCATTATGTTCTTAATTAATCTTAGGTCTAGCTACACACATAATTGTTGAATTATATACATTTCTTAGGGCGGCATGTAGTACATAATTGGTGGGATTCCCCACCACCTTATTGCTGCTTGACCCTTCTAGTGAAACCCTAACTGGTATATATATGCATATATATACACATTAATTAATTGCCCCTAACTCAGAACAGAATAAAAATATATACACATATGTTTGTTAATTTGTTTTTTAGGGTTTACGGTTTATGGGTTTAAGTTCATGGTTTAGGATTTGATTAGGGTTTAGGGTTTAGGTTTAATTTAGGGTTTGGGTTTAGGGTTTAGGATTTATGGTTTTACCTAGGGTACGTTTAGGGTTTAGGGTTCAGGGTTAGCTAGGGCTTAACTAGAATTTAGGGTTAGACTTTTAACTGTACACGCGGTCCTCTCACACCTGAGAGAGGTGTGGTCGGGGAAGAAAATTATCTTGCTAGCCTGTAATAAATGGTTGCTTTGTAAGCTACGTACTGCTTCGGGTCCCCGCCGGTTGGCTGCTCAATCTGGCTGCCAAAATTGGAACATTGCATATGGTGAATTTAGCTATAATGTGAAATATATATAGCAAGAGATCGACAATAGAGTGTAATTCCAAATATTTCACAGTGTCGATCGGCAATACTAATCCCCGACCGACTTTCTGTTGGTGAAGGCTGTTTTCCTGACCAACTTGTCTGTTGGGGTTCTTATGTTGTGGTGTAGTTTTAACTAAGACAACAAAGAAAACAATTAAGAAACAACCCTCACAATGTTGTACAAAAATTCGCAAATAGCTAGTACACAAATCGGTAAATATAATGAGATTGCATTTCTTACTACGTACATGCATGATAATATATATATATATATATATATATATATCACGATGGACCAAACTAGCAGGATTCCCAACTTCTTTCTCTCTCACACATCCTTTTCGCGTGAAACCCTTTTTAACCTATTACCATCGAATCATCGATCTATACACCGCCATTGACCGGCTTCGGCTGGCGGTGTGACTAACCTTCTGTGTGATGGCTAGTTTATATAATGACTCGCTTCATTAGTTGTTTGTTATATACGCACATCATGTTCTCAATTAATCTACGGTCTAGCTACACACATTTCTTAGGGCGGTGTGTAGTGGTACATATATAATTGGTGCGATTCCCTCCACCACCACCTTCCTGCTGCTTGACCCTTCTAGTGAAACCCTAATTGGTATAGCTATATATATATGTATGTGTGTATGTGCATATATACACGCTAATTGCCCCCAAATGGGGCAGAATAAATATAAATATAAATATATATATATATACATATGTTTGTTAATTTGTTCAGGGTTAGGGTTTACTTTAGGGATGTATGGTTTATGTTTTAGGGGTTTAAATAGGTTCATGGTTTAGGATTTAATTAGGGTTTAGGTTTAGGGTTTAGGGTTTATGGTTTTAGGATTTAGGGTTAGCTAGGGTTTAGGATTTAGGGTTAGAGTTTTAAATGTACATACGTTCCACTCACACTTGAGAGAGGTGTGGCTACATATATATTGGCCCTTCCACCGTGCTAACCCCCTTTCATGAGAAAAACACGTATGTGCAAGGGCGATCGGAGTGTATGAAAGATTATTATGTGGATTTTAACTGAGATGGGATAATATACACTTGTAATACTCAATACACACAATTCATACTGAGGGGATCGACTTGTTTTTCGTGAAAGGTGATAAACAAGGAGACTATAATAGTACATACATGACCGAATCACTGATATGTGGGTTCATATATAGGCCCAGGTTCCACGTTGTGGTAAGACGCCTGGTTGTGGCCGGCTTTCCTAATTTCAATCAAACAAAGGTCATTGGTTGCCATGAATTCACTTTTATTGAAGTGGACATTGCATACATGACATTGCATGCAAATCTAGGTCTTGTGTAATAATCGTGTGTTTTTCATATCTCATATATAGGAATGAAAGATCGGATGCCTCTAATGTAGGATGGAAAGTCATATCATCATATGGCCGGCATTCCTTATTGAATAAACAAAGGTCCTCCATCCCGAAGCGGAAGGCTTATATTATTTTTAGAGAGTCAAACTATGTCAAATTTGACTAAGTTTTTACAAAAAATCATTAACATGCAAAATACAAAAAAAATATCGTTAAATATATAATAATATATATTTTCGTCTTGTATCAAATATTATATCTGTTGATAGATTGTTCTAGAGGTTTGGTCAAACTTTACTTGGTTTGACTTTCAAAAAAAATAAGGCTTAAGCTTTGGGATGGAGGTACTAGGATATATTGAAGTGGGTATTGCATGCAAATCTAGGTTGTGTAATAATCGTGTGTTTTTCTTATGATGCAAATCTTGGTCTTGAAGTGGACAGTGCATGCCAATCTAGAGTATATATATATGTACACAGATGAAAATATGGAAGCCTCGAACGTTTGTTCATGAAAAATCTGGATCAGGAGAAGAGAATTAAAAATAAAAGAAAAGTTGAGAGATCGAGGCAGAGCGCGACCTTTGGGTGAAGCGGGAGACATGCATTACCTTTTTGGGTGAAGTTAATTGACTATCCTTGTGAGTACATGTTTGCACTGACACCACCTGCACGAGCTATTAATAGCGCCACCCTAACTACACTCCAAAGCCAACAAGCACTCATCCTTTCACCTATATAAAATAATATTTGTCGTATATCTGGAACAATTTTTTTCAAGATCTGCGACGTGTAATATGGCCCGGAGGGGCCAGGCTAGACTTGTGCTGGAAGATTCACGGAAGGATCGGATCGAGCTGCATTGAGGATCTGCGTGAGCTGACCCCGGCCGGTGGAAAACCCAAAAATCTTAATTACTTAGCGCTAGCTAACAGATAACACTCCAATTCGCATTATTAGTTGATTCAACTTTTCCTAGATTCGTATGTACCTAGTTAATTTACTAAACTTCATGTGTATCTAACAAGTGGATTCAACTATCATACTGCTTATATGAATCAATGATCGATGCCTCTTATTAAGGCTGAAAATCCTACAAAAGAAAGTCCCTATATACTGTATGGCTCTCCTAGTTTGAATAGAAAAAAATGTCATTGTTTCATATGAATTCATATAGGATTGAAGTGGACAAGCATAACATTGCATGCAAATCTAGGTCTTGTGTAATAATTGTGCGTTTTTCCTATTATGCAAATCTATGTCTTGAGGTGGGCATTGCATGCAAACCTAGAGTATATATATACGAATGCAAATATCGAAGCCAGTTGGAACGTTCGTTCACGGAAATTCTGGATCAATAGAAGAGAAGAGAAGAGAAGAGAAGTGAAGAAAAGAAAAAAAAAAGTGGAGAGATCGAGGCAGAGCGCGATCTTTTGGGGTGAAGCGGGAGACATGCATCACCTTTTTGGGTGAAGTTGACTGTCCTTGTCAGTACAGGCTTCCACTGGGTACGACTGGAGCGGGAGTTTGCTCACGCACGAAGCAAAGTAGAAGCTCTACAGTACTTTTGTCAGTACACCTCTATCAACTCCTCTGCGCACCCTCTATCGTCCATCTCTCTCCTTTTGTCCATCCGGCGGTGGAATGGCAGGAGAGCAGGTCCTAAATTCACCGATATCTCGAGTGCAGCAGAAGAAAATCCATGCCCCGCTTCTGCACCTGTCGTTCTGATATTCCCAAGAGCTCGGCCAGCGCGAGCTATCAATAGCACCACGCAACTACACTCCAAAACCAACAAGCACTCATCCTTCCACTTGTATAGAATAATATTTATCGTAGATCTGGAATAAATTTTTTCAAGATCTGCGACATGTAATATGCCCCGGAGGGGTCAAGCTAGGCTTATGTTGGAAGATTGAAGGAACGATCGGATCGAGCTGCATTGAGAGTCTCTGGGTCAGCAGACCCCGGCCAGTGGAAAACCCAAAAACCTTCATTACTTACGCTAGCTAACAGATAACACTCTAATTCATATTAGTTGATTCAATTTTTCCTATATTCGTATGTACCTAAACACAACTTCGTCCTCAGATCTTAAACTCCGTTGTAGTTGAGAACTAACTTCGTGCTCAGTCAAGTCCTAAACCATTTAATTTCCATCGTGATTCGTGCTAGTTATGAGATGCAACATCAGTTGCAACTGAGATTTGATGCAAAGAAAAAATGAAGTCAGACGAGTTGCTTCCTTATGCTGTACTATTTCACATGAACCAGGCGCGTGGCAGAGGAAAAATTCCTTCAGAATTCCTTCAGTGCTTTCCAGTGTATCAAGCACTGCTACAGTGCATATTTCTATAGGAACAATAATTATATACACTTCCCTTACCCAGTACAAAATCCCAGTGAATATACGTCAGTTATTATGGCCCGTAGGGATCGAGCAATAGATTAGCTGACCCCAGTAAAAAACGTATAGTACTACATGTAATATAGACTCCATTGCCATTTCTTCTAGCTTCATCCCTCAGAAGGTTTCGAGTTTTCGTTCATCGAAATTCTACAATTTAAATAGTAATTCTTGGTTTAAAAGGTTTCCTACTAAAAACAAGGGTATCAATTTTACGACAATACTACCGCGTACCATTTTCTTGTTTCGAGAAGGACCGGCTGACCAATGGATGGCCCGACTAGACTATATTGTGGGAGTAGCGGCTCTATGACCGCGTCCTATGATCCTAACCCCAACTAGCTATAGTATGGTAACAAATTTGTTGCCCCATTGGTTTGTATTGTCTTGTCTAGTAAATGTCGATAGCGGTATGACCAAAGATACGTGATCGACAAATAGAGAGCAAGATAGATTCTGCATGATTGTGATTTTTTCCACCGCAGCACTTGCTCACTAGAAAGCTGACATTGATCTGCCGCAGCTTGATCCCATAATAATTTTTCGAGGAAATTGCACAAACCCATCATTGTTGCCACTGTTGCACAAACTACTTAATTTTCCTATCTTTTGCACAAAATATCCTTAAACCTAGATTTTTATAGGAATTATTACTTCCACTCATAGTCTCATACCTCCTTTTGACAGTCCTTTGTTGTTCCTGAGGTGAAATACAAAACAAATTTTGGTTGTTTTGGCCACACTAGTTTTTGCGCTCACACTATGATTTAGCCATTTTTGTATTGCCTAGAGCGGCAGCGGCGGCATGCCATCGAGACGGTCTGGAAGTTGAAGACGAAGAGCATCTGAAAGATTCAGTTGTATTTTTTGTTCTTTTGGGGTGTTTTGTATTGTTCGATGTTTCTCTTAATGCCAGGGTTCTATTCATAAAAGAAATGTGCATAAGAACGATGAAATCACACATTTTCATTTTGTTTTCACCCCAGCGAGGATACAATTTACATACTACCATAAAATGGGGTAAACGTAAAATGAGCATAACCTAGCGTGGCAAATAAAATTTTGAAGCGAGGGAGTACGCTGTCTGAACCACCGACACCTCTAGACTAACATGTGCGAACTTGTGTATGGGACCACCGTAAGTTACATGTAGGCAGGTCATCTACGTCAGCGCGTGCGTCAAACAGACCCAAATGTATTGTGTATATGTAAGCACGACGTCGAGTTGAGAGTTACTGTAGCGTTATTTCGTGCGGAAAATATTGTACGTATTGTTTTAATTAACTTCCATATGAAGTTTTTCTAAGAAATATTCACACTAGATTTCACATGAACTATGACATCCACTCAAACTTATTTTAATTTTCCCGTGCATACAGTAGAAAAAACAAACAAAATTTGGGTCGTATATGAATTCCGGTAGAATTAGAGTGTATAAGATATGACAACATTGCAGCCCTATTTTTGTTTGTTCCTTTACATCCCAGTCTGCACGCAACAACATTATATACAGATATTACCCTCCGTCCATTTTTGGATGTCGAAAGTTTGTCTATCTTCGAATGTATCTAGACACTAGACAATCTTTATGCATTGGAACATCCAAATTTAGACGAACGTCCCGACATCTATTATGGACAGAGGGAGTATGATATACAGTATACACACTAGTAGGAAAACCCTTATAGGTAGAAATACCATATGTGGTGCACTAAAACGTGCATGCTCCACAAAATCTATTATATAATAAAAAAACGGGACTGTCTAACCATCATCTAGCTGAAAATGCAATTAGCCATAAGTCATATTTTCTCTATAGTAGTGTTTATTCCTTTCAATCATCATTCCCGCTTCAGTTATCATTCTGACCAGTTCCAACGTGACAAAAGAATCATCATTGAGTTCATTACAATTAAGTCCGGTTTTTTCCTAGGTTTTTTACTACCACAATTAAACCCAGTTTCAAAACGAATTCACTCTCCTTCTGCCCACACTCCCTCCTCCTTTTCACCGTATCTGCTCTGCATCTATCTTGATCAACCATATGGCCTCTCTTATTTCTCTTAATCTGCAAGGAAATTGTCAATGGTATTATCCCATTAGAGTATGAACACTCAAATTAGGCTAGCTACTAAAAAAGGGGAAGGTAGACATGGACTAAAATCTAGTGAAGAAATATCTGACAAACGGATCTTGACAAGGACTATCTGGCAATGCACAAAACCAAACACCTCATGAGCTCATGTGTCTTTTGAAAAATACAGGCATTCAGAAATGGAAGAGAATACTCAAGTGCTGAACACATCTGAATGAGAAATATTGACCATGCCATAGTTGTACTCGAATTAAGCATCGATCCAAGAGGGCAATACTTGTTACCTTTACCACTAAGCAAACAAAGATGACACCTTTACCCACTTCTGCTGGTGGGTGCACGTCTGTTTGCCAGTGGGCAGAGAGAATTGATGGCACGGTCTGTAGCCACATAGTGAATGAAATAATGAAATAAATGAAGAAATATAATACTGAACAAAGGTAATATTGAGAAAGATACTAACAGAGGATAAAGTATAACTGAGAAAAATTCTTATAGCTAAGCAATAATAAGGACTAAGCAAAAAAGCTCTCCATCTGTGCAATCTCCATGTCAAACTAACCATTGATTTCGTGATTCTATTTTATATTGAGAAATTTGTGTCATGGTCTTTTAGAATAATAAACTGAGTAAAGAATTTTAAACTAAGCAATCTAAGAGAATTATGAATGAAGAAGATACAACACGATAGGCTAACAGGCACACAACAACTGACAAAAGAATATACAGATCCTAAAAAAAACCATGAGAGAAGTGACAGTGTCACTAGTGGAAAAGAGGCCTTTCGTCCCACCCTTTAGTCCCCGTTTTGAACCAAACCGGGACCAATAGGGGGTATTGGTCCCGATTCATCATGAAAACCCTTTAGTCCCGGTTCGTTTGGACCCTTTAGTCCCGGTTGGTAATACAAACCGGGACTAAAGGGTGGTCTATGGGGCAAAACCCTTTAGTCCCGGTTCGTATTACCAACCGGGACTAAAGGTCTACCCTTTAGTCCCGGTTCGTATTACGAACCGGGACTAAAGGGTTTTTTGCCTCCCCATGCACCTCCACACCCCCCCCCCGTGGATCGCCTTTTTTAACACTGTAAAATAGAAAAGAAAATGATACAAAATTCAAAAAATAAAATGTTTTCGGATTCTTGTATGTTATGCAACCTACTATTAGGGAAAATTAACAAATTTGAATTTTCACTTATTTTGCAAAAATGTTTTGAAAAATGGTAAAACCGCAATAATGGTTTACCCGGTTAGCCAATTTTTAGATTCTCAAAATTCTAAATGAAAATATGAAAGCAGGAAGATTTTAGTTTTTGCCAGAAATTCGGAATTTTATTTTTTAATTTTTTTTAAAATAATAATTACATCATGCATAAAGATTACTATTACTTAACCATAAAGTTAGCCAATTTTTTAGATTTTCAAATTTTCAAGTTTGGCAAAAAAATATTAAAAAATAATAAATTAAAAAAAACAATTATAATACAGATTTAAAAAATTATAATTATAATACCATTACCACAACATGTACGTTATTAGTTTTTTTTATTAAAATAATTATTTGGAATTCGAATAATAAATAAGTGTGACATCGACCAACATGTTAATAATATTGATATGATACTAGTATCACAACATGCGCGCGAAGCACTTGGAAGCGGGATGGGAAAGGAACTTGGAAGTTAAGCGTGCTAGTGCTGGAGTAGTGGGAGGATGGGTGACCGAACGGGAAGTTGGACCACGAGTAAGTAATTTGACTAGAGATTAAGGGTAGTTAGAGATTAAGTGGAGTTAGAAACTAAACTAGTTAAATAACTGAAATACTAGAAATTCTGAAAAAATAGGAAAAAAAAGAGGAACGAAAAATAATTGGGAACCAAATAGATAAAAAAATAACGAAATAACCTTTAGTCCCGGTTCGTGTTACAAACCGGGACTAAAGGGTTTTTTCCTCGACGCGCGCCAGCAGCCCACGTGGCGGGACCTTTAGTCCCGGTTTGTTTTACAACCGGGACTAAAGGGGGACCTTTAGTCCCGCCTAATTGGTCCCGGTTTGGAAACCGGGACTAAAGGCCCAAATGAACCGGGCCTATAGCCCCGTTTTCCACTAGTGTGTGGACTAAGCACTATAGATTCCATGCTTTGGGATACTCCTCTTCTAGCTCATTCAGCGATCCTTCACGTGATTTGTGCCAGTCCCTCCTAGTAACATACTAGGAAGAAGTGCAACATCGTTGTTTGACAAAATTAGTATTTGAAACCTGTCGTGATGGAGCACACTATACTGAAATTATTCAAGACAAGACAATGTTGTTCATACCAATCATACAAGTAGAGAACGGTATGTTAACCATTGCACTTTAGTGTTCAAGGTGTCTTGGACTGATCGATATTGTGAGTATCAGATTGCTCCACACGTATTAGGAAAACACATTGCATGTGCACAAAGATAAAAGCTCAAAATCAATGCCACACAATTGTCTCGGAAAACCGCTGCTGCTGCAGTTTGGGAGCAGCCTCTGCTGCAGAAAATAAAACAATAAAAACTGAGCAAAACGAAATTGAAAGAATAAAAATGGAAAGATTGAGCAAAGGCCTATGCTCTACAAAAGACGTGAAATAACTCAAGAATCAATTGACAAATGAGTAACTCATAGACCTGCATTATCTTTGTTCTTTCATTCACTTATTAATGTTTGAATGTAGTAAAAGGGGTAGTTAGCGACATGCTAAAAAACTACACAACAAGATAACAATCAAGATAATATCACTAGGCCACTAGAACTGCAGGCTATGATATCGTTTTGCAATGTGCTACTAGTATCATATAACAGTTGGAAAAAATAGAAGACAATACAGCGTAGGATTGAACTGTGAGTGAAAAACACTTTCGGAAGCTATATTGGTGCTTTGTGTTTCACTTGCCTGATTAATTTGGATCTTTGCAACCAACCCGCTCCCAAACTGCTCTCCATCTATGTAATCTCCGCGTCAAGACTTATCCATGGGCATTTGGAACTGAACAACTAAGAAAATTGTGTCATGAACTTTTATATTAACAGATATGTGCCTCTTTTAGGAAATATAAATAAGAAAAATAAGACCGGCGGAGAAAAACTTAAAAAATAAGAGAAAAACTGATTGACTGGGCTACTAGAAATGAAGGAAATGAAGATGAAAAAAAAAGGACCGACCAAAGAGAAAAAATAAAAGAAGAAAACACTCAAACTAGAAAACAATTACATCCAAACTTACAAAACTGACATCAAAACTGATAAATGAAGGAAACTGACAGAGAATGATAGATTCATCTAGAAATGTGAGATTAAAAATTAAGAACAAATACTGAGATTGAAGAAAGAGTGACAGAGAATGAATTAAGAGATATCGAAGATAGAGTGATTGAGAAATATGAGAAAATGAAGACTGAGAAAACAAAAATGAGATGATTGAGAATAATGAGACTGAAGAAGAACCGAGAAAAAGAAAGAGAGACAGAGAGAAGAAAAAATATAGAAATGACTGAACAAAGAGATGCCGAAGAAAGTGTGACGGAAAAATATGAGAAATGAAGACTGAGAAAAAATATAAATGAGACGAGTGAGAATATATAATGAAGAAATAGACAAAGAAGGACTAGGATAAATGAAGAAAAAGATAACTTGGAAAATGGTTAAAGAGGAAGAAATAAATAAACAAAGAGGGATAAACTGAAGGCAGAGAAAGAGATATAATTAAGTGCTGAAATAATGAAGAGACAATGATGAAGAAATGATGCTCCAACCGTCTCCCTGTTTCAGCTTTCTCTATGAAAAAAAAACTGAAAGATATGCATTAATGAAATAGCCATCGGAAGCAACATAGAGCAGACTTTCCACATAGCTATAAAGTTCAGATGCAACTGATACACAGTTGATAACGAAGTGGAGTAGAGAGCGTTCAAAAAAATCAAATCGATAAGGAAGCAGCAAGAATGATCATGCGGTCTACCGTCATTTACTCTCTGAATGAGAGGTGCTATGAAAGTAACCATGTTGGCCTTAAAAACGAATCTTCTATTGGGAGCATTAATTAACATGGACAATAATCCATAATTGCAGAATGGCAAACACAAAAAGTGTAGGTCTGGGGTAGTATGAAAACATCCAAATGCGAGCCCAGCCACTTGATTTGGTCAAGGTTGTTTCAAGGTAAAAGCAGTTTCTGAATCAGATCATGATTAGCTCACTGAAAAGATAACAGTTCACAAGCTGTAAAACTGAGGTAGAAAATACAACGACAATGCACAATGTGTGAACTTCAGGTAGAATATGACCACTTGATTCAGTTAAGAGTTCCATGGTAAATATAGTTGTGAATTATCTCATGATCAAGTAACTAACAGTTTAGTACCCACAAGGTGAAAAAAATTAGGGTAGAAAAATGAGAACAAATGACATTTTGAACATGATCAATGCACGAAAACTCTACCAAATTCCATGGACATTCAGGTACAAATTTGCAGCATGGTACTACACATCTAAGAGCCAATTAATCCCTCGTCCAGTAATGTTAGCCCATCGGAGAAATCACTGGACAGAGAAAAAACTTAAAAACCATATTCATGATGATCAGTCCAACCGTAAAGAGGTACAGAACCATGATATAGATAGATCAGAGAACACCATGGTAGCTGGGGACGGAGCTCCAGCCGGCGTGGGCGCGCGGCAGTTGCGTGGAGCTGGTCTTGGTTACCATGCCGGCCAGGGATCAAGGAGAGGCAGAGATGCATAGGAGCGGCCCCAAGCCCTAGCACCTGCAAGCTGATCACATAGCCGAATGCCTGAAGCTAACAGACTAGATCGATAGTTTCAAACCGCAATCTGAAAAAAATTGAGACCAATGTGTTCATGCTCAAACCAAAACAGACCAAGTAAACCAAAATACATTAGTGAGCCAACCCGTTCAGACTTCAGACTAGTCCAAAGGAAACCAGTAGAGAATCCAAACTGAAACTTCAGTTTACGACCAAACTATAGGCTTAGAAACTACTGCAGCCTCATGTTGAATAAATTGGTGATTCGGTGGAAAGAGGGGAACAATGGCAGAAACGAAATATTCATGAATTGATATCCACATCTACATAATTGCATTCACGTGTAAATATAGCCCTACAAAAGCCAGCACTAATCCACACAAAGATGTGCATGCGCACGAGATGCACCAAGCGAGCATACGAGGCACAAAAGGTGCAGAATGAAGGGTGCCCGCGGCGACTTGCATCAACTGCGAAGAAGAAAAGAAATAGGAGACAAACGCGTACCTGATCCGCCGACGGGCGACGGCGCCTCCTCTGTCAAAAGCAGCTCTGTCTCCGCCATGGGAGAACCTCGACTGTCGGCCTCCTCCAGAATCCATCTGCCCTCCTCCGCCCGGTGGCCTCCCCTTCCACTGCAGGCGGTGGAGAGCCAAGCACAACCCCCTCCTCGCCTGGATCTCCCTCTCCCTGCCTGGGACAGACTTCGAGCAGAGAAATGAACTCGACGAGAAGAGAAGAAAAGAGCCACCCACGAAATCTGAGGAAAAAACAACGGTCCAGGAGAACTAAAAAGAGATAAAACCCATCGGGCTGAAAAAAATCGGAACAAACCGAACTGAATGTTAGAAGGCGTCAAGATTCACACCAAATGAACGGATCAAGATCTGACTTGAGGCGAATTGCAATTTCAGCTAGCTGAAAATTAGGAAAAGTGTAAAAAAACAACTAATGGTGCAGATTAGCTTGGCATAATCAAAGACAAAATAACGGTGAAGATTAACTTCCTATAACGTCCCAAGATTAACTTCCTATAACGTCCGGCCGGTGCCGAGTCTGAGATACGCATATACAATGTCTTTATCCGGTTATCCCCAACGGCCAATCCCTGTACGAGACAGAAACCCTAATAGTGTTTAGCTTCCAGGACAAAATTAACCTATTAGGAATCTGCCGCCGCCTCTCCTAGGGTTCTGGTCGCAGCCTCTCTTTGCATGCATGGTTCTTCTGGACCTCTAGCCGGTCTCTCCTTCGGTGCTTTCTCTGCGTTCATGTGGGTGCTGTGAGGTCTCCAGTTCTCTTCCCACCCGGAGGCCTCTTTGTGTACTGTGCAGATAGCATAGAACCGCCGCCATGTCAACGCAAAGCTAGCACGACAATGTGCTGTTGGTTTGGCACCCTATTACGCGTTCTGCTGCCAATCTTGATATCCAAGCAAGTAGATCACATAGACATTGCTATGGTTTTGATTATTACCCTCTATTACATTGATCTGAAAGAAGGGGACGATTGTGCGCTTTCAGTGCATTTTGACTAGCAAGGATTGAGACTCTGGATGTTGGATGCATCTGAGATACTCTGTTTGTGCTAATGTTTCACCTGACTGTTCCAGCCTTCCAGCAGCTGAGACGACTAGGAACGTAAGTTTTCAGAAGAGAACCTCGGTGTTAATTATCCAATGCTAATATATACGCTTTTCTTTTCCTTTTCTTTCAGATAGGTGGTTACTATGATTAGTTCAAGTTCAAGAATAGGGAGGGCCATGCTTTCCGCAGCAATGAAGCATGCTCAGATATACGATGAATTTATATGATCCGGAGAGCTCAGATCGGCCATTCCCAGACAACTATTTTTCAATGTAAACGTGGCATCGGCACTTTGACGGTTTTCTCCGCTCCTATCCATGCGCGATCTGATCTGTCGCCGCCAGTGGTCTGCCACACCAACGAGACGGGGCGAAGCAATCTCTTTTCCTATGCTACAACTGATGCGAGACGAGAGACAATGATGTGTCGGACGAGGCAATCTCCTACGTCCTCCGCTGCGCCAAGGGTGCACAGCCAGCCAAGCGGCGAGACTGACACGGGGCGCACGATTTTCCGGTGCTAGGCATGCGGCAGGCAACGAGTTCGTCAGCCACCCCCTCGCGTCGTCTCCTCTGGGAGACCGGGGGGGGGGCGAACCCTAACCCCCGCCGCGGCCGCCTCTTCCCCACCTCCCCTACATCCCCTCGCCGTCCCCTGAGGCTGCTGCCGGCGAAGCCCCGCAGAGCCGGTGAAGGGGGCGGCGGGGATCTTTGCGCGGGCTCCCCTGGCGCGGTGGCACGGAGGCTGGCTGCCGTGTGAGGGGGGCATGGCCTCCGCCGCTGGCTGCTCGGCAGCCCTCCTCCCCCCGTCCTCCTCTTCGGCTCGGCCTCGCCGGTGCTGGACGTTGGTGGCCGGCGGCTAGGGTGCTGCCCGTCGCGGCTTTGGCTGGGGCCATGGATCTGGGCGGCGGCCCATCTGGCGTGGCGACGACGTGCTCGCGGCAGGCGGCGTCGCGGGTGGCTCTGGCCGTCGGCCTCGTCCTCTTGGGAGGTACGACCGCGGCGGGCGGCGGCTGCGGCTTGGAGGTCCTCCTCCTCGTCATATCTGGTGCGTGTCTCTGTCTCCCCGTCTGGATCTCTCTCCTCCACCGGTTTGATTGAGGGCGGCGGTTGCTCCCTGTCCTCGAACATGGTGGGTGTTGGTGGTTTGCTTGGGACCAGGGGAAACCCTAGATCGGCTGGCTCGGCCCAGCGGCGGCGACGCCTTTGGGCGCCGTTCTTCCTCCTTGGAGGCGTGGCTGAGGTCCCCTGTTTACACCCCGACCTACCTCCCGGGCGAAAGCCCAAAATCCCGCGGATTGGGCGACGTCGACGTGCTGCACGCCGTGTCCTTGTTGGAGGCGTCGCCCGAGGAGTGTGGTGCTCGGTGAGATGAGTTGAAGGCCGGAGATTTGACATGTGCAGCTGCTTCCGGTGGCTTTCCTACCTCTCTCAGGTTCTCCAAGGTCGGCATTGGTTTGGCGAATGTGGTGTGCTCCCTTCCTTCGGTGGTCGTGGTTTGGGGCTGTCCCGGGGCTTGAGTCCAACTCCTCTCCAGCTCTCGGGTGAGCTGATCTCATGTCCGATGGTTCGACGCCTTCGAGCCTAGGCGAGAGGGTAGGGACCCTCTTCGGCGTGAGAACAGGAGGGTGTCTGGTGCTTGCAGACCAGGGTGTCTTCCTCGACCACAATCTCCATCCTGCTTCATGGCAGTGCCTCGTCGTGCCTTCCGTTCTTGATGTCTTGGTGCCGGAGCGTGGTAGTCTTCACCTTGCAAGTTCCTTCGGTGCTTGCGTGTAGTGTTGAGTTGTAAGTTGTTCGGGGTGCTCCCTTGTATCGTTCGGCCGTTGTGGTGTGTGGTGTTGTGTTGTGGGTGGGTGGCCTTGTGTAATACCTGGCCGGTTGATGGCTTTGTTAATTCAAAGTCGGGCTCCTTTGAGCCTATTGTTTAAAAATTTACAGATATATGGTGTGCTCCCCAGTCCCAACAGGTTTGTATTCGTTCTTTTTGTTATGGATTGAAACTTCTATATATTGTTCTTTCAAAATCTAGCATGGGTTGATAAAATATTGTACGGTGTATCTTGATTTGCATTGTATGAATTTGACAAATTTATACACATGGATTCATGACGAGGGAGCAACTCTGCCTCCCTCCCGGATCCCTTCCTATCGAAGCAGCTAGCCGAAGCACCTCGCCAGGCCGAGCCTCCGCCTGCACCTGGGGGGACACGAGCCCGAGCCGCCAACAAATAGCCTCGCTTAGCTAATTTTTTTTATTTTAAATTGGTTTTGTCGGCCAGAATAAGCTACAGAGGCGATCAGCTATCTATATCTCAACCACCAGCTTGAACGGCGGCTATTCCCTTTTCTTCGTCGGGTTACATTATTTCTCCTACAAATTGTTTAACTTCCACTCATCAAGCATGCTATTGTTATCTAAACCTTGCACCTACACATAAAAACTGAGTTTTACAGTTAAAAAAAACTGAGTTTTATCTTCTCATTTTTATGGTCACGCTTAATATTCTAGACATAAAGTAATTGCACAAGTCGATTTTTTCTCGATATACTGATCTCCTTAGATTTAGTTTTATAAACTAAAGTAATAATTTTTGTTTGCTTTTTAGTGCGGGTAATATTGAATATGTATTCTGACCATGATATAAGGAACCGAAATAGACCTAGATGGGATTGCCTCATATGTGAGAAGATCTTCAAATTTAGTCATCTGAATCATAAAGCAGATGAAGAACATAAGTTCCCCCAAAGAATATAATGAGCAGTAGTAGCATTAGGACTCCTTGCTAAGAAGCTCAATAATGATATTATATGGTCTTTCATATGGATCACTCCTTCAAGTATTTGTATGTGGTAGCTATGGCTACGTGTAAGTCTGGTGCAAAAGCTAAACCTTATAATATGAATTGCTACATAAAAGTAAATATAGTTGTATTTCTATAGCCAAATATTGTACATATCAACATATAATTTTACTCTGTAATTGATCATCTCACGAACCAAAAAAATATATCTCAATTATAAATTCTTAATTTAAGGGCATTTATGGAATTTGAAGGTACACGCATAAAAATAGTGCATAAATTTGAATTATTAATGCTCTAATGTGATATAAATTGGTGATTTAATGTTTATGGGTTGTCATCATGAATACGTTATAATAAATAATTAACGATAAATCTATAAAATAATAGTAAAAATAATTGGATACAAAAAGTTCAATATTAGTTACTCAGAAAACTCATCAATAATCTAGCTGCGCGAATGCGCGGGCCGCTCTGCTAGTTATTTCTGTGTCGCATTTACTGCTGGTGCCCCAAAGAAATTGGCCATTCTGTGGTGCACATACGCCACAGAAAGTTTGTGAGGCCCACACGGGTCCACCACTACACATGGGCGAAGGAAAGTCTGTGGCACATCTGCCACATGCACCAAAAAAAGTCAAAATTCAGTGGTGCATGTAGGCATATGCGCCACCGAAAGTTGAACGATTTTTTCTCCCCACACAACTCCACCCCCGGATCGCCTTTTTAGCACTGTAAAATTCAAAAAATAGATAGAAAATTAAAAAAATAAAATTCTTCGAGGTGCCCATGTATTATGTCATCTAGCACCACTGAAAATTAACAAACATGGATTTCGACTTTTTTTTGCTAAATTGCGTTGCAAAATCATCAAACTGAATTCCTGGTTGCATACGAACTCGAAAAAGAACGCACAATATATCAAAATATTCGCACGAAAATTCTACATCCGAATTCAAAACGAGTAAAAAGATACGGCAAGTCAAAGATTTTTTCGTGTAAAAATAAAAAAATCGAAAAAAAATCTGTGGCGCACCAACTGCCCATGCGCCACAGAAGTTTTGGCCCGAAAATTGAATTTCGGAGGCGCCAAACTCCTCCTCCACTTCTCCTCCACAACCATCTCCTCACTTCTCCTTCTCCTCCCACCACCACCACATCCTCCCTTCTTCTCCACCACCACCTCCTCCCTTCTTCTCCCTCCTCCTACGGCTTCCTCCTTGGGCGACCACCACCACCTTCTCCTCTTCCTCCGGTAACCACCACCACCTCCTCCGGCGACCACCACCTCCTCCTCCTCCTTCGGCCACCACCACCAAACCACCACCACCTCCACCTCCTCCTCCGGCCACCACCACCTCCTCCTCCTCCTCCTCCTCCTCCTCCACCACCGCCACCACCATCACCACCTCCACCACCTCCTCCGGCCGGCCGGCCGGCCTCCTCCTCCTCCACCCACCCCACCCCACCCCACCCAACCCACCCAACAACTCACCTTCCGGCTTGAAACAAAAACCGGCGAAATTCCGGCGGCCCCAGATCTAGATCTAGATCTAGATCTGGCCTCCACTTTTTAAAAAAATTCAAAAAAAAATTCTGCGGCGCATATTGGCATGGTGCGCCACAGAAGTTTTCAAGAAAATTCTGTGGCGCATATTGACCTAGTACACCACAGAAGTTTCAAAAATTTTGTGGCGCATGTACATATGCGCCACAGAATTCAAATACTAGTCGCGTGGCAACTGTGACGACCTAGATATGCGCCACTGAATTGAAATTTGGTGCACCACAGTTAGCCTATTTTCCACTAGTGATATACACACATACACACACAATAATAATTAACATCCATGTGCTTTGCACTTTTGTATGAGGATTTCTTTTTTTTGAGGGTGAAACAGTGGGGAAAATCCCCACTGCAATTTTTATTATTATAAAAAAGGTAAATAAGTTACAGGGCACAAGAAGTGCAAAAAAAAGAGTAAAAAAGAAAAAAGGAGAAGAGCTATTGTACAAACTAAGATTAGAGCTATTGGACAAACTAAGAGATCATGAAAGCCTGAAGCCAAGTTTTGAACGGTGCTTCCCACTTCTTCTTCATTCTATAAGATAGTAACTCGAATCTCTTGCTTAAGCACGAGTCTTCCGAGCCGGAAAAGAGGGTGCTTGTCCTTCAAAGATCTTTCTGTTTCGAACAATCCAAATGGACCATGACGCAAGCATGATAATCTCAACCGCAAATGGCAAGTTTAATTTCTCTTTGACACCATAAAAGGCTTCCAGAATTGAGTGTTGGTTTGAAATTTGAGGGCATAATAATGACCAGCACTGTTGTGCAAAAGGGCAGCTCCAGAAAAGATGTACTAAGGTTTCTTCTTGACTGCATTGTAGAGTTGCACAATTGTAAGCTTGCAGTTGAAATTTTTTCCTCCGAAGCAAATTCCTTGTGTTTAGCCTGTCATGTAGTAGTAACCAGAAAAAGAATTTGTGCTTCGGTTGGCATGAAGACTCCCATATCCAAGTGAAGAACTTAGGAACCTGATGCACACCAATCAGAAAATTGTAGGCTTTGGTGGTAGAGAATTGATTAGACCCCCATATGTAACTCCATGAATCTTCTTGATGAGAAAGAGCTTGGAATTGAGTTGGATCACAAAGATTTTCTAACTGTTCAAACTCAGCATAAGCTTGTTGGGAAAGAGGGAGATGAAACAAATCTTGAAGAAACTCCATTTGCATCACTTTGTTCACAGATATGTCAGTTCTTTTAGCAAAAGTAATAAGATGTGGGAATTTCAAGTGCAAGCAATTATCACTCCAAAGATCAGTCCAGAATAAGACAGATTTCCCATTCCCCACATTACATCTTGCCAATGCTTTGTAAGAATCTAGAAGCTTTAAGTGTGACTTCCACCAGAAAGAGCCTTCCATTTTAATACCTGGTGGTCTATCCTCATCATAATATGTATCTCTTATTAGGTTTACCCAGGGGATGTCCAGATTATTGAAGAATTTATGCAAATTCTTTAGGAGCAGACTTTTATTTTGAACATCTAAGTTAAGAACACCCAGACCTCCTTGTTCTTTTGGTCGACAGATTTTTCTCCAGGAAACCAAAGCACTCCCTTTTGCTTGCACATCTGATGTTTTCTTTCTCCATAGGCAATGTCTCATGTACTTAATGACCTGGTTCTTGATTGTGATAGGTACATCCAAACAGCACATAAAGAAAATTGGAAGGGAAGCTAATACAGATTTCACTAACTGCAATTTCCCTCCATAGTTCAAGAAATCTGCAATACCACCAAGCCTTGTTTGTACTCTTTGGACCATTGGGAGGAAATACTCCAGGGAAGGTTTTGTAATGCCAAGGGGAAGGCCCAAGTAAGTAAAAGGAAGAGATCCAACTTAGCAGTTCAATGTGGCAGCAAAATGTGCAAGTCTTTCAGGGGACATATTAATTGGCATCAAATTTGATTTCTTGTAGTTAACTCTGAGTCTAGTAGAGACAGCAAATGAGTGGAGAATGGCTTTAAGACAAAGCAACTGTTTTGCATCTGCCTTCATAATAAGAAGAGTATCATCTGCATATTGGATTACTGGAAAATCTGGGCATGAAGGGCATGGTATAGGCCTTGTAAGGAGATTTTGGTCCATAGCTTTGTTCAGGATAGATTGGAGGAAGTCTGCAGCCAACACAAAAATTAAGGGAGATAGAGGATCCCCTTGTCTTACTCCTCTTCTACAATAGAACTTTTTCCCAGGGACTCCATTCAACAAGATAGAGGATGTTCCAGAGCTTAGAATCATAGAAATCCATTTTATCCATTTCTCACCAAAACCTTTTGCCTTTAGGATGCTAATAATTGTAGTGTGTTCAATCATATCAAAGGCTTTCTCAAAATCTAGCTTCAGAATCAAAATTTCTTCTTTCGATTGGTGGCATTGAAATAGGTACTCAAAGGCCCAGCCAAGACAATCTTGTATAGATCTTTTCTTAAGGAACCCATATTGGTTCTTATGCACTAAGGCCAGAATGATGCCTTGCAGTCTATTAGCAAGTAGCTTTGTTAAAATCTTTAGAACACAGTTCAGCAGAGAAATGGGTCTAAAATCTCCAGCAGAGGAAGGATTATCTGATTTTGGAACAAGAGTAATATATGAAGAGTTTATGCTTTCCAAGGCAACTGTCCCATTATGAAAATCATTTATCAATTTCTTAATGTCTGGAGCAATAATAGCCCAACAATTCTTGACAAACTCATTATTGAAACCATCTGGGCCGGAGATTTTTCATTTGGCAAATGCTTAACAACTTCTTCAATCTCCTTGTCGGTAAAAGGTGCTTGCAAAGTAGCATTCATTTCATCGAGTAACTCTTGGGCTTAAGATTGTATCAAGATTGAACTCCATGAAAGGATTATCAGATTTGCCCATTCTCTCCTTAAAAGCATGCCATAAGATAGCAGCCTTGCCATCATGGTCAAAGACTTCAGTTTGGTCTGAATTTTGCAACATGGAGATGTAATTGTGTCTGTAGTTTATAGTTGCCTTTGAATGGAAGAACCTGGTATTTGCATCTCCTAGCTTGACCCACTTAATTTTCCCTCTTTGCTGCCAATATGACTTTTGGTTCTATAACAGTGTGATAAGGTGTGCTTTAAGGGTGTCCCTCAAGTCCCATTCAGTGACTGTCAGAGTTCTGTATTCTTCTATGAAGTCCACCAAAGAAATAACTTCATTTACTTTCGTTATCAGATTCTTTAAACAAGGCAGATTTTTTGCCCACAACTTCAGGCTTCTTCTCAGGTTCTTGAACTTGGCATTTATACTTTTGGCACTGTCCATATGGCCAACTGGAATATTCCATGCAGCTTGAACAACCTGTTTAAAATCAGAATGCTGCATCCAATGATTCTCAATTCTGAAGACTTTTGCTTTTGGGATTTTTGTATTGAACCCAACAACACAAGGCACGTGATCTGAGGTAGGTTTTACAAGTGGGTAAGCAAAAGTTGCAGGATAAGAAACAGTCCAGGATGCAGAGGTGAAGAACCAATCAAGCTTTTCCAAGAGAGGATCTTTTTGCATGTTGCTCCAAGTGAATTTTCTCCCTTTTAAAGGTAATTCTACTATGCCCAAATTACTAATTGCCTCATTGAAAAGTAGCATATCATTTAGATCCCCTCCAGGCTTGTTTCTATCTGAGGGACTCCTTATGAAGTTAAAATCTCCCATTATTAACCAATCAGTGTCTTGTGGCATATCAATATTTGCAAACCAGTCAATGAATAAAGCTTTTCTCTCAGGTTGGCAGAGTCCATAAATATTACTCCCTCCGTTCCTTTCTGTAATGCCTATTGTTTTTTCGCAATTGTTTCAGAATATAAGAGGAAAGCTGTGTTTTTTTGCAAATAACCCCTTCCACCGATTTGTTTCCGTCCGGAAAATCCGGAAAGAATCTGTTCACGTTGACAAAATCTGGTATGCAATCACGTAGAGAAAATCTGGACGTGAAATTAGGAAGGAGTAGATCACGCACGCGTACGGTAAGGAAATAGCAAATACGGATCACGTGAGATTAGGAAGGAGTAGGTCGCGCGTAGGGAGCGAGATCACGTCTCCGATCTGTTTCCAGTTTCCTTTTTTTCTCTCAAATAGCGCTGGGGGTTTTGTGTCAATAAATTTGCTTGCGCTAATTTCCGTGCCAAAAAACAATAGGCACTATAGAAAGGAACGGAGGGAGTAGTAAGGATCCAAGAGTCATTGGAGAGATTACACTTAAAGTTCACTGAGAGAGAGAAATCATTGTGAAAAGCCAGTTCTCCTGTGAAAAGAGAACCATTCCAAATAATGATCAAACCACCAGATGCTCCCACAGAAGGCACAAACTCAAATTTGTTAAATTTCTTTGGGCAAATTTTTTTGATATAAGCAAGATCAAAAGTCTCTCTCTTTGTTTCTTGAAGGCAGATAATATCACAGCCAGATTCTTCAATTTTACTAGAAAGTGCCACCCATTTTTTATCTGAGTTAATACCTCTCAGATTCCAGTTCATAATTTTCCAAGATTTGTAACTATCCATGGATAACATAAAGGCTTTTCAAAGGGGAGCCCAAAGCAAAAGAGTACTCAAGACACCATACCATAAAACAGGATGTCATAACATCACCAGCAGTACAAATACTCAAACAGTTCTCATAGCACAAAAGCTGACTGACACAACCACTAGCAGATAACTGTTCACACCACACTAGAAACAATCCAAGCCCAAGAAAAGAAAAATTACATAGGATTGTATGCATTTTTAACTACTTGGGAGATTTTTTCTTGGTCTGCTGTACAAAGCCAGCAGATTTTTGCTGTTCACTAGGATTGTTCTGAGAGCTTGATGGTGCTGTCTTGCTCCTCCTGGATCCAATCACTCCTTGAGGCTGCTCATGCTTGTTTTCTTCCACAGGGAGCTTGTTCTTCTTCAAAATTCTTTTTTCAACGAGTCTCTTCTTGCACCTTACGGAAAGACATAGCCGGATTCTTAACCACTTTAGTGTTGATAATAGGAGGGGCAGCATTACAAGTGAGACAATGCTTGTCGAGCAATTTGCATGATTTTTATACCCATCATTTAATAAGACAAGCCTCGGGACTCCTTCTTACCTCGGACTCAACCAAAGGGATTTTCCCTTCTCTTCTCTTCCTTTTTGGTGTGAAAGGAGCAACAACAGAGGGAGTGCTAGGGATAGCTAATTCATCAATTTCTGACAGTGATACACAGGAGGGAGCCTTAGTTGTGACACATTTGTCAGGGATAGCAAACCTGACAGTATCTTCCTTGAGCAGAGGTTCCTTGAGAATATGCCAGAGCTGAGATGAAAGGAACCCCTTAGTCCAGTCAAATTTCTCAGGAGTTAAGAGCATTAAGGTTATAAAATTGAACCAGCTGACAGGAATATCTACCATTGAGTAATTGGGTTTATCTGTGGTACCATGCATATTAGGAGCAAAATATTTCTCCCAGAGGGCCATGCCTTCAGCAGAGAACCTTCTTGACAGATCATGCTCCTCAGGAATAGGGGTGAAAAAGGTTTGAACCCTTCCAAGGGTCAGCTGCAGATGTGCTACATTTGGTGGCACCATATCAACATTTGCAGGCAAGAACAAATCATCTTCCAAAACTTGAGAAGCAGGATTTTGCAAAGATGTCCCAACCAAGCCATTATCACAGTCATCAGTCATTGAATTATCATGAGCAGAATAAGCTTGGAGAATATTGAGCAAGCCATCTCCCAAGGGCAGGGTGGATACAGCAGAGGACTGCTGATTGATTTCAGCTTGAACAGAGGAAGAACCAACAACCTGAGGATCATGTGTAGCAGGTGTCTTCGAACTAGAAGAAGAAATATTGATGAAACTCGTCAGCATCCAGGAGAGGAGGGTGTTGATGCTGGTCATCCAAGTCCATCACTTCATGCTGCACCTGAACCTGTTGCTCCATCTCCATTGGCTGAGGCAAGCCCTCAGCAGCCCCCATGGCCCAGTGGCCCCAACCATCAGCCTACTCTTGGTTATCTTGGTTGTCTTCAACTGCAGGGTCCACTGGAGCAGGATTAAAAGCAGGTACAGGCAAAGCATGACCAGGTAAAGGATGGGGGTCCACTCCTTCATCAGGTAGATGATCTTCATCTGCAGGCCCACCACCCAGCAGGTTATTTAACAATATTTCAACAAGAAAGGTCCAAGATTCAGCATCTGGCCTGGAGCTTTCTGTCATCCTGATACTTCTTGGAATGTCCATGAGATCAGTTACTCTCACCTTAACCAGAACTCTTCCTTTTCGGTTTGGATCTTTTTCCCAGAGTAACACAGAGCCAATATCAGCAAAGCAGGCATTCAGGTCCTCAGTGGTCATGTGATCTAAAGGGGGGCCAACAAGGAGTAACCAGACATCTCTGTTAAAGGTAACCCCCCTCCAATTAATCCCCTCATCATGCCTAACAAAAGAAACATTTACATCTCCAAACTGATTGGGACTCGAAGAGATGAGCCTGTCTCTGTCACTAACATTCCTGAACTGCACATAAGCGGCCCCAAACGGACAAGATTGCAGACTAACGATGCCAACCCTAGCCACCTCAGCAAAATACTCTTGAAGAACATCTCTAACATTCTGAAAAGGGACCAAACCTTCAGGAAAAGGAGTAATGGTGGCAATGGCATACTGTTCGTGCTCCCTTGGGCGGCGCGGAACCACCACCCGCTTCACCCCGACGCGACCAGCGATGTTCTGAATCTGATAGCCTTGGGGCACAAACGGTCTTGGATCGATTGGAATGTTGGCCATTGCTCCTGGCCGTTCCTCCGAATGCTCAACAGCGGCGGTCACTGGCAGGGGCAGTTCCGGAGAAGACGAGGGTGTTGAAGGCGAGGAGACGGAAGAGACAAAGCCTGGAGAGATATTTTTTCCAGAAAGGGAAACCGAGAGGGCTCTAAAAGAGGAAACCTCCTGGATTAATGGGGGTGGCCCATGGGCTTTGAACCAGGTAAGGAAACTGTCATCGGGCCAGGCAACGGTATCAAAGGTAGGGAATTTGTAAAAAGGGAGTAAGCCCGGTAATCGTGTCTGAGAGTGAAAAAAGGAGGAGATTTGAATTTTGTCAACGTGATTAATGGGATTAACAGTTTTGGGGTTGGGATTCAAAATGGGGGATGAATCATCTTGATTATAGGATGCAGGTGTAATGGGGGCTTGCATGCGTTTAAAAACAGAAACACGCTTTGTTCCAAAAGAAGCTGATTTTTTCCTTTGTACTACCTGCCATTCTCGCCTCGATTCTTTGTAGAATTTCTTTTCTTCAATTAACCAGCTTTGGGCCACCATGTCCCCAAAGACTAAAAAATGAATCAAACATGGGGGTGCAAATCTTTGACAAATTGTAAATCTCAAACCCTACTGCCGAAGAAGCCACCATGAATTGAAAAGTTCTATCTCCTAGGAGCTTAACTTTGAATAGTGGGGCTAGACCTCCAAAGCAAGATTGTAGGACAATAGCCACGAGTATGAATATCAAGTTTAAAACATGCTCTCCCAAAAGAAACAACAAGCAAGAAGCCTCGTCTTCTAGAGTGATTTAGGAGGTTAACAGAATGGCCAAACTTACTTTTGCAAGCTTCTTCAAAGACAGTTCCTCTTGAGAAATCCAAGACCTGATTCTTATGGGACAGAACTGAAGAGAAATCCTTTTGGTAATTTTCCTTAGGACTTGATGAGTTCAACATTTGCACCCCATGAGCAAGGGAATCAGAGATAATACGATCACCCACAACCACAGTATGAGTTTTCAAGTCCAAAATCAATCCAGAATAAATTCTTTCATTTTCTAAGAGAAATCTAGCATCTAGCACTTCTTCTTGCGAATCCAGAAGAACCAACCTTTTGGCTTGCGGCCTTAACAAAAGGAAAGCATGTGAGGATGAAGAGCCATCTTGAAAATGAGAGCATGTGGCTTTCCAACGAACATGAGGAGCTTCGGGTAGGGAACCAAAGGTAGGATTTATAGATTTCACAACTTCCGCATAGCTTTTGGTACAATTGAGCAGCTTTGTACTAGATGCATGCAAATTACCCTCAAGGCCAGAGTCAATAGAACCAATGCATTCTCCCACCAAAACAGAAAGATCTTTGAAGTCCACAATATTTCCAATCATAATATGTTCATCTTGATGCAAGAATCTAGCAGAGATCACCTGCTCTTTTGAATCCAATAGAAATAATCTTTTTGCATGAGGCTTCAAAATAAGGAAGGCAGATTTACCCATAGGAATTTTAGCATCCATTTTGCCTTGATCTGAGTAAGTAACCCTCCAACGAATAGGAGTGGGTTCTTTGAAATAAGAAAAGCTTGGTGGAGAAACAAGACATTCTTGCACAAAAACCATATGAGAAGGAAATCTTATAGTAGATCCAGGGTAAAAAACTTCATTATCACGAAGGGTTTTGCCAACCAAAGGCGAATCCTTGTGATTAACTAGAGCCAACCAATTCTTCGGCCACAAAAGGAGAAAACCAGAGCCAGAGATAGGAGAACCATCGTCGATGAGAGATTCAAAGGAGATCTTCCAACGACCAAGGGGGGAAGGAGAGGGAGCCATGAAGGGATCACCTTGGGAAGGATCCAACGCTGCACAAGTTGATCGGAGAGACTTGGAGAGATCACCGGAGATCCGAGGATTCACCTAGGGAGACGCCGGAGGAGGTGGTGGTGAGAGACCCATGGTCTACACCAATACCTATGCGTATGAGGATTTCTAGCTAATTGAGTTTATATTATATGCAAGCACACATAATATAAGAATTATTCCAAAAAATATTATCGCTATTATTTCATTATTCTCACATAGCATCACATATGCATCAACATTGTAGAGTATTTGGTTTGTGAGTATATATTATTATTATGGATTAGTAAAATATATATTGAGTACATGATTCTTCTGGTACAATAGAAACCCCATATATACTTGCTCAAAAGGATTAGCAAATAATCCATTGTGTACATGAGCGTCTATCGATGTATGAACCTTTTTTGTCGTTAAGGGTCTGTTTGGTTCCCAGCCACACACACACACACACACACACACACACACACACACACACACACACACACACACACACACACACACACACCTTTCGTCTCTACCCGGCAAAGTCCCGAATTAACCACATTTGCCCCACACCGTCCCAACCGTGCGCTGCCTCTGTCAACCCCCACACCCCGAGAGACCGAGACCCCCCAACCCCAAACCCTAGCTACTCGATCTTATATATCCCAATCTCCCTCACCTGCTCCCCACTGGTCGCGGCCACCATCATGCATACATGGAGGTCGAGCCTATCGAGGTCGTGGATAGGGGAGCGACACCGACAGAACAACCGATGCCACCGCCACACATTTGGACAACCATCCATGCAACCTCTTCTCTTGAGATCCAGTCACATGGCACATGGGAAGGTATAGGCTTTTGGATTCCTCGAACCTCGGCATGCTCCCCTCCTGGTAAAGCTGAGATAAGCTAGCGCAACATGGAGAAGGCGCAAGCCAAGCGCGCGCCGATTTGCCACCGGTTGATGTGTCGGAGCTAGCACCGGGAATGGCGGAAGCGGTCCCGTCTACACACCGACGATGGCTGACAAAATTGTGTGTTTCTGTGTTCACACTTTCAAGGGTTACCCATCACGGGGCGGGTCAAACTGGTGGAGTTAATTTAGGACCCACCAGCGGGTATGGAGGCGGGTGAGGTGGCATGGAGAGGTGGCGGAGGTGGGTATGGAGGTCGCAAACCCGCCTCCATACATAGCGGGTGCCACCCGGCTGTAGTGACATGAGGTGTTGTTGTGAAGTGTATAATAAAGGGCTCCTTAATTTGGTTTCATATAATAGGATAGGAAAATCATATATGAATAGGAAACTTTAGGGCTTTTTTGATTTATTTGATTTTCTTAGGAATTTTGTTTGATTTAGACCCTATTGGATTTTTTGCTACATTCCTTTGATTCATATGATAGAAAAATCATAGGAATAATAAAATCATAGGATTGAGACGAAGTCATGTGGCTAGTTGAATCCTATGGGAAGATGAGTTGTGTTTGATTGTGTCAAAGGATATTTTCCATGAGGCACTACAACAGAAGTTCTGATAGACAACGTCCCAAAATCGTCCGCTAAGGGCCATTTTTCGTCGCCTATGGGCCTAACCCGACGATACGGGTTCTGTTGTCGAAACTGCGTCAGGCAAAGTCCTACGACGATTTTTTCGGTCCGTCGCGCTTGGGCGCCCTTCCGCCACGGAAAATCGGACCGTTGCGAAGTGTTTCCGGGAGCCCGTTGACTACCGACGTCATGCAAACCGACACGTGCGTACGCCGTTAACTGGCAGTTAACGGCGTTAACCGGCTGAAACCCCGTGGTAGATGGTAGGCCCACACGAGGCCTACCACGTCTTAAGCGGGCCGACCCATTAAGTTTGCGGGCCGGGCCAGCTGACTTAGTTTGACCGGTCAACTATATAGCTGGGCTGATCCATTAGTTACGTGGGCCGGGCCTAACCTCTAAGGTTGACTGGTCAAAACTATAATGGGCGGCCCACTAAGCATGTGGGCCGGGCCGAATACACTCGTTTGACCGGTCAACAGGTAAAAGGGCCGGCCCACAAGACATGTGGGACCAACTTTCCTGTTATCGGGCCGGCCCATTTACCAAGTGGGGTCCACCTTAAAGCAAGTGGGCCGGCCCAAGAAGTTATTGGGCCGGCTAAATTAGCATGTGGGTCCCACTATCCTGCTATCGGGCCGGCCCATTTTAGTACGTGGGGTTGATACGTCCAAAACGTATCTACTTTCCCGAACACTTTTGCTATTGTTTTGCCTCTAATTTGTGTATTTTGGATACAACTAACACGGACTAACGTTGTTTTTAGCAGAATTGCCCTCGTGTCTCGTTTTTGTGCAGAAACTCAACTTTCAGGAAAATCTCCGGAATTAACGCAGAAGGGCCTATTTTCCCAGAAGATTCATGGAGCCAGAAGGGCAGGCCAGGGGGAGGCCCACAGCCTCCAGACCATAGGCCGGCGCGGCCTGTGGAAAATCTCCTAATTAACGCAGTAAGGGCCTATTTTCCCGGTGAAGATTCATGGGAGCCGAAGGGCGGCTGGGGAGCCCCACAGCCCCGCACCATAGGCCGCGGCCTAGGAGGGGGGCGCGCCGCCTATGGTGTGGCCCCCCTCGGCCGGCCTCCGACGCCCTCCTTCCGGACTACTTAACGTCTTCGACCTAAAAA
>NC_061509.1:99317588-99365198 GCF_022539505.1 Lolium rigidum | reverse complement strand
TAAATATTTCTAGACCTTGTTTATCAACTCGAATGTCTTACTATATGACATAAGAAGACCATGCGCTTTGGTTTTTTTTTTTGAATTCTTATGCCCATTTGAATCTCTTGGTCAAATCCTAGCTAGGTTTGACCAAGATTTAAACAAGTTTAACACATGAAAATGAAAAGGTAAGCTTGTATCCTTCTTAGTCACTCTAAAATGAAGCTTTTGGGAGGTTTTTGAAATTTCCATGTTTGAAACACAAAACCACTTCTCTTCATGCTTGACTTCATAAGACAAAGTTTAGGGTTAGGGGGTAGATACATGATTTGTATTGTTTGAATATGTTTAGACCTTGTTTATCAACTTGAATGCTTACTATCTGTGACATGAGAATACTATGTGCTCTGGTTTTCATTTTTTTGAATTTTTTTTTAATTTTGATGCACATTTGAATCTTTGTCAAATCCTAGGTTTGACCAAGATTTAAACAAGTATAAAACATGAAAATGAAAAGGGGAAGCATGTATCCTTCTTATAGTCACTCTAAAATGAAATTTTTGGGATGTTCTTGAAATTTTCATGTTTGAAACCCAAAACCATTTCTTTTCATGCTTGACTTCATAAGATAGAGTTTAGGGGCTAGGGGGTAGATACATGATTTGCCTAGGTTTGAATATGTCCAAACCTTGTTTATCAACTTGAATGCTTACTATATGACATAAGAAGACTATATGCTTTTGTTTTTCATTTTTCTGATATTTTTTTTAATTTTATGCCCATTTGAATCTTTTGGTCAAATCATAGGTGTAATTTGACACACAGATTTAAACAAGTTTAAAATATGAAAATGAAAAGGTGGTAAGCATGGATCCTTCTTATATTAGTCACTCTAAAATGAAGCTTTTGGGAGGTTTTTGAAATTTCCATGTTTGAAACCCAAAACCACTTCTCTTCATGCTGTTCACTTCATAAGATAGAGTTTAGGGGTTAGGGGTGTAGATACATGATTTGTCTTGTTTGAATATGTGTCTAGACCTTGTTTATCAACTTTAATGCTTACTATATGACATAAGAAAACTTTGTGCTTTAATTTGGTTTTTAATTTTTCTAATTTTTTTTTGAATTTTGATGCACATTTTGAATCTTGGTCAAATCCTAGGTTTGACCAAGATTTAAACAAGTATAAAACATGAAAATGAAAAGGGGAGCATGTATCCTTGTTTAGACCTTGTTTATCAACTTGAATGCTTACTATATGACATAAGAATACTATGTGCTTTGGTTTTCATTTTTTTGAACAAGATTTGAACATGTTTCAAACATGAAAATAAAAGGTAAGCATGGATCCTTCTTAGTCACTCTAAAATGAAGCTTTTGGGAGGTTTTTGAAATTTCCATGTTTGAAACCCAAAAGGACTTCTCTTCGTGCTTGACTTCATAATTAAGACAAAGTTTAGGGTTAGGGGTAGATACATGATTTTTGTGGTTTGAATATGTCAGACCTTGTTTATCACCTTGAATGCTTACTATATGACATAAGAAGACGACGTGCTTTTGTTTTTCTTTTTTTTTTGATTTTTTTGAATTTTTATGCCCATTTGAATCTTGGTCAAATCATAGGTTTGACCACGATTTAAACATGTTTAAAACATGAAAATGAAAAGGTATGTTTGGATCATTCTTAGTCACTCCAAAATGTACCAATTGATAGATGAGTTAACTTGGCTTCATGGAAAAAAATAATGTCATGTAAATGAGTTAACTTGGCTTTCCTACCCTTGAATCCATAGGAGTAGTATAATAATGAACCGAGTTTTTTAACCAACAGTGTCCGTCACTTACGTGTGGTGCCCATGCGTGAGGTCCCACACTTCAGTGAGCACAAGCCAAGTGCGGTAGGTACGCAAACTCATCAGGATGCGTACTGGAAGTCTCTGGGTCCTTCAGGATTCGGTTGTCCCTCTCACAAAAAAAAATTCTCTCATTCTCGGCCTCGCTCGACTCGCTCGCTCGCACCTCCTGCTCACTGACAAAACCTGCAGAACAGTCAACATCATCACCCGAAAAGGGCAGACACCATAATTCTCTCCCTTCTTCTCTCCTTCCGAGTGATCCCTCTTCCTCCGAGTTTCACTCGACGGGCAAACACACGTGTGCTGCATAGTAATAATATAAAAGTAGAAAAATCGACCTACGAATCTATGATTAAATAGGTTAATCTAGGGTTTTGCCCACTACTACAGATCAAGTTCAAAAATATCCAACTACTAGTTCGATTTTGGGCTACTAATATAAAATTAAATAAGTTGAACTAGTATTCCTCTAAAAAAATCATTTTGGTATGCATTGTTTTATACTTTTCATAGCTATAGTGCATCACAAATTCATGATTTCATGCTTTGCTTTGCCAATTTCGATTTTTCTAACCACCTTCTCTTTGATTTCAAATTTAGGTCAAACTATTGGTGCCTGGTATGTGTTCTACTTGAATTGGATGATGCGTGTGCACATGTTTTGCCATTGTTCTAGGCTTCCATACATCTTTGGGGCATCCAAGTATTTAAGCTACCTTGTGTTTTCTTGAATTGTAATTCATGTACCATTCCTCCCAATTTGTATGCCCATTTGTATTTGGTCAAATCATAAGTTTGACCAAGATTTGAACAAGTTAAAAACATGAAAATGAAAAGGTAAGCATGCATCCTTCTTAGTCACTCCAAAGTGAAGCTTTTGGGAAGTTTTTGAAATTTCCGTGTTTGAAACCCAAAACGACTCTCTTCGTGCTTGATCGACACTTCAGAAGACAAAGTTTAGGGTTAGGGGTAGATATATGATTTCTCTGGTTTGAATATGTCTAGACCATGTTTATCAACTTGAGTGCTTACTATATGACATAAGAAGGCTATATATGTGCTTTGGTTTTTCATTTTTTTTGAATTTTTATGCCCATTTGAATCTTGGTCAAATCCTAGGTACGATTTGACCAAGATTTGAACATGTTTAAAACATGAAAATAAAAGGTAAGCATGGATCCTTCTTAGTCACTCTAAAATGAAGCTTTTAGGAGGTTTTTGAAATTTCCATGTTTGAAACCCAAAACCACTTCTCTTCATGCTTGACTTCGTAAAATATATAGAGTTTATTAGGGTTAGGGGTAGATACATGATTTGTCTGGTTTGAATATGTTTAGACCTTGTTTATCAACTTGAATGCTTACTATATATATGACATAAGAATACTATATGCTTTGGTTTTCATGTTTTGATTTTTTCTGAATTTTTATGCCCATTTGATCTTGGTCAAATCCTAGGTTTAACCAAGATTTAAACAAGTTTAAAACATGAAAATAAAAGGTAAGCCCGGCCGGATCCTTCTTAGTCACTCTAAAATGAAGCTTTTGGGAGGTTTTTGAAATTTCCATGTTTGAAACCCAAAAACCACTTCTCTTCATGCTTGACTTCGTAAGATAGAGATTAATTAGGGTTAGGGGTAGATACGTACATGATTTTTCTAAGTATTTTTATGCCCATTTGAATCTTGGTCAAATCCTAAGTTTGACAAAGATTTGAACAAGTTTAAAACATGAAAAAGAAAATGTAAGCCTAGATCCTTCTTAGTCGCTCTAAAATGAAGCTTTTGGGAGGTTTTTGAAATTTCCATGTTTGAAACCCAAAACCACTTCTCTTCATGCCTGACTTTGTAAGATAGAGTTTAGGGTTAATTAGGGGTAGATACGTACATGATTTTTCTAAGTATTTTTACGCCCATTTGAATCTTGGTCAAATCCTAAGTTTGACAAAGATTTGAACAAGTTTAAAACATGAAAATGAAAATGGTAAGCCTGGATCCTTTTTAGTCACTCTAAAATGACGCTTTTGGGAGGTTTTTGAAATTTCCATGTTTGAAACCCAAAAACACTTCTCTTCATGCTTAACTTCGTAAGATAGAGTTTAGGGTTAATTAGGGGTAGATACGTACTTGCTTTTTCTAAGTATTTTTACGCCCATTTGAATCTTGGTCAAATCCTAAGTTTGACCAAGATTTGAACAAGTTTAAAACATGAAAATGAAAAGGGTAAGCCTGGATCCTTCTTAGTCACTCTAAAATGAAGCTTTTGGGAGGTTTTTGAAATATCCATGTTTGAAACCCAAAACCACTTCTCTTCATGCTTCACTTCACAAGACAGAGTTTATGGTTAGGGGGTAGATACATGATTCGTCTGTTTTAAATATTTCTAGACCTTGTTTATCAACTTGAATGCCTTACTATATGACATAAAAAGACCATGCGCGCTTTGGTTTTTTTTTTGAATTCTTATGCCCATTTGAATCTCTTGGTCAAATCCTAGATAGGTTTAACCAAGATTTGAACATGCTTCAAACATGAAAATAAAAGGTAAGCATGGATCCTTCTTAATCACTCTAAAATGAAGCTTTTGGGAGGTTTTTGAAATTTCCATGTTTGAAAGCCAAAACGACTTCTCTTCGTGCTTGACTTCATAATTAAGACAAAGTTTAGGGTTAGGGGGTAGATACATGATTTTTTTGGTTTGAATATGTCGGACCTTGTTTATCACCTTGAATGCTTACTATATGACATAAGAAGACGACGTGCTTTTGTTTTTTTTTTTTGATTTTTTTGATTTTTTATGCCCATTTGAATCTTGGTCTAATCATAGGTTTGACCAGGATTTAAACATGTTTAAAACATGAAAATGAAAAGGTAAGTTTGGATCCTTCTTAGTCACTCCAAAATGTACCAATTGATAAATGAGTTAACTTGGCTTCATGGAAAAAAATAATGTCATGTAAATGAGTTAACTTGGCTTTCCTACCCTTGAATCCATAGGAGTAGTATAATAATCAACCGAGTTTTTTAACCAACAGGTCTGTCACTTACGTGTGGTGCCCATGCGTGAGGTCCCACACTTCAGTGAGCACAAGCCAAGTGCGGTAGGTACGCAAACTCATCAGGATGCGTACTGGAAGTCTCTGGGTCCTTCAGGATTCGGTTGTCCCTCTCACAAAAAAAAATTCTCTCATTCTCGGCCTCGCTCGACTCGCTCGCTCGCTCGCTCGCTCGCACCTCCTGCTCACTGACAAAACCTGCAGAACAGTCAACATCATCACCCGAAAAAGGGCAGACACCATAATTCTCTCCCTTCTTCTCTCCTTCCGAGTGATCCCTCTTCCTCCGAGTTTCACTCGACGGGCAAACACACGTGTGCTGCATAGTAATAATATAAAAGTAGAAAAATCGACCTACGAATCTATGATTAAATAGGTTAATCTAGGGTGTTTCCCACTACTATAGATCAAGTTCAAAAATATCAACTACTGGTTCGATTTTGGGCTACTAATATAAAATTAAATAAGTTGAACTAGTATTCCTCTAAAAAATCATTTTGGTATGCATTGTTTTATACTTTTCATAGCTATAGTGCATCACAAATTCATGATTTCATGCTTTGCTTTGCCAATTTCGATTTTTTCTAACCACCTTCTCTTTGATTTCAAATTTAGGTCAAACTATTGGTGCCTGGTATGTGTTCTACTTGAATTGGATGCTGTGTGTGCACATGTTTTGCCATTGTTTTAGGCTTCCACACATCTTTGGGGCATCCAAGTATTTAAGTTACCTTGTGTTTTCTTGAATTGTAATTCATGTACCATTCCTCCCAATTTGTATGCCCATTTGAATTTGTTCAAATCATAAGTTTGACCAAGATTTGAACAAGTTTAAAACATGAAAATGAAAAGGTAAGCATGCATCCTTCTTAGTCACTCCAAAGTGAAGCTTTTGGGAACTTTTTGAAATTTCCGTGTTTGAAACCCAAAACGACTCTCTTCGTACTTGATCGACACTTTACAAGACAAAGTTTAGGGTTAGGGGTAGATATATGATTTCTCTGGTTTGAATATTTCTAGACCATGTTTATCAACTTGAGTGCTTACTATATGACATAAGAAGGCTATATATGTGCTTTGGTTTTTCATTTTTTTTTTGAATTTGTATGCCCATTTGAATCGTGGTCAAATCCTAGGTACGATTTGACCAAGATTTGAACATGTTTAAAACATGAAAATAAAAGGTAAGCATGGATCCTTCTTAGTCACTCTAAAATGAAGCTTTTAGGAGGTTTTTGAAATTTCCATGTTTGAAACCCAAAACCACATCTCTTCATGCTTGACTTCGTAAAATATATAGAGTTTATTAGGGTTAGGGGTAGATACATGATTTGTCTGGTTTCAATATGTTTAGACCTTGTTTATCAACTTGAATGCTTACTATATATATGACATAATAATACTATATGCTTTGGTTTTCATGTTTTGATTTTTTCTGAATTTTTATGCCCATTTGATCTTGTTCAAATCCTAGGTTTAACCAAGATTTAAACAAGTTTAAAACATGAAAATAAAAGGTAAGCCCGGCCCAGATCCTTCTTAGTCACTCTAAAATGAAGCTTTTGGGAGGTTTTTGAAACTTCCATGTTTGAAACCCAAAAACCACTTCTCTTCATGCTTGACTTCGTAAGATAGAGTTTAATTAGGGTTAGGGTTAGATACGTAAATGATTTTTCTCAGTATTTTTATGCCCATTTGAATCTTGGTCAAATCATAAGTTTGACAAAGATTTGAATAAGTTTAAAACATGAAAATGAAAATGTAAGCCTAGATCCTTCTTAGTCGCTCTAAAATGAAGCTTTTGGGAGGTTTTTGAAATTTCCATGTTTGAAACCCAAAACCACTTCTCTTCATGCTTGACTTTGTAAGATAGAGTTTAGGGTTAATTAGGGGTAGATACGTACATGATTTTTCTAACTATTTTTACGCCCATTTTAATCTTGGTCAAATCCTAAGTTTGACAAAGATTTGAACAAGTTTAAAACATGAAAATGAAAAGGGTAAGCCTGGATCCTTTTTAGTCACTCTAAAATGAAGCTTTTGGGAGGTTTTTTAAATTTCCATGTTTGAAACCCACAAACACTTCTCTTCATGCTTGACTTCGTAAGATAGAGTTTAGGGTTAATTAGGGGTAGATACGTACATGCTTTTTCTAAGTATTTTTACGCCCATTTGAATCCTGGTCAAATCCTAAGTTTGACCAAGATTTGAACAAGTTTAAAACATGGAAATGAAAAGGGTAAGCCTGGATCCTTCTTAGTCACTCTAAAATGAAGCTTTTGGGAGGTTTTTGAAATATCCATGTTTGAAACCCAAAACCACTTCTCTTCATGCTTGACTTTACAAGACAGAGTTTATGGTTAGGGGGTAGATACATGATTCGTCTGTTTTAAATATTTCTAGACCTTGTTTATCAACTTGAATGCCTTACTATATGCCATAAAAAGACCATGCGCGCTTTGGTTTTTTTAAATTATTATGCCCATTTGAATCTCTTGGTCAAATCCTAGCTAGGTTTGACCAAGATTTAAACAAGTTTAACACATGAAAATGAAAAGGTAAGCTTGTATCCTTCTTAGTCACTCCAAAATGAAGCTTTTGGGATGGTTTTTAAAATGTCCATGTTTGAAACCCAAAACAACTTCTCATCGTGCTTGACTTCATAAGACAGAGGTTAGGGTTAGGGGGTAGATACATGATTTTTGTGGTTTGAATATGTCAGACCTTGTTTATCACCTTGAATGCTTACTATATGACATAAGATGACGACGTGCTTTTGTTTTTCATTTTTTCGATTTTTTTGAATTTTTATGCCCATTTGAATCTTGGTCAAATCATAGGTTTGACCATGATTTAAACATGTTTAAAACATGAAAATGAAAAAGTAAGCCTGAATCCTTCTTAGTCACTCCAAAATGTACCAATTGATAGATGAGTTCACTTGGCTTCATGGAAAAAATAATGTCATGTAAATGAGTTAACTTGGCTTTCGTACCCTTGAATCCATAGGAAACTTTGTACAGTACGAATGTATTAGTATAATAATCAACCGAGTTTTTACACCAACAAGTCCGTCACTTACGTGTGGTGCCCATGCGTGAGGTCCCACACTTCAGTGAGCACAAGTCAAGTGCGGTAGGTACGCAAACTCCAAGCCATCTTCTTTGTCAAGAGAAGACGCATCAGGATGCGTACTGGAAGTCTCTGGGTCCTTCAGGATCTTCGGTTGTCCCTCTCTCACACACAAAAAAATCTCTCTCATTCTCGGCCTCGCTCGCTCGCACCTCCTGCTCACTGACAAAACCTGCACAACAGTCAACATCATCACCCGAAAAAGGGGAGACACCATAATGCTCTCCCTCCTTCTTCTCTCCTTCCGAGTGATCCCTCTTCCTCCGAGTTTCACTCGATGGGCAAACACATATGTGCTGCATAGTAGAGTAATAATAAAAAGGTACGTAGAAAAATCGACCTACGAATCTATAATTAAATAGGTTAAACTAGGGTTTTGCCCAGTACTACAGATCAAGGTTCAAAAAATGTAAAATTGTGAAACAAGCTCTTGGAGCCATCACATGCCATCTTGCTAGTATATTGTAAAAACACCAAAGCTTACATATACTCCTGGAATACTGTTTAACCCTTTTTTGGTGGGGTCAATTGGTTCTATGCCACTCCCCAATTCACAAGTTGTGTTTATGCCATTAAAAAACTGAAGTTGTGTCTATGCCACTCTCAGATCTCATACCCCTTTCTATGCCATTTTCAGCAATACAACATCATATACTGCCTATGTATCCAGTATTTGTACCCTATACTACAGTTTGTACATACTCTCAGATAATCTGGACCGTACTTTGCACATATTTTTAATGGATCATATGTGCCCAGAAATGGCTCATATTAGAATAGTAGACTCATATTAGTGTTCTTGACATTCTGTAAATTTTTCAGATTTTTCGAAAGAGTTTGATTTTTTGGACAAAATTTTACCAATTTCTAGACAGAACATAAAATGTCGGTTTTTTATGCAAATCCGCACATAAATTCCTCAAATTAAAACTGTATACTCGTTTCAATGTTTTTGATTTCCTGTAATTTTTTTTAGATTTTTCTGAGAAGTTATAATTTTTTTCCAGAATTTGAAAATTTTGGATTTTTTGTGGGCCCGAAACACCCAAAAGTCGCTCCAAATCTGAACACAGTATTATTTTGGTCAATACGAAAGTATAAACTGAAAATGGCATAGAAGGGGTTATTGAGAATTGAGAGTGGCATAAACACAACTTCAGTTTTGTAACGGCATAAACACAACTTGTGAATTGAGGAGTTGCATAGAACCAATTAACCCTTTTTGGTGATGTCGTCTCGTAGCCCTTGTCAAATTAAATTCCTCTGATACTAATGGGAGGGCTTGCTCACCCCACATGCTAGGAAGAAGTGGAGAGAAACTACTCGTCCCTTGTTGGACACGGGACCATTGGAAACATATTTTTATGCCCTTTTGAATCTTGGTCAAATCCTTGGTTTGACCAAGATTTAAACAAGTTTAAAACATGAAAATGAAAAGGTAAGCCTGCATCCTTCTTAGTCACTCTAAAATGAAGCATTTGGGAGGTTTTTGAAATTTCCATGTTTGAAACCCAAAACCACTTCTCTTCATGCTTGATCGACTTCATAAGACATAGTTTAGGTTTAGTGGGTAGATACATGATTTGTCTGGTTTGAATATGTTTAGACCTTGTTTATCAACTTGAATGATTACTATATGACATAAGAATACTATGTGCTTTGGTTTTCATTTTTTATTTGTTCTAAATTTTTATGCCAATTTGATCTTGGTCAAATCCTAAGTTTAACCAAGATTTAAACAAGTTTAAAACATGAAAATGAAAAGGTAAGCCTGTATCCTTCTTAGTCACTCCAAAATGAGGCTTTTGGGAAGGTTTTTGAAATTTCCATGTTTGAAACCCAAATCGACTTCTCGTTGTGCTTGACTTCATAAGACAAAGTTTAGAGTTAGGGGTAGATACATGATTTTTCTGGTTTGAATATGTCTAAACCTTGTTTATCAACTTGAGTGCTTACTATATGACATAAGAAGGCTATGTGCTATGGTTTTTCATTTTTTTTTTAATTTTTATGCCCATTTGATTCTTGGTCAAATCCTAGGTACGGTTTGACCAAGATTTGAACATGTTTAAAACATCAAAATAAAATGTAAGCATGGATCCTCCTTAATCGCTCTAAAATGATGCTTTTGGGAGGTTTTTGAAATTTGCATGTTTGAAACCCAAAACCACTTCTCTTCATGCTTGACTTCGTAAGATAGAGTTTAGGGTTAGGGGTAGATACGTACATGATTTTTCTAAGTATTTTTATGCCCATTTGAATCTTGGTAAAATCCAATGTTTGACCAAGATTTAAACAAGTTTACAACATGAAAATGAAAAGGTAAGCCTGCATCCTTCTTAGTCACTCTAAAATGAAGCATTTGGGAGGTTTTTGAAATTTCCATGTTTGAAACCCAAAACCACTTCTCTTCATGCTTGACCGACTTCATAAGATAGAGTTTAGGTTTAGTGCGTAGATACATGATTTGTCTGGTTTGAATATGTTTAGACCTTGTTTATCAACTTGAATGCTTACTATATGACATAAGAATACTATGTGATTTGGTTTTCATTTTTTTATTTGTTCTGAATTTTTATGCACATTTGATCTTGGTCAAATCCAAGGTTTAACCAAGATTTAAACAAGTTTAAAACATGTAAATGAAAAGGTAAGCCTGTATCCTTCTGAGTCACTCCAAAATGAGGCTTTTGGGAAGGTTTTTGAAATTTCCATGTTTGAAACCCAAAATGACTTCATAAGACAAAGTTTAGGGTTAGGGGTAGATACATGATTTTTCTGGTTTGAATATGTCTATACCTTGTTGATCAACTTGAGTGCTTAGTATATGACATAAGAAGGCTATGTGCTATGGTTTTTCATTTTTTTTGAATTTTTATGCCCATTTGATTCTTGGTCAAATCCTAGGTACGGTTTGACCAAGATTTGAACATGTTTAAAACATCAAAATAAAATGTTAGCATGGATCCTTCTTAGTCGCTCTAACATGTAGCTTTTGGGAGGTTTTTGAAATTTCCATGTTTGAAACCCAAAACCACTTCTTTTCATGCTTGACTTCGTAAGATAGAGTTTAGGGTTAGGGGTAGATACGTACATGATTTTTCTAAGTATTTTTATGCCCATTTGAATCTTGGTAAAATCCAAGGTTTGACCAAGATTTGAACAAGTTTAAAACATGAAAATGAAAAGGGTAAGCCTGGATCCTTTTTAGTCACTCTAAAATGAAGCTTTTGGGAGGTTTTTTAAATTTCCATGTTTGAAACCCACAAACACTTCTCTTCATGCTTGACTTCGTAAGATAGAGTTTAGGGTTAATTAGGGGTAGATACGTACATGCTTTTTCTAAGTATTTTTACGCCCATTTGAATCCTGGTCAAATCCTAAGTTTGACCAAGATTTGAACAAGTTTAAAACATGGAAATGAAAAGGGTAAGCCTGGATCCTTCTTAGTCACTCTAAAATGAAGCTTTTGGGAGGTTTTTGAAATATCCATGTTTGAAACCCAAAACCACTTCTCTTCATGCTTGACTTTACAAGACAGAGTTTATGGTTAGGGGGTAGATACATGATTCGTCTGTTTTAAATATTTCTAGACCTTGTTTATCAACTTGAATGCCTTACTATATGCCATAAAAAGACCATGCGCGCTTTGGTTTTTTTTAAATTATTATGCCCATTTGAATCTCTTGGTCAAATCCTAGCTAGGTTTGACCAAGATTTAAACAAGTTTAACACATGAAAATGAAAAGGTAAGCTTGTATCCTTCTTAGTCACTCCAAAATGAAGCTTTTGGGATGGTTTTTAAAATGTCCATGTTTGAAACCCAAAACAACTTCTCATCGTGCTTGACTTCATAAGACAGAGGTTAGGGTTAGGGGGTAGATACATGATTTTTGTGGTTTGAATATGTCAGACCTTGTTTATCACCTTGAATGCTTACTATATGACATAAGATGACGACGTGCTTTTGTTTTTCATTTTTTCGATTTTTTTGAATTTTTATGCCCATTTGAATCTTGGTCAAATCATAGGTTTGACCATGATTTAAACATGTTTAAAACATGAAAATGAAAAAGTAAGCACTGAATCCTTCTTAGTCACTCCAAAATGTACCAATTGATAGATGAGTTCACTTGGCTTCATGGAAAAAATAATGTCATGTAAATGAGTTAACTTGGCTTTCGTACCTTTGAATCCATAGGAAACTTTGTACAAATGTAGTATAATAATCAACCGAGTTTTTACACCAACAGGTCTGTCACTTACATGTGGTGCCCATGCGTGAGGTCCCACACTTCAGTGAGCACAAGTCGCACAGGTAGGTACGCAAACTCCAAGCCATCTTCTTTGTCAAGAGAAGACGCATCAGGATGCGTATTGGAAGTCTCTGGGTCCTTCAGGATCTTCGGTTGTCCCTCTCTCACACACAAAAAAATCTCTCTCATTCTCGGCCTCCCTCGCTCGCACCTCCTGCTCACTGACAAAACCTGCACAACAGTCAACATCATCACCCGAAAAAGGGGAGACACCATAATGCTCTCCCTCCTTCTTCTCTCCTTCCGAGTGATCCCTCTTCCTCCGAGTTTCACTCGATGGGCAAACACATATGTGTTGCATAGTAGAGTAATAATAAAAAGGTACGTAGAAAAATCGACCTACGAATCTATAATTAAATAGGTTAAACTAGGGTTTTGCCCAGTACTAGAGATCAAGGTTCAAAAAATGTAAAATTGTGAAACAAGCTCTTGGAGCCATCACATGCCATCTTGCTAGTATATTGTAAAAACACCAAAGCTTACATATACTCCTGGAATCTTGTTTAACCCTTTTTGGTGGGGTCAATTGGTTCTATGCCACTCCCCAATTCACAAGTTGTGTTTATGCCATTAAAAAACTGAAGTTGTGTCTATGCCACTCTCGGATCTCATACCCCTTTCTATGCCATTTTCAGCAATACAACATCATATCTTGCCTATGTATCCAGTATTTGTACCCTATACTACAGTTTGTACATACTCTCAGATAATCTGGACCGTACTTTGCACATATTTTTAATGGATCATATGTGCCCAGAAATGGCTCATATTAGAATAGTAGACTCATATTAGTGTTCTTGACATTATGTAAATTTTTCAGATTTTTCGAAAGAGTTTGATTTTTTGGACAAAATTTTACCAATTTCTAGACAGAACATAAAATGTCAGTTTTTTTATGCAAATCCGCACATAAATTCCTCAAATTAAAACTGTATACTCGTTTCAATGTTTTTGATTTCCTGTAATTTTTTTTAGATTTTTCTGAGAAGTTATAATTTTTTTCCAGAATTTGAAAATTTTGGATTTTTTGTGGGCCCGAAACACCCAAAAGTCGCTCCAAATCTGAACACAGTATTATTTTGGTCAATACGAAAGTATAAACTGAAAATGGCATAGAAGGGGTTATTGAGAATTGAGAGTGGCATAAACACAACTTCAGTTTTGTAACGGCATAAACACAACTTGTGAATTGAGGAGTTGCATAGAACCAATTAACCCTTTTTGGTGATGTCGTCCTGTAGCCCTTGTCAAATTAAATTCCTCTGATACTAATGGGAGGGCTTGCTCACCCCACATGCTAGGAAGAAGTGGAGAGAAACTACTCGTCCCTTGTTGGACACGGGACCATTGGAAACATATTTTTATGCCCTTTTGAATCTTGGTCAAATCCTTGGTTTGACCAAGATTTAAACAAGTTTAAAACATGAAAATGAAAAGGTAAGCCTGCATCCTTCTTAGTCACTCTAAAATGAAGCATTTGGGAGGTTTTTGAAATTTCCATGTTTGAAACCCAAAACCACTTCTCTTCATGCTTGATCGACTTCATAAGACATAGTTTAGGTTTAGTGGGTAGATACATGATTTGTCTGGTTTGAATATGTTTAGACCTTGTTTATCAACTTGAATGATTACTATATGACATAAGAATACTATGTGCTTTGGTTTTCATTTTTTATTTGTTCTAAATTTTTATGCCAATTTGATCTTGGTCAAATCCTAAGTTTAACCAAGATTTAAACAAGTTTAAAACATGAAAATGAAAAGGTAAGCCTGTATCCTTCTTAGTCACTCCAAAATGAGGCTTTTGGGAAGGTTTTTGAAATTTCCATGTTTGAAACCCAAATCGACTTCTCGTTGTGCTTGACTTCATAAGACAAAGTTTAGAGTTAGGGGTAGATACATGATTTTTCTGGTTTGAATATGTCTAAACCTTGTTTATCAACTTGAGTGCTTACTATATGACATAAGAAGGCTATGTGCTATGGTTTTTCATTTTTTTTTTAATTTTTATGCCCATTTGATTCTTGGTCAAATCCTAGGTACGGTTTGACCAAGATTTGAACATGTTTAAAACATCAAAATAAAATTTAAGCATGGATCCTCCTTAATCGCTCTAAAATGATGCTTTTGGGAGGTTTTTGAAATTTGCATGTTTGAAACCCAAAACCACTTCTCTTCATGCTTGACTTCGTAAGATAGAGTTTAGGGTTAGGGGTAGATACGTACATGATTTTTCTAAGTATTTTTATGCCCATTTGAATCTTGGTAAAATCCAATGTTTGACCAAGATTTAAACAAGTTTAAAACATGAAAATGAAAAGGTAAGCCTGCATCCTTCTTAGTCACTCTAAAATGAAGCATTTGGGAGGTTTTTGAAATTTCCATGTTTGAAACCCAAAACCACTTCTCTTCATGCTTGATCGACTTCATAAGATAGAGTTTAGGTTTAGTGGGTAGATACATGATTTGTCTGGTTTGAATATGTTTAGACCTTGTTTATCAACTTGAATGCTTACTATATGACATAAGAATACTATGTGATTTGGTTTTCATTTTTTTATTTGTTCTGAATTTTTATGCACATTTGATCTTGGTCAAATCCTAGGTTTAACCAAGATTTAAACAAGTTTAAAACATGAAAATGAAAAGGTAAGCCTGTATCCTTCGAGTCACTCCAAAATGAGGCTTTTGGGAAGGTTTTTGAAATTTCCATGTTTGAAACCCAAAACGACTTCTCGTGCTTGACTTCATAAGACAAAGTTTAGGGTTAGGGGTAGATACATGATTTTTCTGGTTTGAATATGTCTAGACCTTGTTGATCAACTTGAGTGCTTACTATATGACATAAGAAGGCTATGTGCTATGGTTTTTCATTTTTTTTGAATTTTTATGCCCATTTGATTCTTGGTCAAATCCTAGGTACGGTTTGACCAAGATTTGAACATGTTTAAAACATCAAAATAAAATGTTAGCATGGATCCTTCTTAGTCGCTCTAACATGTAGCTTTTGGGAGGTTTTTGAAATTTCCATGTTTGAAACCCAAAACCACTTCTCTTCATGCTTGACTTCGTAAGATAGAGTTTAGGGTTAGGGGTAGATACGTACATGATTTTTCTAAGTATTTTTATGCCCATTTGAATCTTGGTAAAATCCAAGGTTTGACCAAGATTTGAACAAGTTTAAAACATGAAAATGAAAAGATAAGCCTGTATCCTTCTTAGTCACTCCAAAATGAGGCTTTTGGGAAGGTTTTTGAAATTTCCATGTTTGAAACCCAAAACGACTTCTCGTCGTGCTTGACTTCATAAGACAAAGTTTAGGGTTAGGGGTAGATACATTATTTTTTTGGTTTGAATATGTCTAGACCTTGTTTATCTCAACTTGAGTGCTTACTATATGACATAAGAAGGCTATGTGCTTTGGTTTTTCATTTTTTTGAATTTTTATGCCCATTTGATTCTTGGTCAAATCCTAGGTACGGTTTGACCAAGATTTGAACATGTTTAAAACATTAAAATAAAATGTAAGCATGGATCCTTCTTAGTCACTCTAAAATGAAGCTTTTGGGAGGTTTTTGAAATTTCCATGTTTGAAACCCAAAACCACTTCTCTTCATGCTTGACTTCGTAAGATAGAGTTTAGGGTTAGGGGTAGATACGTACATGATTTTTCTAAGTATTTTTATGCCCATTTGAATCTTGGTAAAATCCAAGGTTTGACCAAGATTTGAACAAGTTTAAAACATGAAAATAAAAGGTAAGCACTGGATCCTGCTTAGTCACTCTAAAATGAAGCTTCGGGAGTTGAGGTTTTTGAAATTTCCATGTTTGAAACACAAAACCACTTCTCTTCGTGCTTGACTTCATATGCAGAGTTTAGGGTTAGGGGTAGATACGTACATGATTTTTCTAAGTAATTTTATGCCCATTTGAATCTTGGTCAAATCCTAAGTTTGACCAAGATTTGAACAAGTTTAAAACATGAAAATGAAAAGGTAAGCCTGGATCCTTCTTTGTCACTCTAAAATGAAGCTTTTGGGAGGTTCTTGAAATTTCCATGTTTGAAACCCAAAACCACTTCTCTTCATGCTTGATCGACTTCATAAAACAGAGTTTAGGGTTAGGAGGTAGATACATGATTTGTCTGGTTTGAATATGTTTAGACCTTGTTTATCAACTTGAATGCTTACTATATGACATAAGAATACTATGTGCAAAGAAGTGAGCCTAGCTCATTCGGTTAGGGAAGTGGATGTACAACCCAGCCACCCAGGTTCAAGTCCCCACGGGCGCAGAATTGGGTTCTTATTATAAAAAAAACACTGTAGGGGATTCCCTTACCGTATTCCTTTCATAAAAAAAATACTATGTGCTTTGGTTTTCTTTTTCTGATTTTTTCAGAATTTTCATGCTTTGATCTTGGTCAAATCCTAGGTTTAACCAAGATTTAAACAAGTTTAAAACATGAAAATGAAAAGGTAAGCCTGCATCCTTCTTAGTCACTCCAAAACGAAGCTTATGGGAAGGCTTTTAAAATTTCCATGTTTGAAACCCAAAACGACTTCTCTTCGTGCTTGACTTCATATGACAAAGTTTAGGGTTAGGGTTAGGGGTAGATACATGATTTTTCTGGTTTGACATGTCTAGATCTTGTTTATCAACTTGAGTGCTTACTATATGACATAAGAAGGCTATGTGCTTTGGTTTTTCAATTTTTTTTGAATTTTATGCCCATTTTAATCTTATTCAAATCCTAGGTTTGACCAAGATTTGAACAAGTTTAAAACATGAAAATAAAAGGTAAGCCCGGCGTGGATCCTTCTTAGTCACTCTAAAATGAAGCTTTTGGGGGGTTCTTGAAATTTCCATGTTTGAAACCCAAATTAAACCACTTCTCTTCATGCTTGACTTTACAAGACAGAGTTTAGGGTTAGGGGGTAGATACATGATTTGTATGGTTTAAATATGTCTAGACCTTGTTTATCAACTTCAATAACTACTATATTAAAGTGTAACCAACATATTTTTTCTCAAAATCTTGTATTAATTTTTAAACTACGGATGGGTGGACGCGTATGTGGCTGATTACCATGATGTATTTTTGGTGCAGTCTTTGCAATTTTGTAAGGGTTTTTTCCCTTTGTTTCAGTGTGTTTTCTTGTTGTTTGGGTGGCTCTAGCTTCTTTTCAAACCGCTTTGACTACTTTTGTCTCACCGGATGGCCTCTGACTGGAGAAATCACGTGCCATACCGTTCTTGGTTTCCTCCCGGCTCTCTCTCTCTTCCTCATTATCTTCCCCACTATCGCGACTCGCGAGCTCCTCCCTGACAATCCCCTACGCTCCCTGCAGGAGCTCCTCTCCTTTCCTAATTCTCTTCCAATGGAGGATAGAGGGACTGGCATTGACAATCGCTTCCGGCGGTACAGCGCGGGGCGGTGGTGCCGGGCCACGAGGCGGCGGCGAGGTGCCGCTGCTTGGACGACGAGGTAGAGGCGGCGGGGAACGGCGGCCGGCGGTGGAGTTCGGCCGGAGCCCGGCCGTGACAAGCTGCCGGTGAGGTGCAGCCGTCGCGGACGTTCGCGTCGACCTGCGCCGGTGGCGGGAGCGGAGGGAGGACCGGCGCCGGCGAGGAGGCGGCGACGGCGCAAGAGCGATGTGCCCGGCGTCCGGACGAGCTCCACATCCTCCACCCGCCAATCCCCTACACATTCACCGGCTTCCGCCGCCGCGAGCTTCTCGCCTCGCCGATCCCTTCAAGCGGAGATAGAGGGACGGGCGCTACGGCTCGGCGTCGAGAGGCGCTTCGGGTAGTTGGCAATCTACGACTCGGGGCGGTGGAGCCAAGCACCGAGGCGAGGAGGTAGGCGGCGGCGAGCGGCGCGCTTGGGCGACGAGGCAGAGGCGGCGAGGTCGGCCGGGGCTTGGCCGGCACAAGATGCTGGTGAGGTGCATCCTGTGTGGTCGCTGACATCCGCGTCGAGCTGATGCTATCACGGAAGTGGCGGGGAGGAGCAGCGCCGGCGAGGAGGCTGCCAGCCAAGGTCGACCACGAGCTTTCGATCCCCGTTTTCCAATGTATCGTCCAGTTTCTTTTCTGAATTTTTTGTGTATGTTGGCTGAGTTGCGGATCTAGGAGACCAAGAGTCGTCGCCGCATCGCGGCGGCAACAAGAATTTCTCCCCCGCTACCGGACTACCCTGCCGCAGCGCCTTGCTCCACGTACGTCAAATTCAATCAGCCAAACCAAACCAACTCTCTACCTTTTCTCTTGCAAGTTAAACACAAATGGTTTCGTGATGCCATAAGTAGTCTTTTGCTTACCGTAGCCAAGTGATGAGTCTTCTTTTGCAATCAGATCTGGGCTATTTTTTTAGCTAGGAATAAGATCATCTTTTACGTGCTTAGTTACAGAAATCCTCTTTCATAGCTCTTTCAGATCAGGTATAATTTTTTTTTTCTTGGCTATAACTTTCATGTATATGCGGAGAACAACTAGATTAACAGTGGAAGCTCAACTTGGGAGATCAAGATCAGCTTCGTCGAGCCTTATACTTTGTGCTCTCAAATTCTGTAGGTTCCCTTTTATATGCACTATAAATGGCAGCGAAGTTTCCATGTGTTGAAATCATAAGAATAATCGGTAAGGAAGATTGTATCAAACTGAAAAAGCATGCATGTATGTTCGTTTTGTCATCTCTAGCGAGACCTTTTCTATTTAGTGAAGTTACACCGGTGTATTCCACGCCAATCATAGTTGTTCAAATGAAATTGCTTTTGCTTTAGAAAATCAAATCTCATGTCGGGATATGTCATGCACTGCGAGTCCAAGCACTAAAACTGATTTTTTAAAGGATATATCTTATTTGTAGTAGAGATCTCTGCAACAAAATAATTTAATCATTCTTATGAAGGAACTTTTTATTTAGAGATTAGATCACAAAAATTGCTATGCAATATCTTTTTTATACCCAAATTCCTGAATTTGCAGCAAGCTTTAACAATTATGTATATAAGTATTTTAGCTTTACAACTGGGTTTTCCTCGACGTGCCCATGCGGTGCTGACCATGGATGTATAAATGAATCTAAAATACTTTTTTTCCTTATATGATACGATTCACCTTTTATTATGATGAAACTATGCTTACATGTCACTGCAATATTTTAAGGTCATGTGCTCTTCTTCCTGATTGATGTGCTGCTAGGTATTTTGGAAGACTGGAGGTAACATGAACTAGGTCATATGTATGATTAGTGTAACTTCAGCCACTTTACAACAAGCTGAATTGGCCTCCGGTCTCGACGGCTCCAAGATAACGAGAATCATAAGGGTAAATTTTTTACGTGGTGCGTTGTACATCTTCTCCTTCTTTTCTTTCACTTGCTCTTCCATTTTGATTCCTCTTCCCACATTTTTCCATGAGAAATTGGATCTCTATGTAAGTTTCATGGACTGTTCTTAATTCTTTGGTACGATATCTAGGATCAGATGCTTGAATATTCACTTACATGCGGGTCAAAGAAAGTGGGACATACAACTCTCTCTACTCAATTATGTATCACCTTGACAATTCCAATAAAAGGTCTTTGTGTGTGTTGCTCGAATCTAGGAATGCATGGGTAAGCAAACAAGACACAATGTATATGAGCTGACTTTATTTCTGCGGACCATGAGATATTAATTCTGCCATGTTATTTTGGAGCTGCTTTCTTGGCCCGAAGTAGTTGCTTGCTTGGTATATATTAGGATGAAGTGGTGGAGGCAGGTTTTATTATTATGATATTTAGATAGGATTCTTTCTTGATATACATTTTCCTGCATAACGGAACATATGTAGAGCTAGCTTCATGTTGCAGATACATGAGGAGCACATTTAGTTTCATGCTGTAAAAATAGAAGCATATTACCTCTTTATTTCCATGTCCAGGAAGGTTTTCGGTTCGAATCATGGGTATTTCACTCCAGTAGGACACAAAATGCTTACATGCAGGAAACAAAATGAAGCATTCTTATAGAGGTGTGTCCTACTGGAGTGAAAGAAAATTCTTACGCCTTATAACTCACGCCTTGGTTTATTATTCACAAGTAACTTGAAGTTCCGTATATCATCATCTTTAGGCTCCTGCAACTTTAAATTTTCTACAACTCTTGCTATTTTACATAAACCTAACATTTTATCATGATATTTCTCTCGGTTCTTACAAAGTATACCACATAAATTTTGTCGTATTTTAAATTTTGTCACTAAAGAAATTCGAATGTTTGCATACATTGTTTCAGTAAAAATAGATTCCTCCTGTGTGAGTATATTTTACTATACCGATGATTAACTATATTTGAATTTATGAATTAAAGCGAATTGGATTTGCGGTGAGATTAAAACATCGGTGTGGCCCTATCGTCTAGGGTTGTATTCCTTCCCCAGGTTTAGATACTTGCAAATACGAGAAAATTAGGTTATTTATATCTATTGTTGTTTTATACTATTTGATGAAATAAGGGTACGCACCAAAATATTAGTCATGGACTGAACATAAGTCTTGAATTATTGGTCATATGAAGAAACAGAGTTAGCATGTAGGCCCTTAATTTACTTTTCAAGGTGTACCATTTTTTATATCACCATTGTGTCGGAGCCAATATAATCAAAATTTCATGTTATGTATCTTCTTTCGAGGTTCCCGTTCTATTTCATACCCCAGTTGATGCAATTTATTATTCTGTGAAAGTATAGGATAAACTAAAGTTTACTTAATTACTACTTGCCTATTTCTCTTACAGTTTTCTTGCGAATAGCTGCATACGAGAGTTGCCCTCGAGCCTTTTCATGCTGACAAACATGACAGGTTTGTACGTCTAATTGATGTTTAATTACTAAATTTCTTGCGCTAATGCCATCTTGGATTTAACAAACTAGGTAATGTTTTGTCATAAGTACGACGGATTTCTATTTTCTAGCATTATTGCATTGTAGTACTTTGTTCTGTAAATTACATGAAGGCATGGAGTTCAATGAGAAAATTGACAGAAGTCTATTTTTTTGCATTGGTAGTACAAAATCATAGGTCTGAGCCATTAATGCTTGAAACAAAACACATTGGGAAGAATTTGTATATTTTTATTAGGATTCTTTTTTGTGTGTCTTCCTCTGTCCTACAAAGGAGATCTGCTCAAAATAGTTATACTTTTGGTCTGAGCCATTAATGCTTGAAACAAAACACATTGGGAAGAATTTGTATATTTTTATTAGGATTCTTTTTTGTGTGTCTTCCTCTGTCCTACAAAGGAGATCTGCTCAAAATAGTTATACTTTTGTCGGTGATTGTAGTTTTGTTACATTTAATTGCGAGGAAGATTTATAAATTTACTAAAATGGTAACAATGCTACAATTATTTGCTTGACAAGAAAATTCGTTAGTTAATACACAAATATGAATTAGAGCTCTCTTTTTACTTGTTTTTATATCGCCTCATCTAAGCTGGTCCAGTGTACTACTACACTTAGGGGGACACTACAGTTATTTTTGTCTCTACTAAACTCCAGGGCAAGATGACCCGAGGTTGGCGGACAATCTTTGATCATCATACGGTAACATGAAGCAATACTATTGAGCCTGAATCTAGCAATGTCAGCCACGGACGGTTGAGGTAACGTTGGCATGATTTAATATGTTCTGCATTGTCAATTGTTGTTCATATCTGAATTGTTTGGGTGTAGACACTGCTTCAGGCTCTGGTCTTCACACTGTTTCTTGTGATGGGTGCAGGGATGTACAACATGCCAGTCTAATGACCCAACTTGGACACGTTTTAGATTCTACATAGCCTAGCTTAGAAATTTTTTGCTTCATTTTTCTTCTTTTCTTTTTGATATTGCTTTGAGAGTTGTATTTGCACTACTTTAGTGCTTTCTTCTAATACGAGATGACACGGTTTGGTGTGTATTCGAGAAAAAGAAGGTATATCCATCATTTGCAGAGAAAAAAAAGGTCGGTCCAATTTCCATTCACTACACTATTAGCTACGCATCAATAATAACCTAGATGACACAAATGCTAAAACTGCAAGAATGCTCGATGTCAGTCACAGAAACATGATTGCAGTACCACTTTAGTATGTAAACATCAGTCAAAGTAACAGAAGGACTCAAATAGAGTTAGCTACTGAATTCATTCTTATCCTGATGTAGAGTTAGTTTCTATATATTATTAGGACGTTTCTGATGCTTAGTTTCCTGTTGGGCTTTTCATCTGGACAAATCATTAGCTGCAATGGGCAGCTACTATTTTTAGATTATAGCAACTAAGGCAGCTGTTAGTTTTCTCTGTTCTTACTAATTACTGTTCATGAAACTATAGTTCATATTACATGTGTCAAGGTGAGACGATTGCTAAAGTAGAATTATCTGCATTTACTTTGCCGTGCTTTCCTTAAAAATAGTCTGTTGTTTTTGGCTACTAATTCATACGCTCACATCTTCACATGTTAGACATGGATGTACACTAGACCAGCTTAGATGAGGCAATTGTCCACTTTTGCTGGTGTAGCAATTTTAGTATTTCATCTTACACTCAATTACTTCGGGGTAGCCGTCTTTTGTTTTCAGATGTCTTTTAATAGATCAAATTCTGAGAAGGATGCAATTACCTTCCCACGGTCGGTTTCCTACATGGGGTAGCTAGCTGAGCATTTGGCTAAGTATATGAACTCTTACTTTCATAGCTGGAGACATGAACCATCAGTATAAGTAGATGGCCTAGCAATTTAACCGATACTGCACAAGATACACACCAAGGAGTGATAAAAAATGGCATCACAAAATTGTGTTCTGTAAAAAATAATCCTGAAGTTGTGTTGTGATCTATTTATGAGTTGCAGCAATATGTGCAACGGATTCATTCTCTACACATTAGGATTAGACAGTGTTGTTAAATTAAATGTTGATCTCTTCACAGTTGAGATTGTTTCAGACTTCCGGATAGCATGATGTTTGATTGCGTTGTCTTAGGGCTTAGGGAAAGTGGGTATGTGCCTAATATCAGCTCCCTTAACGTTGTAAGGGTAGTTTGAGAATCGGCGAGTTTGAGCATCATTTATTCAAAAAAAAATCATGCTACAACTGCTAAACTTCACTTCATGTTGTGCCATCATCATTGCTGATGAAAAGCCCATAAATATTTACAACTGCTAAACATTTACTCCATCTCACAGCTTAAGGGGTAAATAAATTGGCGCTAGGATTAAGGAGGGTTGGTGTGCAAATTAGCTTCCATACTTGCCCCTCATAAATCTCTAATAACTCACTCCTTTTACTCCGTATTTCTCTCTCTTCCCTAAAGTAGCCGCATCAGACTCCTCGTTAACTACCATCTCATGCATGCACCGTATACAACCAATGAGGCACCGGTTTTAGAAGAGATTGACTGGAGGAGCAGTTAATTCAGCGTGAATACCGTGTGCATGCCATAGCTGGGTCAATCGTCTCCTTGTTTTTAGCAAACGAGAAATGGCTGAGAGGGGCATCTTCGGTAGAAATAGGATAGAGTTCACCCTACGCCTTATGCTTTGATCAAAAATCGAATTTATTTTTACGCCTTAAGCTGCGAGATAGAGGGAGTATATTAGTTAGACACGCCGCGCCGATCATTGCTAGTGCCTTACTATATGACATAAGAAGACCATGTGAAGGAGACATGCATCACCTTTTTTGGTGATGTAACTAGTCGTCCTGTAGCCCTTGTCAAATTCCTCTGATGCGATGGGAGGGCCTGCTCACCCTATACGCTAGTACAGTAGTATTAGTTGCATTTTTTGGGCTCACACCGGCGAAGGGCGCGAATCGGGCGCGTTGGCGCCTCGCGGCACGACGGTTTTCGCGTGTGGGGCCGCCTTGTCAGCGGGAGGACGCGATTGTTCGCATCAAAGGCGACGCGGGAAGGTTGGTAGTCCCCAGCGTTTAATGGCCTCCCGCGCCTAAACCTAGGCGGCCACGAGGGTAGCGGCCGGACACGCGGCGTCCAGTCGCCTACGCCGCCGTAAATGAGGGTAGTTGCCTACCACCAGCATGAAGTACCTACTACGCCGTCCACCCCCGCGGTGCTATCCTCTCATTTCCACCACCGCTTACGCTCCATTCTCTCCTCTCCACCTTAAAAATGCCGCGCCATCGGAAGACGAGGTTCTGTAGGCTTGGCCTCAAAGTCCGCACGCAGCTTCCACCACCATCGCAGCCGGAGCCAGAGCCGGAGCCGGAGCCGGAGCCGCAGTCCGACGCGGAGTACAGCTCCAATAATGACGAGGACCCATTGATGAAGGAGGAGTACAGCGAGCATGACCTCCGGATCTTGGAGGCTTCCCAACGGAAGTTCTGCGAGGACAGGGCTCATCGCCATTATGAGGCGTTCGCCCGCCAGCAAGCGATACTCTTCTTCCGGAAGGAGATTTCGGGCTAAGGACTGAACCGCTGGGACAGCGCCGCCGGCAAGGTCTTTTGACGGCGTCCGCCATGCTCCAACGCCTGAAGCGCGAACAGTGGCTGCGCCAGTGATGATGTGCTGGGTATTCATTTTCAACATGTGTATTCATTTTGCCAAATCCTCATGTATTTGCCAAATTTTTCCCTGATTTATGAGGAAATTCTAAGGTTTTGTCAAAATCTTGGGTATTCAGCTGCATACGCAAGAATACCCCTGGCGCCGCCCCTCTCGCGAAGCATGGGACGAGAAGCGGGCACGGACGTAGGCGGCATAGGCGAAGAACGAGGACGAGGCAGACCCGTCGCGCGCCCCAACCGACGTCCATTAGATTAGGATTAAGTTTAAGTTTTATTTAGGCCTCCCCAACCGACGGCATCACTTGTGTTCGTGTAGTACTATTATGGTGGTGTACTTGTGTTCATGTACTTGCTTCAGACATGTACTTGCTTGTGTTTGTTGAAGGAGACATGCATCACCCTTTCTTGGTGATGTCTTCCTGTAGCCCTTGTCAAATTAAATTCCTCTGATACTGATGGGAGGGCTTGCTCACCACACACGTCAGGATGAAGTAGAGAGAAACTACTCGTCCCTTGTTGGACACAGACCATTGGAAACTTATTTTCATTATCAATCCTACGTATTATTTTTGTGGCATATATCTTATATTACACCTTGTCAGTGCCCATGATGATGGACTTGGGTGTCTAGGAAGGAGGACACTAGCGAATAAACAAACCGATCAGCCAAACTGGGCAACCGATGAAAAGTATGATCAAGTGCGAATCGTCGAAATTGCAATACAATAATTTCCGGGGGAAATAATTGTTGATATGAACTTGCAATACAATAATTTCCGAGCTGCTTGTTGGCCCCACCCCATTTTTTAAATCTTTTCTTCCTTATCCCCATAGCAGCTACTTGCAGCCATTGCTACACCAGCGAGGTGATCTCTATGATAGGCACGATTTTAGTAAGACAGCAAGTTGTAGATAGCTAACCATGAGACACATGCCTCTCTGGTTGAGACGACTGATCGAGCTCGCTCTTGTGATTGGGCTCCAATGGTCGAGGTGAGTATGTTGCGGTCAGAAACCCACCGGCGAGCAGCGACGGGCAACACAGTAGAGCCGGGAGGCTCCCAGGACTGCGGCTGGCCCTGGTCCCTCCGAGCGACGGCCCGCAAAGACTCGGCACGCACGTCCGATGCTGGTGCAAGGGCGTGCCACCTGACCTATACCTGGTCAGGAAGGTGATGGATGTGCCTCGCTTAGTTTCCTGCATGGCATACATGTAAACATTAAATACGAGCCTCGATCGGCTCTCAGGTTGTCCTGTGAATCGGCTCAAGGAGCCGATCCACCCATGATTCGTACGAGGTGTACGATCAGATGGTGGTCCTGCTTGATCAAAATAAAGCTAAAGCGACCTACTACGATTTAGGGTTTTCACCACATAATCGGAATATCCTACTCGTGATTGAGCCTGGCGGCCACGCACGGTGATCGTAAACCGACCCTAGACAAGGCCTAAAAACCATCACGAAGTTGATCCCCGGAACATCCTGTCTAGGGCTAGCAAACTACACCCTACGCGCCATTGGATCCTTCAACCCGTTTGTAAGGCCTAACTATGCAGATATTAAACTAATCCTTGAAGAACAAGGAGCAATCATAACGGATCGGATCTACTAAATAATGATCAAGCGGGGTGCCGCCCTTACACCTAAGATAGGTGTAAGGGCGGCTAGATGTCTAAGGGTTGCACGGACGAAAGCATATGATACGATGAAACAATGCTAACCCTAAAACATCTATGATAACTACGTTGCTCGCCATCAACAAGGCTTCAGCACGAGCAACGCATGAACAGCGAATAAACGTGTACTGCCTAGATCGCAAGATGCGATCTAGGCAGCATGATGCTTACCCGGAAGAAAACCCTCGAGACAAGGGAGTTGGCGATGCGCCTAGATTGGTTTGTGGTGAACGTGATTGTTGTTTATTTCATAAACCCTAGATACATATTTATAGTCCGTAGACTTTCTAACGTGGGAATAATCCCAACCGTGCACGAGCCAAATTCCATCTAACTGACACGTATCCTACTATATTACAGATACATGGGAAAACTAGCCCAAACTTTGTATACAAGGCCGATTCATGTATTCCTTTCATGTATATTCTTCAAGCCCATCTTCAATCGCGGCCCACCTCTTATCCGGTCAAATTTTGGTGATAACACATGCCCCCCTGGTTTTGGAAATGACAATTCCAAAATCACTCTGCTTTTTCTTCGTCGGGTCATGTCGTGGCAGAGCAGAACCTTCGCAGTATCCTTCATCATGATGCCTTGCCTCCTCCGCTTCTCCGCGTGACCTGGCAAATTTTTTTATCTTTGGGCACCACTTCCTCGGAAACTGCTGTGGCATTGAATCTCCACCATATCCCTTTTATTTAACCGCATCGAGCAATCCGCTTCTCCATCCCCTCCTCATCCTCTATTCCTCTGTAGAACTCGAAAACCCTTCTCCCACCATGGACTCTTCCTCCTCTTCCTCCTCCGGTCTTTCCTACAGGACTTCCTCCTCCCGTGAGCCGACGCCGGAGGACATACGCGCCCCGGAGGAGTGGGATCAGGAGGACCACGCCTCCTCCGTCTGGTCCGAGGACGACAAGTCCTTGACCAGCGGAGATGAAGACCTCCAGTTCCTTGCTGATGGGGAGCTGGAATCGGAGAGCGAGGACGACTTGTTCTCCTGGGACGGTTACACCTCCTCCGAGGCAGAGGAGGAGGAAAACGACGACGACGACTCCCTCGAGGGTTACCCACCGGCGAAACGCCACCGCACCTGGTGGGATGACGACGACAGCGATGATGACGAGGAGGATGAAGCTCCCGTAGAGGGCTACGGGAGCAGTGACGAGGAGCCCGCCGGCAGCAGTGCCGTCGAGAGCTCCAAGGACGACGACGAGGGCAGCGACGGCCCGTAGATTAGGATCTACTAGTATAGGCCTAGTAGTAGTAGATTGGTCAATAGACCTTTCTTTCGTTCTTCCTCCCTTGAGCAATCGACTCTTTCTTTGTAAGAAATCCCATTATCAATGAAGAAAATATTCCCCCATTAACTTTGCTTTCTTGTCGCTTTGCCGATTGTCGAACGAAGTCGCTGTACAAAGAGCCGATGGCAGGGCATCGGCTTGCACTATAAACGCGATTTGAGGCCAAACAATCGCCTATTTACACGGTCAAACAGGTCCAGCCCATGTCCAAACCATCCTCCAACCTTAAACGCGCAGATTCAACTTCTCAGCAAATCCACTAGGAGATTCATTTCAAATATCATGATCTCTGGTCTGAAACTGATCTGCTAACCTGCTCAATTGAGCGTGTTCCTCTAGAGTCGATAACAATACATCGGCTTTTATTATTCTGAAGTCGATGTCCGTGCATCGGCTGTACTAGCATACTGTTGTCTTCACATATTTTCTCAAGTCGATGTCTGTGCATCGGCTGTGATTTGTATGTACACATTTTTTTTTACTGGCCGATTTTAAATCGGCCCCCATATCTCACTGCCCATCATCCCACATGCTTGGGAAATACTTCTTGAGATGCTGGCCATTAACGGCCACTGGGAACTTCACACCATCCAACTGTTCAAGCATGTAGGCATTGCCCTTCAGAACCTGGATGACTTTGTAAGGACCGTGCCAATTAGGAGACCATTTGCCATATGCTTTATCCCTGGTTCCTAGTGGCAACACGGCTTCCCATACTAAATCACCAACTTGAAACTCCTTTGGTCTCACCTTCTTATTGTATGCACGAGCTACCCTGGCTTTGTTCTCTTTAATCTTCTCCAACGACCAAAGTCTAAGTTCCGTTGCATCCTCAATAGTGTCACTCATCAAGGCTGCATATTCTTCCTGTGTCAGGTCATTCTGAAACGTGACACGTCTCGATCCAGCCGTAATTTCCCAAGGTAATACGGCTTCCTGCCCATACACAAGCTGGTACGGTGAAGTCTTTATAGCTCCATGGCATGACATGCGATAGGCCCACAAAGCTTCTGACAATGTCTCATGCCACACCCTAGGGTTCTCGTCAATCTTCCTCTTAATCAGCTTGATCAGGCTTTGATTGGACGCTTCGGCCTGCCCGTTGGCTTGAGCATAGTATGGAGATGATCGGATCAGCTTAATTCCCATGTCATCGCAGAACTTTCTGAATTCTTTAGAGACAAAAACCGAACCTCCATCGGTCGTGATGGTTTGGGGAATCCCAAACCTATGGATGACATGTTCTTTGACAAATTGGATAACATCTTCCGATTTTACCTTCTTCATAGGAACGGCCTCCACCCATTTGGTGAAGTAATCTGTAATAGCCAGAATCCACTCGTGGTTTTTGCTCGACGGAGGATGGATTTTGCCGATCATATCCATGCCCCAACCTCGAAATGGCCAAGGTTTGATGATGGGGTTCATCGATGATGCGGGTACCATCTAAATTTTTCCGAACATTTGACACGCTTGGCATCCCTTGTAGTACTTGAAGCAGTCCTCAAGCATGGTGGGCCAATAAAACCCTGATCGTCTAATTAACCACTTCATCTTATGAGCCGATTGGTGAGTTCCACAGGCGCCCTCATGCACCTCATGTAAGAGCCGATTAGACTCAGTTGGTCCCAGGCATTTGAGTAATAACCCTTCCAACGTCCTGTAGAACGTGTCATCTCCTATAAGGACATATTTCATAGCCTTGTACCTTATCCGTTTAGGCGCCCCCCGAGCCAAATCCTTCAAATAATTGAAGATATCGGCTCTCCAGTCATCCTGTTCCAGGAACTGCACACGAACTTCGACCCGTCCGGTATGTCCTTGTATCCCGACGCCATCCGTGCGAGATCATTGGCGTCGGTATTCCGAGACCTTGGGACCCAATTGAAATTGATGTACCGAAAATGTGTCATCAGCTCACGACATTCCATCCAATATGGAAAAAGTGACTCACTCTCGCACTTGTATTCGTCCGTGAGTTGGGAGATCACCAACTTCGAGTCTCCAAAAAGCTCCACCGCCTGCGCCCCGGCTTCCAAAAGCAACTCCATTCCCTTGCGCACCTGCCTCATACTCAGCAACGTTGTTGGTGCAAGGGGTAGATAGCCTGATGGCGAATGAATATGTTGCCCCCCGAGGCGACACGAGCAGAATGCCGATGCCACAACCATCGTCACAAGCCGATCCATCGAAGAACATAGCCCATGCACGAACAGATAGTGCCGCTATATTAGTATTAATCCGTTCAGCTATAAGATCGGCCAACGCTTGTCCCTTGACTGCTTTCGTAGGCTGATACCGAAGATCGAACTCCGTCAACGCAAACATCCACTTACCAAGTCGGCCTTTCAAAACAGGGGCCGACAGCATGTGCTTGACAACGTCTGACTTGCATACGACGATGATCTCTGCCGTCAAAAGGATATGATGAAGCTTGGTGCAGGTGAAGAACAGGCAGAGGCATAGCTTCTCGACCTCAGGATACCTTGTCTCCGCGTCCAGCATCCTTCTGCTGAGGTAGAAAACGACCTTTTCAACACCCTCATAGAGCTGCACTACCACCGAAGCGATGGATGTGTCAGCTACTGATAAGTAGATATAGAACGGCCTATCTTGCTGGGGTGGAACTAGCACAGGCGGCGTTGTCAGATACCGCTTAATCTCGTCAAACGCCTGCTGCTGTTCTGCCCCCCCCCCCCCAGTGAAACTCATCATCAGATTTAATTTTTACCAACGCCTTGAACGGCTCGATTCGTCCTGACAGGTTAGAGATGAATCGTCGGACGAAATTGATCTTGCCGATAAGACGTTGGAGCTCCTTCTTCGTGGTAGGCGGCTGCATGGTACGCACTTGCCTCTTGACTTTTCGAGCCGATCTCAATTCCCCGTTCATGAACCAGAAATCCTAGGAACTGACCAGCCGTCACACCAAAAGCACACTTCTTTGGATTCATTCTCAGTCCGAACTTCCGAGTTCGGTCTAGGATGCGTCGCAAATCATCCAAGTGTCCCTCCATGGATACACATTTGACCACCACATCATCGATGTAGATTTCCACCAACTTGCCGATCAGATCATGAAATATATAATTCATGGCTCTCTGGTATGTCGCACCAGCATTCTTCAATCCAAAGGTCATGACTACATATTCAAACAAGCCTACTGACCCTGGTACTCTGAATGCGGTCTTGTGTATATCTTCTGGAGCCATGAAAATTTGGTTATAGCCAGCGTTGCCATCCATGAAGCTCAACACCTTGTGGCCAGCAGCCGCATTGATCAACGTTTTTGCCACAGGCATCGGATATTCATCTTTTGGAGTGGCTCTGTTGAGATCTCGGAAATCTATGGCCACACGCCATCGGCCGTCTTTCTTCTCTACAGGTACGATACTGGAGATCCATTCAACATACCTGCATGGCCTGATGAACCCAGCGGCCAACATCTTCTCGATCTCTTTCTTGACCTCTTCCAGAATTTCGGCATTCATCTGACGTGCTCGTTGTTGGAACGGCCGAAATCCTTTCTTAAGGGGGAGCCGATGTTCAATGATGCTCCTGTCTAACCCAGGCATTTCTGTGTAATCCCATGCAAAGCAATCCGGGTATTCTTTTAACGAGCTATCATCGACTCCTAAGATGTGGATCTAACTTCTTGCTGATAAAAGTTGGTCGCGGCTTATCCCCAGGACCGATGTCAACTTCTTCTAGCTCATCAGCCGATGTAAACCCATACCCTAGCTTTCCGTCACCTGTGAGGTCGACACCGAATACAGGGAGAACGTGTGGTGAGGATAATACGGGCCGATTGCTGGAATCGGCCTTCATTTTGATTGTAACCAGGATTTTTGGGAAGTGCCGGAACCGATCGTGTGGAACGGCTTCCTCTTGGTCCTCGTTATGAGAGCAGCTGCCCTCGTCTCTGTCCTTACCAGGGTGGTGCCCAAGTCCTACCATATTGATGTTGAACGAGAATCTTGGCTGGCACCTCCCGGGGTAAGTGCACTCCACCATGTTAACGGCGTATGCCGGTGAACTCGGCACTTCCGGTACTGCCAACGTGAATGGCAGCGGTGGTCGGGACTGGAGTGGCATCTCTCCTTGGTGAGTCCCTAGAGCTGGTCCTGACGGAGAGTACTGATGCCTCATGATTTCCTGGATCACGCGAAGAGCGACACGCTCCAAAGTGTTCACTAGGCTCTCAGAGTGGCGGTGCAGCGAATGAGCTACCATGAAATTAATCTCCTGACGCAGAGACCTGGTGCGTTCTTCTGACGGGGCGGACAGGTCCACTCCATCGAGCGCGCCTTTGTAATATCCCAGGTTTAGAGGCAAGAAAAAGAGAGAACATGAGAGTGTGCATTGCATTCATGCATAGAAAATCCGGGGGATTTTCGCGCTTTCAAATAAAACTTACCACAGTCACTGAAGTTTCACTTGACTTGCTGGAATTGAAGTAGATCATCAAGTCAAGCGCTATAAACTTCACTGTGATCTTTGTTAAAACCTTATTTTGGGTAGAGATGATTTGATCTATGGATTAGATCAAATGGAATTAGCTTTACAACAACACATTCTTTAAGAATCAAACCCTAACTTATTAACACTTAAAAGTTAGCAACTACCTTTGTGTGTAATTTAATTCACTTCTAAACTTATTACCAAATAAGGTAAACCACAGGGTCTAAAGTCCATAAAAGCCACACATTCTTATTTAAATCATAACTTATTAAGTATATGGAATATCATAAAACTAAATCCATTTACATTACGAATTATAGTTCAAACTATTTGAATAAAACTAACTATGAGTATTTTGAAACTCATATGATCATGCCTTGGTGAATTCAAACACCAACTACCCAAACTTGAGAAATAACCCTCAACCTTAACCTTTTTACCAATATTATAATGTAAATCCAATCAAAGATGGTATGATGACTCATCCACAATAATAAAACCATCCACATGATATTTAGTAGCAAATGCCACTTGGCTATCCAAAAATAAGTCATATGAGAGGATAATCTCTATGCCATGTGGGATGAAAATATCTACATGACTTGCTTTCCAAGCTATGCCACCTCATGCTCAAAGGATTGCTATGGATAAGGGCATGACAACAAAGCACCTTACTCATCAAACCAACACAAGAGTCACCACCTATGTGTCATGATACTAGAGCTTTCCCAAGCCTATAAATAGAGCCACACCCTTCATCCATTTTCTCATCAAGTACCATGATACATGGGAACAAACACATAGAGCCACTCCATGTGAATTAGCTAGGATCAAGATGAAGAAGCTAGGAGGTGGAGGCATACCACAAGATGCAGGTTTATCAGATTTCTTGAAGAACAAGCTACAGAAGATACCAAGGTAGAATTCCTAGGAAAACCATCTATTTAGAGGATCATATCATCATCTCTTGAGTAGGACCTTAGGATATTCCAAGACATTGAGAATTGAGAGAAGTTATAATACTAACCATAGCCATGTTCATACAAGAATATTAGAGAAGTACTAATCCTAGTTGTTTAGGTCAATATTTGATCTTAGAAGTGAGAACCCTATTTCAATAACAATACTTTAGCAAACCAATTCTATAATCATCACAACTTGGTATTAATTATAAACCCTAAGAATCTAGGATGAGTGTGATGAGAGTAATATTAAAGAGGGATTAGTGAGGAATGAGTGGATCTTGTCTAATGCATGATTATACCTTGTAGATTTAGATCATAAGTTAAACCATATGATTATTAGATCTCATCTATCACATAAGATAATAAGCATATCACTAGTAGTTAATCCAGACCAATACTCATGCCTTGTGTAGTATTGATATGGTATTTAAAACCTTGCCTATCCAAACATCTTCTTAAACCCTAAGAACCATTATTCACATAAAATCATGAACCAATCACATTTCCTTTACCATTTGCTAAACCCTAGCCATAATTAAATTATATGTGAATGATCACTATGGTTAAGCACTAGAAAAATAGAATGTGTTCACATGCACATGTTCTAAATTTCAAATCCATTAAAACATGTTTAATTCCTTAAATTAGCAAAGCTATTGAGATAAACCCTAAAATCATATCTATTTGAAAATTTGAATTGTGTCTCATAAGAACCCCAAATTAATCAATTATAAAGTGATTGTTTATAAACAAAACAATACAATAGGTAGCATTATCAAATTGTTACGATATTAAAATATTTTAGAATCCGCAAAACAACACATAATTCAAATCAAGTTAAAACCAGTAAATAAAAACAGAAAAAGAAAACAGAAATTTGAAAAAGAAAATGGAGGGAAACTTACCTGGCAGGCCGAGCAGCACCGCAGCAGCCCATCACCACCACGTCCACCAAGCCCAGTATCAGCCCAGCCCAAAACCACTTACCGTTTGGGTTACTTTAAGAATCGTGCGAGAGGACAAAACGACCATCATCTTCCCCGGCGTCGACAGCGAGCTTGCGCCAGTAGGCCACGATCCTCGTCGACGATAAGTTTGTCCGGACGCGCCAGAAGGTTCCAGAATTTCGCCCTAATCGTTTCGCGTCCGAGCCTACCCACGGGCGAAAAGATCTTCGCCGAACTAAACCTTCCAGAGACCGCCACCTCTCCACCGTCGTCGTCGCCGTGTCGCAGCCACAGTGCTTCCCCCGACGTATAAAGCCTCGAGGAGAACCTCCGTGAAGCCTTTGATCATTCCAGACCGTCCTTATCCTTTCTCGTTCTCTCTTTCTTCCACACTGCATCAATTTCTGTCGCCGGCGAACTCCATGGCGCCGTCGGTTATGAGCACCCCGGAGCCCGTGGGGTAGCTCGTTGGATGCGCATGCCGATGTAGGTTCTCCTGGCGGAAGGAATCGAGTAGGGGAGCTCAGGGCGAGGCCAATTTGGGATTTTCCCCTTACAGCAGTTCGTCGGAATCCGCGATGCCGTGCTCGTCTCCGACCATCTCAAGCTTCGCCGAGGGTCTCATCATCTTCCTGCTGAGCTTACGCGTCTTACGAACCCATTATTCATCCTTAGCGTCGCTTGTAGCTCCGTTTCAAGGTTTGGCCGGAGTGCGCCGCCGCAGCACATGGTTGCCTGTGATGCTCCGGTGAGTTTCTCGGCAAACCACCTCTACCATCGTGTTCAGTAGGACGTGGGGATCCAGAAAAGTATACTCGCGCATCCCGGGAGGCCAGAAATCGGCGTCTCCGTCGCGTTCTGACCCGCCGGCGTCAAGCCGCCGGTGGTGTCGACGTGGAGGTGGACCCGCTGGTCGTGTTGACTGGTCTTTGCCCGTGTGGAAAGTGACCCAGTCAACGGCCCCACCAGTCAGTCTCTGCAGGTATAAGTGAACGGGTAAGTTTAGTGTTTTTCCTTTATTTCAAATTCCAGAAAATCACTGAAACTTTGCAAAATCATAGAAATTTCATTTCAACTCAGAAAAATATAAATAATATATCAAAATGCTCACAAAAATAAACTCTATCCAAATAAAATATAAAACCAAAATGTGTGTCAAAATAAAAATTCACTTATTTTTATCTTTATTAATAATGTCTTTCTAATTGTTTAAAATGCAAATTGAATTCAATAATTAGTGAAGTTTAAAATTTAAATTTTAACTATTAAATAACTAATTAAAAATTTAAGATTAATTTTCTTTATCATATTTTCATTAACTTAAATATTAGTGACAATTCATAAACCCTAAATTGCATATTACTATTTTCTATTTTCTTTAAATAGTAATAACTCAAGAAAATATTAAAAGCCAATATTATCTTGGTAATTCAAAACTTATTTACTTAAACATCTTTAGTTAACCAGTCATTATTTTAAAACCTAACAATAATTAGGAAACCCTGATTTCTAATTAAACCCTAACTAGTAATTAGTTTAATTCTTAAACGTCTAAAAAATTAATAGCATGTCAAAATTATTAATAACTTTATCTCAAGTACTTAATCACATTAATTCTAGTACCAAGGATTACCTTAAGAATTGAATCATAATTTAGAAACCCTAGTTTTATTATAAATTAGACCTGGATCCCATTATTTTATGTGATCATGTGAATTTCCTTTACATAGAGAACCATATTATGTGACCAATGAATGAATGCTTATGATCCACTAGCATAAACCAAGTCACATGAGATTATCATTCCATGTTTCTATTTCAATTAAAAACCTATATGATTCACTAGTATCACCTAGGTATAAACCTAACTTGTTAATTGGATTAGTACCATTAATCACCACTCCTATATACCATACCATTAGGATCAACCTCAACCATCATAATTTAGTAGAACCATAATGATGAACCCTAGTATCAACCTTGTGTAGTAAATCACATCACATGCTCCTATTCCACTAAACCCTACTTAGTAAGTAATAAACCACTTAGTTTGGCAACCATTAGAGATTACTTAGTTAAGCAAAGGTGAAGTCATAGTAAACCCTAACTCATAGCAACACCTTGACCATTATTCTTTGATATGATACCCATAATCAACCATAGTAATAAACCTACTAACACTTGCTACATATAAACCCATTCTACTTAAAGAACCCAACTAGTTCCTATTAGAGAACTAAATGAACCCAATAGTAAAACCTAAAAAGCCATAGCTCCTATGTATAGTAGTTCATATTCTTATTTAACCTGTTCTTCAAAAGTTATTCTTTTGAAGTACAAATGTCAATCAAACCTTAGAAGCCCTATCCTTCTTTGAAATACTCATTATTTCTTAAACAACATGTTCTTCAAAAGTTATTCTTTTGAAGTATAGTATAAGTAATCATCAACCATGTTCCGTAGAACTTAAAATTGACAACTGTTCTTTACATATTATTCCACCACTATTCTTTATGTGTAGGATTGTTATGATGTCTTATATCACTTGGTTATGATGCTAATATAACCAAACCCTAATAAGAACCTTGTTTGAGAACCATTCTAAAAGTGCAACCAACCCTAAAGAAATCTTTACAACTCATCCATCCTAAATCATCGAGATTAAGTTACGCTCGGGACGATTGCATCTCATATTATGCATTATAGCATATTTGCCAGTTCTTTAAACATTGTCCTTACCGGACGATGATGGTATTTCAGCATTTGGAGTTCTCACGTATCGAAGCTTTTGCCTGCATAATCTTGCGGTCAAGAAAGGCAAGTTCATCGCTTGCTCATGTCATTTGATTATTTGTATCAAACTATATGCAAAGTACTATACTTATCACTCATGCATTGAAAAGCAAAGTATTATTTTACAATTATGAATATGACTATGTGGTGGGCAATGGAACCATGGTATGTGTTGATATGGTGGAGGTTCCATTGCATGGGTACTACTCATATAGGACTAAGTACCAATGCCGTCCAGTGATTCTAGCGTCGTACATATCGCGTTATCCATAAGATCTATAATGGCTCTGGGGAAGTCAGCTGTATCTTTTCCCTTCTGCACGCCAACGGATCTGTAGAGCCGGTGGGGTGTTGGAGGCACTGCCGCAATAGGTTCGGATAGCCTTTTAAATCCCCATCCATTAGTGATGATAAGCTCTACGATCTATGATGGATTGTCCGGAGTACACCGTGAGTAAAGCCGTATTATCGGGAGAAGTCTACGGGGGTGTACGGTCGGACAAAAGGGTGGGTTTGCAGGGTCGCGGAGAAGGCAGTGATTGGCTTGGATCTTATACTGGGCCTCACACCAAAGGAAGTGTGGACGGGGACATACTCTCGGCCGGCAACATGGTTAAGATCTCTTGTGGGGTAAAGTAACGCACCTCTGCGAGAGGGTATCAAGAATTGTGACTTGTCACTCCCTGTTCCGGGAAGGAAGCTGCGAACGCGGCGGGAAAGGAACTCCACGAAGTTCTAGTCAACCTGTGAAGACTGACGGGCATAGTTTTCGGAATAAAATAAACCTTTTGAAGAAATGTTTATGAAAACTTGCATTGGCCTATGACTTTCTGGTCTATGGCTGTAGCTAGTGCATGATACACATATTTCCTAATATGAACTTGCTGAGTACGCTCGTACTCATTCTATCCCGGTTGAACCCCCTTCTTAGATCAAGGCACCGAAGGAGAAACTACCGTGGAACTCGAAGACAAAGGAGTCAACTGCAACAAGATGAAGAATCCAATCAAAGAAGACAATGGAGTCAACTACGCATCAGCTAGAGTGGAAACTTAGACTAGTAATAGAAGGGAACCTTTCCCTAATCCTAGCACCAAAGTAGCTAGATTTCTATAGCAAGACAAGTAGCTCTTAAGCTTGAGTTAGCAATCAGATAGACTACGAGTCGTTCTTCTGGAGCTTTATTTGAAGTTTTACCTCACTGTAAAGTAGGAGGCTGTGTTGATCTTATGTAAACAGTTTGTGTGTACTTCTATAGACATACCTTGGACTCGCATATGTTTCGTTGTACCACTGCGAGAGATGTAATATGAGTGGAACGGTGTTTCACTTGTGTTATGTCAACGAGTTGTGTACTACACCATGCGGTGAGTACGCTGGGTCACCACGAGCTGGTATCGAGAGAAAATGCTTTGACCATAGGATTAAAACCCTTTAAAGGAGACCTATAGGTTTGGTAGTGTCTATAGGAAGTATCTTAGTTAAGCCGACTATGCTAAACCAACTATTCTTTTGACTTGAGATGGGTATTCACTTGAGAATAATCCTGACACACTTGAGTCAATCTTTCTTATCTATTTTCTTAAGTAAAGTTAGTTAGTTATCTTGCTTCATTCCAAATAGCTAGAACACCATTGGAGCTTAAGATAATGGGTGGTAGTAGACCACAGTTGGTATACAACACATGGTAGTCCAAAGAGAGGATACAACCATAAGGAAGATATCTTATTGGAAGAAGTATACCAACGCAAGTTATGGTTAAGTAAGAGTCATTTAAAATGCAAAATGACCGAGGTTAAGTAATGTAGATAAGTAATATGAGGTAGTATATGTCTATGATGAGTCAATCATAGGAGGTAAGGAAGAGTGATAGGAGTTATACAACTCTACTTTTTATGGTAAAGTTGGTAATCATATCTGATTCACTTGAGAGTCATGATGTGAGGGAGTAGAACATCATAAATACGATAACAGAAGTATGATAAGGAGTAGGATTTAAGGAATAATTCGAAAGCTTAGGCCTTAAAATCCTAATAATTGTACCAAGTATGTTAGAACTATAGTCCTTAATTTAAAGAAGGCTTATTTAGAGCATATCACATAGAGAAATCCTAGAGTTATAGGTGGTATATTCTAAACAATCATGTGTTTAGAGTAGACATGTTAGAACTAATTGTATTATAGGAAGTAGTCCTCAATAGCACATATATATGGTATACTATTTTGTTAGTACTTCCAAAGAAAAATATGTTAACTTCAACTATCCCAGGCCATTTTGTTTCAAATTGTCTCATTGCAAATGTGCAATTAAGATAAATGTTGAGACAAATAGTAGAAATTCACGTATTCGTGCTAAGTATCACGACCTAAACCTATCTTAGGTGGTGTTATATATTGCACATCTACACCTGATGTTTAGGGATGTCTTACCCAACTATAATATTCAGGCATATAAGGATGTGTATTATAAGCACAAAGCTGGATTTTCTTGGATTTTATTGGATTTTCATTGATTGACTAGATCCATACATGAAGTTTGACTTTGATATGCAAATGCATGTTGCAATATCAAGCTCTTACTTGATGTTATAGGTCTAGAGGGTAAAGGTATTCGTGTGAGGAAGTGACGAATTCTGGAGATTTTGAAGAAAAGATGAAGGTTCACTAGATGAAGGAAGTCAAATTGTGGGAAGCAACCACAATACTCTAAAGGAAAGACCAAACAAAACTCACTTTTATCCTTAATCAAGGAGTATTTCAACATGGAAGTACCATAAAAGTGAGAAAAATATTGAATATGGAGTAGTAGAAGTGGAGCCGTATGCATTATGGAAGAAGGGAATGCAAGTGAAGTCACTTACGATACTATTTTCATAGTGTCAACAAGTGGTTATCTTGCAAAACAAACCTTAGAAGAAGGAAAATAGACAAGTGAAGTCACAGCTGGTATCATCAGACCGCAGCTGATATAGGATAACCATGAAGAGAAAGAATGTAAAGTGAGGTATATCTTAACTAAAGCTATGTAAGTAGCCACAGCTGGTAGGTAGATATTGACAACCACAACATAGCCACAACTGGTATCCAATAAGCTACATCCGGTACTAGGTAGTCTGCAGCTGGCACCGGATAGCCACAACTGAACATTTCTTTACCTAAAAGAAAGGGGGATTCCGCAGACTAGTATTCCACAATTTGGTATCTCGTAGCTGGTAATTTTTTTTTAATTGGAGGATTCATAATGGATACCAACAACTGAGTGGATACACCACAAAGAATTCTTCGTGAGACTCTAGAAAAGTACAAATTACAAGTTAGACCAAGACTAAACTTCTAACCTTGGAGTTTAATGCTTAGAAGAAAGGAAGTTTGAAGATCATTAGTAAACTCCAAGGGGGAGAGGAAGGTTGAAGGAGAAGTATTAAAATATGATTTGGAGTATGATAGATGGAGAAAAAGGTCTGAACTGAGAGGAAGTCCGATCTTATTTTTATAAGGTTGTTGGGAAGTACCCATATAAAAGTACTCTCAGGAGATTGTCAGACCAGAAGCCGAGGTTTATATATCGAAGAAGTAAGGGTTAGATCTTAACTTAAGTGGGTAACTGTAATTACTCAAAACCAAGAGAACTTAAGTAAGTATTAGAAAATGAAGTTGGATGAAGAAGATATCGGAGGACAATCAAAGCCTAAGAAAACAAAAGATCGAAGGGTTTGACTATACCAAAACTAATGATTATTAGAAAAATTCCTTTCATGGAACCTAAAGAACCAAAAGGAAGATAACTAGCTTAAAACTAGAAGCCATGGTTGGATGGACTAAATGAGTCTAATCTATTCGTAGGACTAAACAACCAGGACCATGCCTATGGTAATACCTTACCAAGTACCATTACTTTCGTTATGGTAGTAAGGGAAAACAATACCCTACCTTAAATAAATATTTTAAAATTAAGGTTTGAGTATCGCAGCTGGTAAATCGTAGTGCCATATTACACCGCAGCTTGGATTACCGCAGCTGGTAGAACCAAGCTTTGAGTACCCAAATAGGAAGATGTCACCACAACCATTAGTAAAGTCCATTAACACAATAAGATGTCCTAATCCAAGAATCTTTGGAGAGAAAGCATATAAGCTTAGAGTGTTGGAAGAAATCATAGAATTGAAGAAACTATCAGTGCCAGATATCAGAAGAATCCGGAAGGATCTGGACAAGGGATATATTTCACTATATCTAGTGTGATCACCATGGAGTTGAAGGATGGTGATCTGTTCAAGACATTTCAACATTCCGAAACATGAGAGCGTTCGAACTTCGGGACGAAGTTCAGTTTAAGGGGGAGAGGCTGTAATATCCCAGGTTTAGAGGCAAGAAAAAGAGAGAACACGAGAGTGTGCATTGCATTCATGCATAGAAAATCCGGGGGATTTTCGCGCTTTCAAATAAAACTTACCACAGTCACTGAAGTTTCACTTGACTTGCTGGAATTGAAGTAGATCATCAAGTCAAGCGCTATAAACTTCACTGTGATCTTTGTTAAAACCTTATTTTGGGTAGAGATGATTTGATATATGGATTAGATCAAATGGAATTAGCTTTACAACAACACATTCTTTAAGAATCAAACCCTAACTTATTAACACTTAAAAGTTAGCAACTACCTTTGTGTGTAATTTAATTCACTTCTAAATTTATTACCAAATAAGGTAAACCACAGGGTCTAAAGTCCATAAAAGCCACACATTCTTATTTAAATCATAACTTATTAAGTATATGGAATATCATAAAACTAAATCCATTTACATTACGAATTATAGTTCAAACTATTTGAATAAAACTAACTATGAGTATTTTGAAACTCATATGATCATGCCTTGGTGAATTCAAACACCAACTATCCAAACTTGAGAAATAACCCTCAACCTTAACCTTTTTACCAATATTATAATGTAAATCCAATCAAAGATGGTATGATGACTCATCCACAATAATAAAACCATCCACATGATATTTAGTAGCAAATGCCACTTGGCTATCCAAAAATAAATCATATGAGAGGATAATCTCTATGCCATGTGGGATGAAAATATCTACATGACTTGCTTTCCAAGCTATGCCACCTCATGCTCAAAGGATTGCTATGGATAAGGGCATGACAACAAAGCACCTTACTCATCAAACCAACACAAGAGTCACCACCTATGTGTCATGATACTAGAGCTTGCCCAAGCCTATAAATAGAGCCACACCCTTCATCCATTTTCTCATCAAGTACCATGATACATGGGAACAAACACATAGAGCCACTCCATGTGAATTATCTAGGATCAAGATTAAGAAGCTAGGAGGTGGAGGCATACCACAAGATGCAGGTTTATCAGATTTCTTGAAAAACAAGGTACATAAGATACCAAGGTAGAATTCCTAGGAAAACCATCTATTTAGAGGATCATATCATCATCTCTTGAGTAGGACCTTTGGATATTCCAAGACATTGAGAATTGAGAGAAGTTATAATACTAACCATAGCCATGTTCATACAAGAATATTAGAGAAGTACTAATCCTAGTTGTTTAGGTCAATATTTGATCTTAGAAGTGAGAACCCTATTTCAATAACAATACTTTAGCAAACCAATTCTATAATCATCACAACTTGGTATTAATTATAAACCCTAAGAATCTAGGATGAGTGTGATGAGAGGAATATTAAAGAGGGATTAGTGAGGAATGAGTGGATCTTGTCTAATGCATGATTATACCTTGTAGATTTAGATCATAAGTTAAACCATATGATTATTAGATCTCATCTATCACATAAGATAATAAGCATATCACTAGTAGTTAATCCAGACCAATACTCATGCCTTGTGTAGTATTGATATGGTATTTAAAACCTTGCCTATCCAAACATCTTCTTAAACCCTAAGAACCATTATTCACATAAAATCATGAACCAATCACATTTCCTTTACCATTTGCTAAACCCTAGCCATAATTAAATTATATGTGAATGATCACTATGGTTAAGCACTAGAAAAATAGAATGTGTTCACATGCACATGTTCTAAATTTCAAATCCATTAAAACATGTTTAATTCCTTAAATTAGCAAAGCTATTGAGATAAACCCTAAAATCATATCTATTTGAAAATTTGAATTGTGTCTCATAAGAACCCCAAATTAATCAATTATAAAGTGATTGTTTATAAACAAAACAATACAGTAGGTAGCATTATCAATTTGTTCTGATATTAAAATATTTTAGAATCTGCAAAACAACACATAATTCAAATCAAGTTAAAACCAGTAAATAAAAATAGAAAAAGAAAACAGAAATTTGAAAAAGAAAATGGAGGGAAACTTACCTGGCAGGCCGAGCAGCACCGGAGCAGCCCATCACCACCACGTCCACCAAGCCCAGTATCAGCCCAGCCCAAAACCACTTACCGTTTGGGTTGCTTTAAGAATCGTGCGAGAGGAAAAAACGACCGTCGTCTTCCCCGGCGTCGACAGCGAGCTTGCACCAGTAGGCCACGATCCTCGTCGACGATAAGTTTGCCCGGACGCGCCGAAGGTTCCAGAATTTCGCCCTAATCGTTTCGCGTCCGAGCCTATCCACGGGCGAAAAGATCTTCGCCGAACTAAACCTTCCAGAGACCGCCACCTCTCCACCGTCGCCGTTGCCGTGTCGCAGCCACAGTGCTTCCCCCGACGTATAAAGCCTCGAGGAGAACCTCCGTGAAGCCTTTGATCATTCCAGACCGTCCTTATCCTTTCTCGTTCTCTCTTTCTTCCACACTGCATCAATTTCTGTCGCCGGCGAACTCCATGGCGCCATCGGTTGTGAGCACCCCGGAGCCCGTGGGGTAGCTCGTTGGATGCGCATGCCGATGTAGGTTCTCCTGGCGGAAGGAATCGAGTAGGGGAGCTCAGGGCGAGGCCAATTTGGGATTTTCCCCTTACAGCAGTTCGTCGGAATCCGCGATGCCGTGCTCGTCTCCGACCATCTCAAGCTTCGCCGAGGGTCTCATCATCTTCCTGGTGAGCTTACGCGTCTTACGAACCCATTATTCATCCTTAGCGTCGCTTGTAGCTCCGTTTCAAGGTTTGGCCGGAGTGCGCCGCCGCAACACATGGTTGTCGGTGATGCTCCGGCGAGTTTCTCGGCAAACCACCGCTACCATCGTGTTCAGTAGGACGTGGGGATCCAGAAAAGTATACTCGCGCATCCCGGGAGGCCGAGAATCGGCGTCTCCGTCGCGTTCTGACCCGCCGGCGTCAAGCCGCCGGTGGTGTCGACATGGAGGTGGACCCGCTGGTCGTGTTGACTGGTCTTTGCCCGTGTGGCAAGTGACCCAGTCAACGGCCCCACCAGTCAGTCTCTGCGGGTATAAGTGAATGGGTAAGTTTAGTGTTTTTGCTTTATTTCAAATTCCAGAAAATCACTGAAACTTTGCAAAATCATAGAAATTTCATTTTAACTCAGAAAAATATAAATAATATATCAAAATGCTCACAAAAATAAACTCTATCCAAATAAAATATAAAACAAAATGTGTGTCAAAATAAAAATTCACTTATTTTTATCTTTATTAATAATGTCTTTCTAATTGTTTAAAATGCAAATTGAATTCAATAATTAGTGAAGTTTAAAATTAAAATTTTAACTATTAAGTAACTAATTAAAAAGTTAAGATTAATTTTATTTATCATATTTGCATTAACTTAAATATTAGTGATAATTCATAAACCCTAAATTGCATATTACTATTTTCTATTTTCTTTAAATAGTAATAACTCAAGAAAATATTAAAAGCCAATATTATCTTGGTAATTCAAAACTTATTTACTTAAACATCTTTAGTTAACCAGTCATTATTTTAAAACCTAACAATAATTAGGAAACCCTGATTTCTAATTAAACCCTAACTAGTAATTAGTTTAATTCTTAAACGTCTAAAAAATTAATAGCATGTCAAAATTATTAATAACTTTATCTCAAGTACTTAATCACATTAATTCTAGTACCAAGGATTACCTTAAGAATTGAATCATAATTTAGAAACCCTAGTTTTATTATAAATTAGACCTGGATCCCATTATTTTATGTGATCATGTGAATTTCCTTTACATAGAGAACCATATTATGTGACCAATGAATGAATGCTTATGATCCACTAGCATAAACCAAGTCACATGAGATTATCATTCCATGTTTCTATTTCAATTAAAAACCTATATGATTCACTAGTATCACCTAGGTATAAACCTAACTTGTTAATTGGATTAGTACCATTAATCACCACTCCTATATACCATACCATTAGGATCAACCTCAACCATCATAATTTAGTAGAACCATAATGATGAACCCTAGTATCAACCTTGTGTAGTAAATCACATCACATGCTCCTATTCCACTAAACCCTACTTAGAAAGTAATAAACCACTTAGTTTGGCAACCATTAGAGATTACTTAGTTAAGCAAAGGTGAAGTCATAGTAAACCCTAACTCATAGCAACACCTTGACCATTATTCTTTGATATGATACCCATAATCAACCATAGTAATAAACCTACTAACACTTGCTACATATAAACCCATTCTACTTAAAGAACCCAACTAGTTCCTATTAGAGAACTAAATGAATCCAATAGTAAAACCTAAAAAGCCATAGCTCCTATGTATAGTAGTTCATATTCTTATTTAACCTGCTCTTCAAAAGTTATTTTTTTGAAGTACAAATGTCAATCAAACCTTAGAAGCCCTATCCTTCTTTGAAATACTCATTATTTCTTAAACAACATGTTCTTCAAAAGTTATTCTTTTGAAGTATAGTATAAGTAATCATCAACCATGTTCTGTAGAACTTAAAATTGACAACTGTTCTTTACATATTATTCCACCACTATTCTTTATGTGTAGGATTGTTATGATGTCTTATATCACTTGGTTATGATGCTAATATAACCAAACCCTAATAAGAACCTTGTTTGAGAACCATTCTAAAAGTGCAACCAACCCTAAAGAAATCTTTACAACTCATCCATCCTAAATCATCGAGATTAGGTTACGCTCGGGACGATTGCATCTCATATTATGCATTATAGCATATTTGCCAGTTCTTTAAACATTGTCCTTACCGGTCGATGATGGTATTTCAGCATTTGGAGTTCTCACGTATCGAAGCTTTTGCCTGCATAATCTTGCAGTCAAGAAAGGCAAGTTCATCGCTTGCTCATGTCATTTGATTATTTGTATCAAACTATATGCAAAGTACTATACTTATCACTCATGCATTGAAAAGCAAAGTATTATTTTACAATTATGAATATGACTATGTGGTGGGCAATGGAACCATGGTATGTGTTGATATGGTGGAGGTTCCATTGCATGGGTACTACTCATCTAGGACTAAGTACCAATGCCGTCCCGGTGATTCTAGCGCCGTACATATCGCGTTATCCATAAGATCTATAATGGCTCTAGGGAAGTCAGTCGTATCTTTTCCCTTCGCACGCCAACGGATCTGTAGAGCCGGTGGGGTGTTGGAGGCACTGCCGCAATAGGTTGGGATAGCCTTTTAAATCCCCATCCATTAGTGATGATAAGCTCTACGATCTATGATGGATTGTTCGGAGTACACCGTGAGTAAAGCCGTATTATCGGGAGAAGTCTACTGGGGGTGTACGGTCGGACAAAAGGGTGGGTTTGCAGGGTCGCGGAGAAGGCAGTGATTGGCTTGGATCTTATACTGGGCCTCACACCAAAGGAAGTGTGGACGGGGACATACTCTCGGCCGGCAACATGGTTAAGATCTCTTGTGGGGTAAAGTAACGCACCTCTGCGAGAGGGTATCAAGAATTGTGACTCGTCACTCCCTGTTCGGGAAGGGAACTGCGAACGCGGCGAGAAAGGAACTCCACGAAGTTCTAGTCAACCCGTGAAGACCGACGGGCATAGTTTTCGGAATAAAATAAACCTTTTGAAGAAATGTTTATGAAAACTTGCATTGGCCTATGACTTTCCGGTCTATGGCTGTAGCTAGTGCATGATACACATATTTCCTAATATGAACTTGCTGAGTACGCTCGTACTCATTCTATCCCGTTTGAACCCCCTTCTTAGATCAAGGCACCGAAGGAGAAACTACCGTGGAACTCGAAGACAAAGGAGTCAACTGCAACAAGATGAAGAATCCAATCAAAGAAGACAATGGAGTCAACTTCTGCATCAGCTAGAGTGGAAACTTAGACTAGTAATAGAAGGGAACCTTTCCCTAATCCTAGCACCAAAGTAGCTAGATTTCTATAGCAAGACAAGTAGCTCTTAAGCTTGAGTTAGCAATCAGATAGACTACGAGTCGTTCTTCTGGAGCTTTATTTGAAGTTTTACCTCACTGTAAAGTAGGAGGCTGTGTTGATCTTATGTAAACGATTCGTGTGTACTTCTATAGACATACCTTGGACTCACATATGTTTCTGTTGTACCACTCGAGAGATGTAATATGAGTGGAACGGTGTTTCACTTGTGTTATGTCAACGACTTGTGTACTACACCATGC
>NC_061509.1:99304849-99317488 GCF_022539505.1 Lolium rigidum | reverse complement strand
AACTACAACCCTCGTCCTCTCATCCCCTGTCGTGGCTGCAGGCAGGCCAACCAGAAGAGGGCCGCGTCCATGACGCGCGGCATCTGAACCCACGTCACACGGTCATCGGCGACCAAATCACTGGTATCAGATTCTTCCCATGTCGCCGCCACGACCAAGCGCAGCAGAAGAAATCATCCGCCGCCGCCTCTGCAGCACCTCTTGTCGAGCCCCACACCGAGCTCCTGGTCGAACGGCCTGCACCGGCGAGCGGCGGCCGCGGCCGGGAGCAGGAGCGGCAATGACAACCATGGGGTGTCCTGCAGCCGGTTCTGCACCTCCCGTACCGCCTGTGTCAGCACTCAGCAGCGGCTCGGACGGCATCCTCTCGCTCACGCTGCGAGATTATGCGATGGAGCCGTGCACCTGCTGCCAATGCGGCGAGGACGGAGCCGCCGGTGTGGAGGCAGGCGTGGAAGGCGGCGCTGAAGACCATGGAAAAGTCGGCGCCGAGCGGATACAAACTGGAAGAGGGCGCGTCCGTGACCCAGCGTATTTGGAACAACTTCATCGACGTCCTCGATGGGGTGCTCCGGATCCTTCTTCCTCCTCCGCCGTCCAGCGGCGAGAAATCCTCCACCAAACGCGGCAAGCACTGGCCAAACTGGGAGGAAGAGGAGGTCGTCGGGCCTTGGGAGGAGCATGTGAGCGGCGGCGGAGATTTTTTTGGCCTGAATGATGCGGACTGGGAATGAAGAGGATAAGGATGGGTTTTTTCTTTTTGAGAGAGACAACGATGGGAATTGGGGAGGAAGAGGCCACGGGTTGGAACGTCGGCAGGTCGGCACCGCTTTGACCGCGTGGTGAAGAGCAACAGGCCCACATGTAAGTGGACCATGCACACAATGACCGGAAGCAATCTCAAGTCTATACCAAGAAAAAAAATCCAAAGCCGGTAACCGGTAATCTCTTCCGCAAAAAAGAAGGAAACGATGGAGAAACCATTGACTGGATTTGCAAGGTGAAAAAAGAAGAGTACACGCGTTACACAATAATTGGATCAACGGAAGGATAAATAGGCCATCTACAGTGTGCAGATTGCTAATTGACACGCCAAAGTGTTTATCTTTTATATAGGGTATAATTACATGATCTCCAATATTGCAGCTTGAGATCGGAGCAGAATTTTTTCCCGATATGAGGTTGTTGTGGTCGACCGTCATATTGAATCATCTTCGGGATGGTGGGATCAGGCGGTGGAGGTATGACGACCAGATCGATAGCACAACAACTTTAATGGGTGAGCACTCTAATGACGATAAAATTCATCGATGCACAGGGTGTGCAGTATTGCCGGCTGGCCTCCATCCACGATGAACTCCAGCATCCTCAGCATAGCGATGATTCTGCTGATGTTGACGGAGTACACGGCTCCCCTGAATTTCACCTCACGGATCATGGTGATTAAATTGCAGGAATCGGTTCATCTTCACCATCGCACTATGCTGGCTCGCTGCTGCCAGCTACCCTAAAGTTTATGCTGTTGGTGAAGTTGGATCCGGCCGGATGAACTAGGGCTCATGCGGTCAATCAATTGCTACGTAGTTCGTGCGAGTTGGGATCCTCTTGCATCAAACGGGTGATTATTTGGAACACAGATATGCATGTATGGATGAATTCGGTGTCGAGACGAACGAGTTACTCCAATGGCCAGTGTCAGTTGGTTTCCATCTGGACAGGACGCATCTGTCATCGTCCTTTCAATGTCCCATTATCATGTCCATGTAGCCATACGGAGTCGCAGGCAAGAAAGCAACAGCATCAACGTGCCATGATCATCACACGTACAGATTTGCCAAAAAAAAACACATAGTACTGATTGATTAACATACATCGTTGCAGGTGAGGGTTCGATTTACGACTTCAACTAGAGGTTCTTTCGGACGCGCCGGACACGCTCTACTTGGCCCAGATAACTTTAAGTTGCGTGGGCGGCGCATCGACAACCTCGAGTATGCCGAAGGAGGCGGAGACGAAACCGGTATGGTGTTCGTGGCGCTGGCCGGCGGTCGTCCATTCCAATGGGCTCGGAACCGGGGACGACACGTACAGGATGTTCATCGCGGACCTGCGCTTAACATGCCCGTAAGTGAGGCTTACCTCGGTGACTGCCTACGCGTGTGCATGCCGAGCTCCACGGCGAGATTGGCATCCTCCACGCGACGGTGGCCGCCATGGAGGCGGAACTTGAAAAGGGGTGGATCCACACGCTGAAGCGTCTGCCATTCCACCGGTTGACGAATCGTGGCGGAATGAGCAAGGAAGCATTCTTGCCATGTCTTTTGATTGCACCCATGCATGCAAAACGGCAACCTGACGCGCTGGTAGTCTCCGACCGGGAATTCCTCCACTGACAGCCGTACCCAAGATCCGAGGAAGATTCGAAGGTAACACTTTTCATCACATTGGGGAAGTGCTATGATCTACTACCTCGCACGCGCATTACAACAAGAATTTGGACCCAAATATTAAGTAGCAAAATATTGATTATATTGTATGTAAGTAAGTAATTGGTGTCATTGGATTCGTATTGAAAAATACTTTCTAATGATGCCAATATTATATCAATGAATATATTTTGAGTAATTATTGCTTAAAAACATGAAAAAGAAGAACACTTTATTATAATAATCAATTGAAATTGGTACACGATCACATTACGGTGCCATGTTTGTCGGAAACTCGGGTACAACACAATTTTTTTTTCCTATTTTTTTCATGGAAAGGGATTAGTAAATAGAGGCAAAGGCCTAGGTATGATTTATTTCTTTCATTTTTATAATGTTAAGTTTCTGGGTATAATAATTTTTCTAAGCATTTGGTTCCCTAATTTAGTATCAACAAATTGAACAAATCTTAGATCATAATTCTAGATGTTTTATTTTTAAAAATCAGTACACTACTGTGTGAGTAGATTTTCTAACACCATTTTTTGCTACGATGCACAAAAGATTTTCGTGCTTGCAAATTGCTGAATAATCATAAATTGCCACTACTTCGAATTGCACAACACAACCTATATTTATACATAATATATCTTCACTGTTGCAGCTATCAAATGTTATCCGATAATAGATTGGTGAATAAATGACAACAAAAATTGAGTCAAATCAACTAGGAGATATTAGGTAGCTTTTACTAATCACTACACTAATTCACCACATACAAGTTTAAGAGTCGTTCACTACTGCAATTAAAAAAAGATAGAATTCTAGTTAATGGTTCCAATTTGTTCTGAATTTTTCAGCCTGTGACTATAAATCCACTTTTTCTCCTTTTTAATCTCAATAGAAAGAAACAGAAAGTTTTATTGTGTTAACAATGTATGTTGACAGGACTCGAGGAAGAAGCCCCGGCTAACTCCGTGCCAGCAGCCGCGGTAAGACGGGGGGGGGCAAGTGTTCTTCGGAATGACTGGGCGTAAAGGGCACGTAGGCGGTGAATCGGGTTGAAAGTGAAAGTCACCAAAAAGTGGCGGAATGCTCATTATCTACTAGGTGGACTGGTTTAGACGAAACATTTAGTTACTACTATGATTTCTTAGTAAATGCATATACTTATTCACTTACAAATGTGAAAGATATATTGTCGTCGAAGGTATTTTCTAGCATAATATTTGTGTTAGTTTTATATCTTTATTATCAATACCTAACATATACTAAAATATACATGCATACATAATCCTATTATTTTACCAGTCATTTTTCAGAAAGGTAAAGACAATGCCCTCACATTTGCCTACGTTTTGCCCATTTTATTTTCGCTCAAATGAATAGGGTAGTTGTTCAAAAAAAAATAGGCTAGAGACATGAAGATAATAAATGTACTTGCTAGCCGCGCAATTGCGCGGGTCAGCCAGCTAGTTATATTATTAAAACAACAAACAACCAATGGTGAAGATTTACATAGAAAAGAATGACTAATATGGATCGTCCACGTTAGGGTAGGAAAAAAATGCATCTACGCCGAAAATAATACCGCCGGGTGAGTTAGGCTGTAGCACGACACCTCCATCGTCACGCATTATTAGGGCTGGACCTCCGCCTTTCCTCCCTGCAGCGTATTCTCTTCGTCGCCGGTGCCGCTCGCGCACAAAACCTCCTCATTTTCTGCTTGCTGTTACCCGAGTCTGCCGCGGTGCCTCGCCTCTGCTCGGTCAAACTGTCGTGAGAATTCTCAGTATGTTGAGAAATTTTTGGGTGCAGCGTGATGTCTACGGGAGCTTCTATTCTTGTAGACAGTGTTGGGCCTCCAAGAGCAGAGGTTTGTAGAACAGCAGCAAGTTTCCCTTAAGTGGATCACCCAAGGTTTATCGATCTCAGGGAGGAAGAGGTCAAAGATATCCCTCTCATGCAACCACTGCAACCACAAAGCAAGAAGTCTCTTGTGTCCCCAAGACACCTAATAGGTGCACTAGTTCGGCGAAGAGATAGTGAAATACGAGGTGGTATGAATAAGTAGTAGCAACGGCACCGGAAAAGTGCTTTGCCCAGGACGAGTAAACAAGCAGTAGTAACGCAGCGGTAGTAACGCAGCAGTAGTAACGCAGATAAAACAAGTAAACAAGCAGCGATAGCGATATTTAGGAACAAGGCCTAGGGATTACACTTTCACTAGTGGACACTCTCAACATTGATCACATAACAGAATAGATAAATGCATACTCTACACTCTCTTGTTGGATGATGAACACATTGCGTAGGATTACACGAACCCTCAATGCCGGAGTTAACAAGCTCCACAATTCAATGTTCATATTTAAATAACCTTAGAGTGCAAGAAAGATCAACACGACTAAACCAAGTACTAACACAGCATGCACACTGTCACCTTCACACTATGTAGGAGGAATAGATCACATCAATACTATCATAATGATAATTAACTCCACAATCTACAAGAGATCATGATCATAGCATATGCCAAGTACTAACACGGATGCACACACTTGTCACCATTACACCGTGCGGGAGGAATAAACTACTTTAATAACATCACTAGAGTAGCACATAGATAAATTGTGATACAAAACACATTGCAATCATAAAGAGATATAAATAAGCACTTCACTACGCCATTCATAACGGTGAGTAAGTATTCTGTGAAATATAGCCTAAGAGACCCACACGGTGCACACACTCGTCACCTTTACACACGTGGGACAAGGAGTCTCCGGAGATCACATAAGTAAAACTCACTTGACTAGCATAGTGACATCTAGATTACAAGCATCATCATATGAATCTCAATCATGTAAGGCAGCTCATGAGATTATTGTATTGAAGTACATAGGAGAGAGATGAACCACATAGCTACCGGTACAGCACCGAGCCTCGATGGAGAACTACTCCCTCCTCATGGGAGCAACAGCGGTGATGAAGATGGCGGTGGAGATGGCAGCGGTGTCGATGGAGAAGCCTTCCGGGGCACTTCCCCGCTCCGGCGGGTGCCGGAACAGAGACTCCTGTCCCCCAGATCTTGGCTTCGCGATGGCGGCGGCTCTGGAAGGTTTTCCGTATCGTGGTTCTTCGTATCAGGGTTTTCGTGACGGAGGCTTTAAATAGGCGGAAGGGCAGCCTCGGAGGGGGCCTGGGGGGCCCACACCATAGGGCGGCGCGGCCCCCCCTTGGCCGCGCCGCCTTGTGGTTTGGCCACCTCGTGGCCCCACTTCGTATGCTCTTCGGTCTTCTGGAAGGTTCGTGGCAAAATAGGCCCCTGGGTCTTCGTTTCGTCCAATTCCGAGAATATTTCGTTACTAGGATTTCTGAAACCAAAAACAGCAGAAAACAGCATCGGCACTTCGGCATCTTGTTAATAGGTTAGTTCCAGAAAATGCATGAATATGACATAAAGTGTGCATAAAACATGTAGGTATCATCAATAATATGGCATGAAACATAAGAAATTATCGATACGTTGGAGACGTATCAAGCATCCCCAAGCTTAGTTCTGCTCGTCCCGAGCAGGTAAAACGATAACAAAAGATAATTTCTGAAGTGACATGCCATCATAACCTTGATCATACTATTTGTAAACATATGTAATGAATGCAGCGATCAAAACAATGGTAATGACATGAGTAAACAAGTGAATCATAAAGCAAAGACTTTTCATGAATAGTACTTCAAGACAAGCATCAATAAGTCTTGCATAAGAGTTAACTCATAAAGCAATAAATCAAAGTAAATGTATTGAAGCAACACAAAGGAAGATTAAGTTTCAGCGGTTGCTTTCAACTTGTAACATGTATATCTCATGGATAATTGTCAACATAGAGTAATATAACAAGTACAAGATGCAAGTATGTAGGAATCAATGCACAGTTCACACAAGTGTTTGCTTCTTGAGGTGGAGAGAGATAGGTGAACTGACTCAACATAAAAGTAAAAAGAATGGTCCTTCAAAGAGGAAAGCATCGATTGCTATATTTGTGCTAGAGCTTTTATTTTGAAAACATGAAACAATTTTGTCAACGGTAGTAATAAAGCATATGAGTTATGAAAATTATATCTTACAAGTTGCAAGCCTCATGCATAGTATACTAATAGTGCTCGCACCTTGTCCTAATTAGCTTGGACTACCGGATCTTTGCAATGCACATGTTTTAACCAAGTGTCACAATGGGGTACCTCCATGCCGCCTGTACAAAGGTCTAAGGAGAAAGCTCGCATTTTGGATTTCTCGCTTTTGATTATTCTCAACTTAGACATCCATACCGGGACAACATGGACAACGAGATAATGGACTCCTCTTTAATGCATAAGCATGTGGCAACAATTATTATTCTCATATGAGATTGAGGATGTGTGTCCAAAACTGAAACTTCCACCATGATTCATGGCTTTAGTTAGCGGCCCAATGTTCTTCTCTAACAATATGCATGCTCCAACCATTAAGGTGGTAGATCTCTCTTACTTCGGACAAGACGGACATGCATAGCAACTCACATGATATTCAACAAAGAATAGTTGATGGCGTCCCCGAAGCATGGTTATCGCACAACAAGCAACTTAATAAGAGATAAAGTGCATAAGTACATATTCAATACCACAATAGTTTTTAAGCTATTTGTCCCATGAGCTATATATTGTAAAGGTGAATGATGGAATTTTAAAGGTAGCACTCAAGCAATTTACTTTGGAATGGCGGATAAATACCATGTAGTAGGTAGGTATGGTGGACACAAATGGCATAGTGGTTGGCTCAAGTATTTTGGATGCATGAGAAGTATTCCCTCTCGATACAAGGTTTAGGCTAGCAAGGTTATTTGAAACAAACACAAGGATGAACGGTGCAGCCAAACTCACATAAAAGACATATTGTAAACATTATAAGACTCCACACCGTTTTCCTTGTTGTTCAAAACTCAATACTAGATGTTATCTAGACTCTAGAGAAACCAAATATGCAAACCAAATTAGCAAGCTCTAAGTGTTTCTTCATTAATGGGTGCAAAGTATATGATGCAAGAGCTTAAACATGAGCACAACAATTGCCAAGTATCAAATTATCCAAGACATTTTAGAGTTACTACATGTAGTATTTTCCAATTCCAACCATATAACAATTTAACGAAGAAGAAACTTCGCCATGAATACTATGAGTAGAGCCTAAGGACATACTTGTCCATATGCTACAGCGGAGTGTGTCTCTCTCCCACAAAGTGAATGCTAGGATCCATTTTATTCAAACAAAACAAAAACAAAAACAAAAACAAACCGACGCTCCAAGCAAAGTGCATAAGATGTGACGGAATAAAAATATAGTTTCGGGGGAGGAACCTGATAATGTTGTCGATGAAGAAGGGGATGCCTTGGGCATCCCCAAGCTTAGACGCTTGAGTCTTCTTAGAATATGCAGGGGTGAACCACCGGGGCATCCCCAAGCTTAGAGCTTTCACTCTCCTTAATCATATTGCATCATACTCCTCTCTTGATCCTTGAAAACTTCCTCCACACCAAACTCGAAACAACTCATTAGAGGGTTAGTGCACAATAAAAATTCACATGTTCAGAGGTGACACAATCATTCTTAACACTTCTGGACATTGCATAAAGCTACTGGACATTAATGGATCAAAGAAATTCATCCAACATAGCAAAAGAGGCAATGCGAAATAAAAGGCAGAATCTGTCAAAACAGAACAGTCCGTAAAGATAGATTTTATTAGGCCACCAGACTTGCTCAAATGAAAATTCTCAAATTGAATGAAAGTTGCGTACATATCTGAGGATCATGCACGTAAATTGGCTTAATTTTCTGAGCTACCTACAGGGAGGTAGACCCAGATTCGTGACAGCAAAGAAATCTGGAACTGCGCAGTAGTCCAAATCTAGTACTTACTTTACTATCAAAGATTTTACTTGGCACAACAAAACTCAAAACTAAGATAAGGAGAGGTTACTACAGTAGTAAACAACTTCCAAGACACAAATATAAAACAAAGTACTGTAGCAAAATAACACATGGGTTATCTCCCAAGAAGTTCTTTCTTTATAGCCATTAAGATGGGCTCAGCAGTTTTAATGATGCACTCGCAAGAAATAGTAGTTGAAGCAAAAGAGAGCATCAAGAGGCAAATTCAAAACAAATTTAAGTCTAACATGCTTCCTATGCATAGGAATCTTGTAAATAAACAAGTTCATGAAGAGCAAAGTGACAAGCATAGGAAGATAAAACAAGTGTAGCTTCAAAAATTTCTGCACATAGAGAGGCATTTTAGTAACATGAAAATTTCTACAACCATATTTTCCTCTCTCATAATAACTTTCAGTAGCATCATGAGCAAAATCAACAATATAACTATCACATAAAGCATTCTTATCATGAGTCTCATGCATAAAATTATTACTCTCCACATAGGCATAATCAATTTTATTAGTTGTAGTGGGAGCAAATTCAACAAAGTAGCTATCATTATTATTCTCATCATCAAATATAGGAGGCATAGTATCATCAAAGTAAATTTTCTCCTCAATGCTTGGGGGACTAAAAAGATCATGAAAACCAGCTTCCCCAAGCTTAGAACTTTCTATATTATTATCAACAATGGTGTTCAAAGCGTTCATACTAATATTACTACCAGCATGCAAATAAGATTTCATAGGTTTTTTAATTTTCGCATCAAACCATCCATGTCTTAAATCAGGAAATAGAATAAGAAGCTCATTGTTGTCCATTATGCCAAACTAGTGTAAACAAGAAACAAAAAGATGCAATTGCAGGATCTAAAGGAAATAGCTTCGAGCACAAACACAATGGCGCCAGAAAAGTACTGTTACCTAGAACCGGAGTATGAGTGCCTTTTACCTTTCCTCCCCGGCAACGGCACCAGAAAAGTGCTTGATGTCTACGGGAGCTTCTATTCTTGTAGACAGTGTTGGGCCTCCAAGAGCAGAGGTTTGTAGAACAGCAGCAAGTTTCCCTTAAGTGGATCACCCAAGGTTTATCGATCTCAGGGAGGAAGAGGTCAAAGATATCCCTCTCATGCAACCCCGCAACCACAAAGCAAGAAGTCTCTTGTGTCCCCAACACACCTAATAGGTGCACTAGTTCGGCGAAGAGATAGTGAAATACAGGTGGTATGAATAAGTAGTAGCAACGGCACCGGAAAAGTGCTTTTCCCAGGACGGTAAACAAGCGAGTAGTAACGCAGCGGTAGTAACGCAGCGAGTAGTAATGCGATAAAACGAGTAAACAAGCAGCGATAGCAGATATTTAGGAACAAGGCCTAGGGATTACACTTTCACTAGTGGACACTCTCAACATTGATCACATAACAGAATAGATAAATGCATACTCTACACTCTCTTGTTGGATGATGAACACATTGCGTAGGATTACACGAACCCTCAATGCCGGAGTTAACAAGCTCCACAATTCAATGTTCATATTTAAATAACCTTAGAGTGCAAGAAAGATCAACACGACTAAACCAAGTACTAACACAGCATGCTCACTCGTCACCTTCACACTATGTAGGAGGAATAGATCACATCAATACTATCATAATGATAATTAACTCCACAATCTACAAGAGATCATGATCATAGCATATGCCAAGTACTAACACGGATGCACACACTGTCACCATTACACCGTGCAGGAGAAATAAACTACTTTAATAACATCACTAGAGTAGCACATAGATAAATTGTGATACAAAACACATTGCAATCATAAAGAGATATAAATAAGCACTTCACTACGCCATTCATAACAGTGAGTAAGTATTCTGTGAAATATAGCCTAAGAGACCCACACGGTGCACACACTCGTCACCTTTACACACGTGGGACAAGGAGTCTCCGGAGATCACATAAGTAAAACTCACTTGACTAGCATAGTGATATCTAGATTACAAGCATCATCATATGAATCTCAATCATGTAAGGCAGCTCATGAGATTATTGTATTGAAGTACATAGGAGAGAGATGAACCACATAGCTACCGGTACAGCCCCGAGCCTCGATGGAGAACTACTCCCTCCTCATGGGAGCAGCAGCGGTGATGAAGATGGCGGTGGAGATGGCAGCGCTGTCGATGGAGAAGCCTTCCGGGGGCACTTCCCCGCTCCGGCAGGGTGCCGGAACAGAGACTCCTGTCCCCCAGATCTTGGCTTCGCGATGGCGGCGGCTCTGGAAGGTTTTCCGTATCGTGGTTCTTCGTATCAGGGTTTTCGCGACGGAGGCTTTAAATAGGCGGAAGGGCAGCCTCGGAGGGGGCCTGGGGGCCCACACCACAGGGCGGCGCGGGCCCCCCTTGGCCGCGCCGCCTTGTGGTTTGGCCACCTCGTGGCCCCACTTCGTATGCTCTTCGGTCTTCCGGAAGGTTCGTGGCAAAATAGGCCCACGGGTCTTCGTTTCGTCCAATTCCGAGAATATTTCGTTACTAGGATTTCTGAAACCAAAAACAGCGAGAAAACAGACAATCGGCACTTCGGCATCTTGTTAATAGGTTAGTTCCAGAAAATGCACGAATATGACATAAAGTGTGCATAAAACATGTAGGTATCATCAATAATATGGCATGGAACATAAGAAATTATCGATACGTTGGAGACGTATCACAGCGTCAGATCTAAGTAGGAGAAAGAATCAATGGATGTGATCCTACGTTTCTCGGCGAAGTAATTCAACAACCTGATAGAAAGGGCCTCCAGCGCGCGTACCAACAGGCGAGCATTGGCAGTCGGCAGATGATCTTCGGCAATCTCGCGCCAACGAATCTTACAAACACACAAGGTGCCGTGAGTTTACTGCCTTACTAGACGATCTGTATGGTAATATCGATGTGGCGAGTACCAGCGATGTCTAAAGTCCACAAATTAAATAGTAGGGGGCAAGGATCTGAAACGACAGAACATATACTACGACAAAGCAGTGTCGTACACAAGTTCAAAGTTCAATTCCATAAGGCGCTGTTTGGAGCGCATAGAAAATCAAGGTACGTACCATGCATCCTAGATTATCTGGATAAAAACCAGAGGAAAACATTACAAGTGATGTTTGGATGTTTTTGAATTATGGGCGACAGCAACATAGCCTTTGACAATCTCTGCTCTTACCATCAGGCTCGGATCGATGGCAACTCCAAGCAGCAGACATAACCCGACCGCAGCTGAGGTTGGTACACTGGTAGAAAAATGGCCTTCCGTCCAGCCCCATTAGTCGCCAAAATATAGGAACCGCGACTAATGGGTTCTTTAGTCGCGGTTCGAGCTGGGCCCAGCGCGCTCGCTGGCCAGCTGGTGGACGGGAGGGGCTTGGCCAACCGCGACTAAAGGTCCTCAGGCCTGGACCGAAGGCCTTTAGTCGCGGTTGGCCAGGCCAACAGGGACTAAAGACCCATCCCTATAAAAGGGCCTCAGCTCACAGCACTTATCCATTTGGTGCCACTTCTCTTCACAAGCTTCACAAGGGGGTGTAGGTATGCTTTTGGTTCCTCTTATGCACACAAGGTGTTTGATAAAATGCCCCAAGAGCATGAAACAAACATGATATGAAGTGTTGGAGCCACACTTGAGCTTCCTCATTTATTTTTTCCTCCTCGATCGCGGTTAGCAACTTGAACCTTTCATGCATGTGTGTCATTGATAAAATATGCATGTGTGTAGTTCATTGTTTAATTTATATTGTTTATAGCTAGTTAGTTTAACAAATGCATGATGGTTAATTATATATTTTATATTATAATAATGCAGATGAATCGGCAACGGATGTACGGTAACCGACTCTCCGGCGAGTTCACTACGGGTTTGAAAGATTTCCTAGTAGTGGCTAATGCGAATAAGCAGAAGGGTTTTGTTATCTGTCCATGTGTTGACTGTAAGAATCAGAAGGGTTACTCTTCCTCAAGAGAAGTTCACCTGCACCTGCTTCGGCACGGTTTCATGCCAAGCTATAATTGTTGGACCAAGCATGGAGAAAGAGGGGTTATAATGGAAGAAGATGAAGAAGGGGATGATTTCATCGATGAAAACTATCTTGCTCATTTCGGTGATACTTTCATGGAGGATGCTGAAGGTGAAGGGGAAGGTGAAGGGGAAGGTGAAGAAGAGGCACGTGATGAGCCCGTTGATGATCTTGGTCGGACCATTC
>NC_061509.1:99281194-99304749 GCF_022539505.1 Lolium rigidum | reverse complement strand
GGGAGCGGGTAAGCAAGCGGTAGTAACCCTTGACGGTAAATAGCAGCGATGCTCAATTAATAGCGGCGTCGCAGTATTTAGGAACAAGGCCTAGGGATTACACTTTCACTAGTGGACACTCTCAACATTGATCACATAACGGAATAGATAAATGCATACTCTACACTTTTGTTGGATGATGAACACATTGCGTAGGATTACACGAACCCTCAATGCCAGAGTTAACAAGCTCCACAATAATGCTCATATTTTAGTAACCTTTAGTGTAAGATAGATCAAAAGACTAAACCAAGTACTAGCATAGCATGCACACTGTCACCTTCATGCATATGTAGGAGGAATAGATCACATCAATATTATCATAGCAATAGTTAACTTCGCAATCTACAAGAGATCATGATCATAGCATAAACCAAGTACTAACACGGTGCACACACTTGTCACCTTTGCACACGTGCGGGAGGAATAGAACTACTTTAATAACTTTGCTAGAGTAGCACATAGAATAGTGGTGATACAAAACTCATATGAATCTCAATCATGTAAAGCAGCTCATGAGATTATTGTATTGAGGTACATGGGAGAGAGATGAACCACATAGCTACGGCGGAGCCCTCAGCCTCGGGGTGGATTACTCCCTCCTCATCATGGAGGCGACGATGGCGGTGAAGATGGCGGTGAAGACGGCGGTGGAGACGGCTCCGGGAAATTCCCCGTCCCGGCGGGGTGCCGGAGCAGAGACTTCGTCCCCCGAATTGGAGTTTCGCGATGTGGCGGCGCCCCTGGAGTCTTTCTGGAGGTTCGTCTTTTCTGTCGATGTTTTTAGGTCACGACGGCTTAAATAGGCGAAGAATCGGAGTCGGAGGGGCCACGGGGTGGTGCCACCATAGGGGGGCGCCCCCCTGGGCCGCGCGGCCAGGTGGTGTGGGCCCCACGTGCACCCCTCCGACTCTTCTCCGGTGCTCCGGAAGCTTCCGGGAATTATAAGGCCTTCGGTCTTGATTTCGTCCGATTCGAAAATATTTCTTTACTAGGATTTACGAAACCAAAAACAGCGAAAACAGCGAAGCGGCCTTTCGGCATCTCGTCAATAGGTTAGTTCCGGAAAACACATAAAAATGATATAAAGTGTGAACAAAACATGTTGGTATTGTCATAAAACAAGCATGGAACATCAGAAATTATAGATACGTTGGAGACGTATCAGCATCCCCAAGCTTAGTTCCTACTCGTCCTCGAGTAGGTAAACGATAAAAAGATAATTTCTGAGGTGACATGCTACCAACATAATCTTAATCATACTATTGTAAAGCATATGAGATGAATGCAGCGATTCAAAACAATGTTAATGCAATGAGTAAACAATTGAATCATATAGCAAAGACTTTTCATGAATAGTACTTTCAAGACAAGCATCAATAAGTCTTGCATAAGAGTTACTCATAAAGCAATAAATTCAAAGTAAAGACATTGAAGCAACACAACGGAAGATAAAGTTTCAGCAGTTGCTTTCAACTTGTAACATGTATATCTCATGGATAGTTGTCAATGCAAAGCAATATAACAAGTGCAATAAGAAAGTATGTAAGAATCAATGCACAGTTAACACAAGTGTTTGCTTCTTGAGGTGGAGAGAGATAGGTGAACTGACTCAACATAAAAGGTAAAAGAATGGTCCTTCAAAGAGGAAAGCATCGATTGCTATATTTGTGCTAGAGCTTTTATTTTGAAAACATGAAACAATTTTGTCAACGGTAGTAATAAAGCATATGAGTTATGTACATTATATCTTACAAGTTGCAAGTCTCATGCATAGTATACTAATAGTGCCCGCACCTTGTCCTAATTAACTTGGACTACCGGATCTTTGCAATGCACATGTTTTGACCAAGTGTCGCAATGGGGTACCTCCATGCCGCTCTGTACAAAGGTCTAAGGAGAAAGCTCGCATTTTGGATTTCTCGCTTTTGATTATTCTCAACTTAGACATCCATACCGGGACAACATGGACAACAGATAATGGACTCCTCTTTAATGCATAAGCATGTGGCAACAATTATTATTCTCATATGAGATTGAGGATATATGTCCAAACCGAAACTTCCACCATGAATTATGGCTTTAGTTAGCGGCCCAAAGTTCTTCTCTAACAATATGCATGCTCCAACCATGAAGGTGGTAGATCTCTCTTGCTTCGGACAAGACGGACATGCATAGCAACTCACATGATATCCAACAAAGAATAGTTGATGGCGTCCCCGGAAACATGGTTATCGCTCAACAAGCAACTTAATAAGAGATAAAGTGCATAAGTACATATTCAATACCACAATAGTTTTTAAGCTATTTGTCCCATGAGCTATATATTGCAAAGGTGAATGATGGAATTTTAAAGGTAGCACTCAAGCAATTTACTTTGGAATGGCGGATAAATACCATGTAGTAGGTAGGTATGGTGGACACAAATGGCATAGTGGTTGGCTCAAGTATTTTGGATGCATGAGAAGTATTCCGTCTCGATACAAGGTTTAGGCTAGCAAGGTTATTTGAAACAAACACAAGGATGAACGGTACAACAAAACTCACATAAAAGACATATTGTAAACATTATAAGACTCTACACCGTCTTCCTTGTTGTTCAAAACTCAATACTAGATATTATCTAGACTCTAGAGAAACCAAATATGCAAACCAAATTAGCAAGCTCTAAGTGTTTCTTCATTAATGGGTGCAAAGTATATGATGCAAGAGCTTAAACATGAGCACAACAATTGCCAAGTATCAAATTATTCAAGACATTCTACCAATTACTACATGTAGCATTTTCCGTTTCCAACCATATAAAAATGAACGAAGCGAGTTTTAACCTTCGCCATGAACACTAAAAGATAAAGCGAAGAACACATGTGTTCATATGAACCAGCGGAGCGTGTCTCTCTCCCACACAAGCATTTATTCAAACAAAAACAAAAACAAAAGCACACGAGACGCTCCAAGTAAAGTACATAAGATGTGGCCGAATAAAAATATAGTTTCAAGAGAAGGAACCTGATAGTTTGTCGATGAAGAAGGGGATGCCTTGGGCATCCCCAAGCTTAGACGCTTGAGTCTTCTTAGAATATGCAGGGGTGAACCATCGGGGCATCCCCAAGCTTAGAGCTTTCACTCTCCTTGATCATAGTATATCATCCTCCTCTCTTGACCCTTGAAAACTTCCTCCACACCAAACTCGAAACAAACTCATTAGAGGGTTAGTGCATAATCAAAAACTCACATGTTCAGAGGTGACACAATCATTCTTAACACTTCTGGACATTGCTCAAAGCTACTTGGAAGGTAATGGAACAAAGAAATCCACCAAACACAACGAAAGAAGCAATGCGAAATAAAAGGCAGAATCTGTCAAAACAGAACAGTCCGTAAAGACGAATTTTAAAAGGGCACCAGACTTGCTCAAATGAAAATGCCCAAATTGAATGAAAGTTGCGTACATATCTGAGGATCACTCACGTAAATTGGCAGAATTTTCTGAGTTACCTACAGAGAATTAGAACAAGATTCGTGACAGCAAAGAAATCTGGAACTGCGCAGTAATCCAAATCTAGTACTTATTTTACTATCAAAGACTTTACTTGGCACAACAAAACACAAAACTAAGATAAGGATAGGTTGCTACAGTAGTAAACAACTTCCAAGACACAAATATAAAACAAAGTACTGTAGCAAAATAACACATGGGTTATCTCCCAAGAAGTTCTTTTCTTTATAGCCATTAAGATGGGCTCAGCAGTTTTAATGATGCACTCGCAAGAGATAGTATGTGAAGCAAAAGAGAGCATCAAGAGGCAAATTCAAAACACATTTAAGTCTAACATGCTTCCTATGCATAGGAATCTTGTAAATAAACAAGTTCATGAAGAGCAAAGTAACAAGCATAGGAAGATAAAACAAGTGTAGCATCAAAAATTTCAGCACATAGAGAGGCATTTTAGTAACATGAAAATTTCTACAACCATATTTTCCTCTCTCATAATAACTTTCAGTAGCAACATGAGCAAACTCAACAATATAACTATCACATAAAGCATTCTTATCATGAGTCTCATGCATAAAATTATTACTCTCCACATAAGCATAATCAATTTTATTAGTAATAGTGGGAGCAAATTCAACATAGTAGCTATCATTATTATTCTCATCAAGTGTAGGAGGCATAGTATAATCACAATAAAATTTACTCTCCATAGTAGGTTGTACCAAAAGACCACTATTATAATCATCACAAATAGGAGGCAAAGTATCATCAAAGAAAATTTTCTCCTCAATGCTTGGGGGACTAAAAAGATCATGAAAACCAGCTTCCCCAAGCTTAGAACTTTCTATATTATTATCAACAATGGTGTTCAAAGAGTTCATACTGATATTACTACCAGCATGCAAATAAGATTTCATAGGTTTTTTTAATTTTCGCATCAAACAATCCATGTTTTAAATCAGGAAATAGAATAAGAAGCTCATTGTTGTCCATTATGCCAAACTAGTGTAAACAAGAAACAAAAAGATGCAATTGCAGGATCTAAAGGAAATAGCTTCGAGCACAAACACAATGGCGCCGGAAAAGCATCGTTACACTGGAACCGGAGTATGAGTGCCTTTTTACCTTTCCTCCCCGACAACGGCGCCAGAAAAGTGCTTGATGTCTACGGGAGCTTCTATTCTTGTAGACGAGTGTTGGGCCTCCAAGAGCGAGAGGTTTGTAGAACAGCGAGCAAGTTTCCCTTAAGTGGATTACCCAAGGTTTATCGATCTCGGGGAGGAAGAGGTCAAAGATATCCCTCTCATGCAACCCTGCAACCACAAAGCAAGAAGTCTCTTGTGTCCCCAACACACCTAATAGGTGCACTAGTTCGGCGAAGAGATAGTGAAATACGGGTGGTATGAATAAGTATTAGCAACGGCACCGAGAAAAGTGCTTTGCCCGGGACAATAAACAAGCAGTAGTAACGCAGCGAGTAGTAACGCAAGTAAAACAAGTAAACAAGCAGCGATAGCGATATTTAGGAACAAGGCCTAGGGATTACACTTTCACTAGTGGACACTCTCAACATTGATCACATAACGGAATAGATAAATGCATACTCTACACTTTTGTTGGATGATGAACACATTGCGTAGGATTACACGAACCCTCAATGCCGGAGTTAACAAGCTCCACAATAATGCTCATATTTTAGTAACCTTTAGTGTAAGATAGATCAAAAGACTAAACCAAGTACTAGCATAGCATGCACACTGTCACCTTCATGCATATGTAGGAGGAATAGATCACATCAATATTATCATAGCAATAGTTAACTTCGCAATCTACAAGAGATCATGATCATAGCATAAACCAAGTACTAACACGGTGCACACACTCTGTCACCTTTGCACACGTGCGGGAGGAATAGAACTACTTTAATAACTTTGCTAGAGTAGCACATAGAATAGTGGTGATACAAAACTCATATGAATCTCAATCATGTAAAGCAGCTCATGAGATTATTGTATTGAGGTACATGGGAGAGAGATGAACCACATAGCTACAACGGAGCCCTCAGCCTCGGGGGTGGATTACTCCCTCCTCATCATGGAGGCAGCGATGGCGGTGAAGATGGCGGTGAAGACGGCGGTGGAGACGGCTCCGGGGGCAATTCCCCGTCCCGGCGAGGTGCCGGAACAGAGACTCTGTCCCCCGAATTGGAGTTTCGCGATGTGGCGGCGCCCCGGAGTCTTTCTGGAGGTTCGTCTTTTCTGTCGATGTTTTTAGGTCACGACGGCTTAAATAGGCGAAGAATCGGAGTCGGAGGGGCCACGGGGTGGTGCCACCATAGGGGGCGCGCCCCCTTGGGCCGCGCGGCTAGGTGGTGTGGGCCCCCCCGGCACCCCTCCGACTCTTCTCCGGTGCTCCGGAAGCTTCCGGGAATTATAAGGCCTTCGGTCTTGATTTCGTCCGATTCCGAAAATATTTCTTTACTAGGATTTCGAAACCAAAAACAGCGAGAAAACGACAGCGGCCTTTCGGCATCTCGTCAATAGGTTAGTTCCGGAAAACACATAAAAATGATATAAAGTGTGAACAAAACATGTTGGTATTGTCATAAAACAAGCATGGAACATCAGAAATTATAGATACGTTGGAGACGTATCAAGTCCCCAGAGCTGGTCCCGACGGAGAATACCGGTGGCTCATGATTTCCTGGACCACGCGCAGAGCGACACGCTCCAAAGTGTTCACCAGGCTCTCAGAGTGGCGGTGCATCGAATGAGCCACCATGTAGTTGATCTCTCGACGCAGCGACCTGGTGCGTTCTTCTGACGGGGCGGACGGGTCCACTCCATCGAGTGCACCTTCAGGTGAGAACCCCTTCCACCTGACGCCGTGGGAGCGGGTTCTGTGGAAAGAGCCGATGAGTTCGGCTTCGAGGACTGCCTTGATCTCGTCGTGCTTCTTCTTGAGCTCGTCAGTCAGATCCTCGTACTTGACCGGAGTGCTTTCCGCCATCTCGGATGTAGATGGCGATGCGGTGGATGTCGAAGATGGTCCCACCGGGCGTGCCGAATGTGTTGCGGTCGGAAACCCACCGGCGGGCAGCGGCCGGCAACACCGTAGAGCCGGGAACAACTAGGGTTGCGGCTGGCCCCGGTCCCTCGGAGCGACGGCCCGCAAAGCCTCCTGGTCACACGTCCGATGCTATCGCAAGGGCGTGCCACCTGACCTATACCCGGTCAGGAAGGTGTTGGATGATGCCTCGCTTAGTTTCCTGCATGGCATACACGTAAACGTTAAATACGAGCCTCGATCGGCTCTCAGGTTATCCTGTGAATCGGCTCAGAGAGCCGATCCACCCATGATTCGTACAAGGTGTCCGAATATATGGTGGTCCTTCTTGATCAAGATAAAGTTAAAAACGATCTACGACGATTTAGGGTTTTCACCGCATAATCGGATCATCCTACTCACGATTGGGCCTCGCGCTCGCGTACGGTGACCGTAAGCCGATCCTAGAGAGGGCCTAAAAACCAACACGAGGTTGATCCCCGGAACATCCTGTCTAGGGCTAGCAAACTCCACCCTACACGCCGCTGGATCCTCCAACCCTTTGTAAGGCCTAACTATTGCAGATGTTAAACTAATCCTTGCAAAACAAGGAGCAACCGTAACGGATCGGATCTACTAAACTATGATCAAGCGGGGTGCCGCCCCTACACCTAAGATAGGTGTAAGGGCGGCTAGATGCATAAGGGTTGCACTACGACAGCATACGATACGAAGAACAATGCTAACCCCTAACACATCTAAGATAACTACGTTGCTCGCCATCAAAAAGGCTTCAGCACGAGCAACGCATGAACAACGTGGGTAGGCTTGTGCTGCCTAGATCGCAAGATGCGATCTAGGCAGCATGGTGCTTACCGGAGAAACCCTCGAGACGAAGGAGTTGGCGATGCGCCGAGATTTGTTTGTGTTGAACGTTGGTTGTTGTTTATTTCATAAACCCTAGATACATATTTATAGTCCAAGGGACTTTCTAATTCAGGCGTGCACCTAACCGTGCACGGGTAAAACTCCAACTCCTAACCGACACGTAATCTAATATGTTACATGATACAAGGGCAAACTAGCCCAAACTTTGCATGTAAGGCCGATTCACGTATTTCTTCTATATATATATTCTTCAAGTCCATCTTGATCGCGGCCCACCTCTGACTCGGTCAAATTCTGGTGATAACACATGCCCCCCTGGTTTTGGAAATGACATTTCCAAAATCATTACGCTTTTCTTTCGTCGGGTCATGTCGTGGCAGAGCAGAAACCGCCGCAGAATCCTCATCATGATGCCTTGCCCCTTCCACTACTCCACGTGGCCGCAAAATTTTCCTGTTGGGCATCATCTCCTCGGAAACTGCTGTGGCATTGAATCCCCCTCATATCCCTTTTATTTAACCGTTTTAAATAGTTCGCTCCTCCTCGCATTAGCACCCAAAAACCCTCCTGTGCTACCATGTCTTCTTCCTCCTCCTCCTCCTCCGAGCTTTCCTACGGGTCCTCCTCCTCCCGCGAGACGCCGCCGGACATCCGCGCCCCAGAAGAATGGGACCTGGAAGACCACGCCTCCTCCATCCGGTCCGAAGACGACCGAGTCCCTGACCAGCGGGGATGAAGATCTTCAGTTCCTTGCCGTCGGGGAACTGGAGTCGGAAAGCGAGGACGACCGGTTCCCCTGGGATGGCTGCCCCACCTCTGAAGAAGAGGAAGAGGAAGACGACGACGACTCCCTCGAGGGCTACCCGCCGGCGAAACGCCTCCGCATGTGGTGGGACGACGACAACAGCGACGATGAAGACGGGGATGAAGCTCCCGTAGAGGCCTACGGGAGTAGCGACGAGGAGCCCATCGGCAGCAGCGCCGATGAGAGTTCCGAGGATGACGACGAGGGAAGCGATGGCCCGTAGATTAGGATCTACTAGTGTAGGCCTAGCAACACCGTAACGGATCAAGATGGGCCGAGATTTGTTTTTGTTGAACGTTGGTTGTTGTTTATTTCATAAACCCTAGATACATATTTATAGTCCAGGGGACTCTCTAACTCAAGCGTGCACCGAACCGTGCACGGGTAGAAATCTAACTCCTAACAGACACGTATCCTACTATGGTACAGATACACGGGCAATTAGCCCAAACTTAGTACACAAGGCCGATTCACGTATTTCTTCTGTATCTAACGTGGGTTTCTGGAAAGCTTATGAAATTCTCTATCAAACCCACTGGTCTCAACCCTTGGTTCATTGTAGATCACTTGCACTAAAAATAACAAGGCAGTAGGTTTTCAGATTTCAAACAATTATTAAAAATCAACCATAATGAATTATGAGGTGATTCCACCTCTCATATTTCACATTTCAAATACTCTATTTGAGTATGGGAAAATATGACATGGTTTTTTCAGATGATCATGGGTTAGATTCAAATAATGGCTATGTAGTCATTTCTAGCTCATTTAAAGTATTTCAAAAATAGTAATTTAAATCTATGAGATGTAGCATCTCATTTAAATCACCATTCCAAGTAATTCAATGTGAGGTGATGACATTAGTCTTCATGACCTCATATGTTCCTACTTGAGAATATTAATTTATTTTCCAAAGTAGTATTTAAATTGTATGAGATGTATTATCTCATTTAAATCATTTTCCCAAATGGTAAATATGAAGTGTTGACTTTGGTCAACATGATCTCATACTTATAATTTGAGGATATTAAACCTTAGTAATTTTCAATGAGAGGAAATTATTTCTCAAAGGAAATAAATAGAAACCCTAATAAATATTTCAATGAGAGGAAATTATTTTTCTTAAAAGAAAACAAAGCCAACCACCATGCTAATAATGTTGTGATGCTAGATTAGCTTGTGTGATCCCTTTGGTGTAAGTCCAGTACTTAAGTATTTGTTTGGTGATTGTTACCTCGTATCCGTTTATAGACGCTAGTACCGAAGGCTACGAGGAGGAGGAGGTCTTCTACGAAGAAGAAGAAAACTTTGATCACTGTACCAATCAAGGCAAGCTATTACCAATATAAGCTCCCATACTACAAGCTATACGTTTGCAAGATACTCTTGCAATATTCTTTTGTTTAAGAATTTTTTCCAAACCCAAGTTTTTATCTTGCAATCATTTACTTTGTTTACCAAAGCTTTTTCTTATAATTGATATTGGTCTAGAGGTAGAATACTACAAGAGCTTCAAACTTAGCCTAGAGAGCTAAAACTGAGTTAGCACCCCTCATGATTAGTTGCTAGTGCTAAACTAAAATTGACCACTCTAGATGGGAACTTGTGAAGCAAATGATTTTGAAAACCTTGGAATGATGATTCATTATATTGAAAGTTTTGAAGGTGAATGTGATATTTGAATGAGAAGGTGAATCTTTGACAAAAACTGATGGTTGGGCTCGGATGCGATACCATTCCAATTTTTAAGTACCCCCACAATACATGAATCTGGGTAGGGCTTAACTGGAAACTTATGTATGTTAGTACGGGTTCCCCCTGAACAAGCGTCATAGGGGTTATGCCGAGGCTGCCTCCGTTGAAAGTGAAATGAGGTGAATGTCCGACCCAAGCCGTTTGCAGTTCCCAGGATGGCGGTTTGCCATGGCTGGGAGGCCAAACTCATAGGGGGGTGCCTGTACTAGGATATGTAATTGAAAGGTTGTGATTGGTAGTCCGCACACTGAGTGTGATAAATCAGGGCCAGTTACCCTGACGGACTATTGCAAATATTATGGCACAAGTGTACAACCTCTGCAGAGTGTTAAACTATTCGAATAGCCGCGTCCGCGGACATGGACAGTTGGAAAAGCCATACTGTTCCGTCATCAGAACTTTTCAAAAATGTGACTGGTGACTTGTGACTTTGACTTGACTACCACCAAGTGGTGGGAATGACACTAATGTTCCCACTTGAGTAGTTTTTGACACATAAAGAGTCTTTGACTAATAAAGTGTTTGTGAAATAAAACTGGCTTTGTGCAAATGAACCTAGAGCTTGGAAGCCATTAGAGATATTAGTACTTCTATTAGTAGTAGTTTGCGAGTACTTTAAAAGTACTCATGGCTTTGTCCCTGGCTATTCAAATGGCCAGACTATGAAGAAGAGCAGCAGTATCAGGATGATGGACAGCAAGACGTCTATGATAACTAGGACTACCTCCTGACGTCAAGCGTTGCCTGTGGAACAGATGGACCGCTAGTACGTTTCTTCCGCTATGTGTTATGTATTTGATCCTGTTGCGGTCAGAAACCCACCGGCGAGCAGCGACGGGCAACACTGTAGAGCCGGGAGGCTCCCAGGACTGCGGCTGGCCCTGGTCCCTCCGAGCGACGGCCAGCAAAGCCTCGGCACGCACGTCCGATGCTGATGCAAGGGCGTGCCACCTGACCTATACCTGGTCAGGAAGGTGTTGGATGTGCCTCGCTTAGTTTCCTGCATGGCATACACGTAAACATTAAATACGAGCCTCGATCGGCTCTCGGGTTGTCTCGTGAATCGGCTCAAGGAGCCGATCCACCCATGATGCGTACGAGGTGTACGATCGGATGGTGGTCCCGCTTGATCAAAATAAAGCTAAAACGACCTACTATGATTTAGGGTTTTCACCGCATAATCGGAACATCCTACTCGTGATTGAGCCTCGGCGGCCACACACGGTGATCGTAAACCGACCCTAGACAAGGCCTAAAAACCAACACGAAGTTGATCCTCGGAACATCCTGTCTAGGGCTAGCAAACTACACCCTATGCGCCACTGGATCCTTCAACCCGTTTGTAAGGCCTAACCATGCAAGATATTAAACTAATCCTTGAAGAACAAGGAGCAATCATAACGGATCGGATCTACTAAACAATGATCAAGCGGGTGCCGCCCTTACACCCAAGATAGGTGTAAGGGCGGCTAGATGCCTAAGGGTCGCACGACGATAGCATATGATACGATGAACAATGCTAACCCTAAAACATCTATGATAACTACGTTGCTCGCCATCAAAAAGGCTTCGGTACGAGCAACGCATGAACAACGAATAAGCGTGTACTTGCCTAGATCGCAAGATGCGATCTAGGCAGCATGATGCTTACCCGGAAGAAACCCTCGAGACAAGGGAGTTGGCGATGCGCCTAGATTGGTTTACGGTGAACGTGATTGTTGTTTATTTCATAAACCCTAGATACATATTTATAGTCCGTAGACTTTCTAACGTGGGAATAATCCCAACCGGGCACGAGCCCAAACTCTATCTAACCGACACGTATCCTACTATGGTACAGATACACGGGCAAACTAGCCCAAACTTCGCATACAAGGCCGATTCATGTATTTCTTCCATGTATATTCTTCAAGCCCATCTCCAATCGCGGCCCACCTCTGATCCGGTCAAATTCCGGTGATAACACATGCCCCCTGGTTTTGGAAATGACAATTCCAAAATTACTATGCTTTTCCTTCGTCGGGTCATGTCGTAGCAGAGCAGAACCGCTGCAGAGTCTATTATCATGTCGCCTCGCCTCCTCAGCTTCTCTGCGTGAATTGACAGAGTCTATTATAGTCCGTAGACTTTCTAACGTGGGAATAATCCCAACCGGGCACGAGCCCAAACTCTATCTAACCGACACGTATCCTACTATGGTACAGATACACGGGCAAACTAGCCCAAACTTCGCATACAAGGCCTATTCATGTATTTCTTCCATGTATATTCTTCAAGCCCATCTCCAATCGCGGCCCACCTCTGATCCGGTCAAATTCTGGTGATAACACATGCCCCCCTGGTTTTGGAAATGACAATTCCAAAATTACTATGCTTTTCCTTCGTCGGGTCATGTCGTAGCAGAGCAGAACCGCTGCAGAGTCTATTATCATGTCGCCTCGCCTCCTCAGCTTCTCTGCGTGAATTGACAGATTCGGCATCATGTCCTCGAGAATCTCCACTATACCCTCTTTTATTTAACCGCACCGAGTAATTTGCTTCTTCATCCTCTCCCTTAGTATCAGACACCGAAAAACCCTCCCCCACCATGGACTCATCCTCCTCCTCTGCTGCATCGGCTATTTCCTTCCAATCCTCTTCCTCAAGCGAGCCGATGCCAGAACACAACCAATGGGAAGAGCCGGAGTGGGACTTCGACTTCGTGCCCGACGGCCCACCCGAAGCCCTCGTCGGGTCGGATGGGGAATTGCCCCCGACCGATGGAGAGGACGATCTCCGGTTCTTGATTGACGGAGAACTCGGTGGCGGAGAGTGAGGACGACCTCCTTTCTTGGGGTAACTCCGCTTCCTCCGGCGAAGGGGAAGAGGAGGATGAAGAGGACGATACCTCCTCCGACGAGGAGGAAGAGGAAGGTGACACTTCCTCTGACGAGCCGCCGGCGAAGCGCTTTCGCGGCTGGGCCTGGTCAGATGACGACGAGGACGATGATGACGAGGAAGAAGCCCCCATCGAGGGCTACGGAAGTAGCGACGAGGAGCTCGCCAGTAGCAGCACCGGCGGCTGCTACCATGGCGATGATGAGGACAGCGACGGCCCCTAGAGCAGGGCCCGATTAGTATAGACTAGTAGTAGCAGCGTATTATGCATCGGATGATCCTTTTGAGAGCCATCGGCTCTCTCTTGTAAAGTCGTTCCTCTGAATCAATAGGGAATGTTCTCCCAATTCGACTCTCAATTCATCCAATTTCAAGCCTTCCATTTGCCGCACCAAAAACCGATAACAACGCATCGGACTTTTCTCCTCAAACGCCCATGAAGCCAGACTCAGATACCAATTTTAGACAGTCAATCAAGCACTTCTCAAATTCAGACTGTAATTTGATATCTGCCAGTAATACTTGCAATTCTATAGCCGATGGCTGTTCATCGGCTTTTTTTTATTTTTGAAAATCCAGACTCCTTTATCTTCTTGTAGCAACAGGACGTTCCAGACCTTGTATATGATGACGGCTTCCCTTTCAGGCCCCTTTCAGCAGCTCTGGTGATCCTCTCCTGCAACAACTCTCCGCTTTCGAAGAAGTTCACGATGCAGGGTCAGCCGATGACACTCCAATCGGCTTCCAAAAACAGAGTGTCTACCAAATCCGCTGCCCCCCGAGCCTCAGTCAAGGCGAGAACGGCGGTGAGGACATACAGTTCAGACATATGGACCCGAGCTTGAGCGAATCTGGGAAAACCACCACGCAGAGCCAGCCAAACCTGCCACCAATCAAACGCCCTTTCTTCCGTTGGAAGCCGATATTGAAGGTGAAACATCAACGGCTTAACCGACAAAGGGTTGGAAGTCCTCGAAGAGAAGGGTTGGAAGGCCATCCGCGTCTTGAACACGCAGCGGGTAGATCCGCTTTTTTTTTTAAAACGGGCCGATTTTTCTATCGGCCCCCAATGTTTCACTGCACATGTATCGCACATGTTCATCTGATTAGGTGCCCCCCGAGCCGATTCTGCCAGGTAACTGCTGATATCGGCTCTGTGGTTAGCCAAGGCACTATATGTGAACGTCGGCTCTATTAGGACCAGTGTGGACTTCTTCCAGCTCATCAGCCGACGCAAACCCATTGCCCATTAGATCGACATTGAACCCAGGCAGAATGTATGGTGAGGATAATTTTGGCCGATTGCTGGAATCGGCCTCCATGTTGCTTGCCCAATGAAGGTTTTGCAATGTTCCTCCATAGATCCTTGGGGCCGATCACATGGATCGGCATCGCCACGTTTGTCCATAGATGTTGCTCTTGTTACACGGTCAGGCCGGTGGATAAAACCAGCCTAACCCCGTCCTTTGTCACGTCGATGCGCTCGCGAGTCGTCCAAATTGATGCCCGAGAGTGGCTCTTGGCCCGATGTCTCCCAAACGTTCATGCCGGCCGTTGAAATCTCGGCTGAATCATCTGCGTGGACGACTTCTACTTCATCTCCATCCCACCGTATTAGGCATTGGTGCATCGTGGATGGAATGCAACGAGTTGGCGTGGATCCAATCTCTCCCTAGTAGGACAGCATAGGTGCTCTTGCTTGTCGACAATAAAGAACGTCGTAGGGACAGTTTTCCTTCCTACGGTCAGATCCACGTTCAGAACACCTTGTGCGTCAGATGCTTGGCCGTTGAAATCGCTCAGTGTCACATTGGTCTTGATTAGGTCCGAGCTAGAGCGTCCCAACCGACGTAGCATGGAGTATGGCATAATGTTGACTGCCGCTCCGGCGTCCACCAGCATCTTGTTGACAGGCTGCCCATTGATGTAACCTCGCAAGTACATGGCCTTCAGATGCCTGTAGCTTCTTTCTCGTGGCTTCTCAAAGATGACCGGCCGTGGGCCGCAATCAAGTTGTGCCACAGGTGCTTCGTCTAATCCCGGAGCACTAAACTCCGTTGGAAGGATGAACACCATGTTTGTGCCAGCCGATGTCTCATCATCGGCTTTCTTTGTCCGGGGCGCCACTCTTTCCTTTGTGGCCGACCTTCTTCGTCCGGGGTTCGCTGAATTTTAGCGGCCGGATCAGGCCGCGCCTTCCTCAACGTGTGCAGGTATAACCTTTCAGCCTTCCTCCAAACCACGTAGTCGCTGAACCCTTCGCTTTTGGGAACGGCTGAGCCCATCAGGGCACCACCTTGGCCGATGATACTTGTCTTCTTCTTCATCATCGTCCTCTAGTTCCTCGAGATCTTCTACCCGAGCGGACTCAGCGTGCTTGCTCCGAGGCGGGAGAGGCCCTAGACGTTTGAACACGGACACGTTAGCTGCATCCTTCTTCTTCTGTCTACATTCTGGGAAGTTGCCGATTGTAGGCAATCGGCTCATTCCTGAATCCCAGCAGTGTCTGAAGAAGGGGCAGTCCCAGTGCCTATCCACGTCGTCTTGCTCTCTCGACTTTTCCTTGGCGTGGCGCTCATATCTCTCCTCGTCGCGATCATGCCGACGATGACTCCTGGCGTCCCTAGCCAGACGATCTCTTTCATCATCGTCGTTGTATCGCCGGCGTTGGTCATATTGACCCACATACTTGTTGAGGAGGTGATCAGAGAGAGGTCGCTGATATCTTACGTTCCTCACTTCTCCCTCTGTGATGTAGCGCTTGCCATCATGACGGAGCCGATCGCGTGGAGCGGCTTCCTCTGTGTCCTTGCTATGAGAGCAGCTGCCCTCATCTCCGTCCTTACCAGAGTGGTGCCCAGGTCCTACCATGTTGATATTGCACGAGAATCCTGGCTGGCACCCTATATGGTAAGTGCACTCCACCATGTTAACGGCGGATGCCGGTGAATTCGGCACTTCTGGCGCTGCCAACGCGAATGGCAGTGGTGATCGGGACTGGAATGGCATCTCTCCTTGGTGAGTCCCCAGAGCTGGTCCTGACGGAGAATATTGATGGCTCATGATTTCCTGGATCACGCGCAGAGCGACACGCTCCAAAGTGTTCACCAGGCTCTCAGAATGGCGGTGCGGCGAATGAGCCACCATGAAGTTAATCTCCTGACGCAGCGACCCGGTGCGTTCTTCTGACGGGGTGGACAGGTCCACTCCATCGAGCGCGCCTTCAGGTGAGAACCCTTTCCACCGATGCCATGTGAGCGGGTTCAGCGAAAAGAGCCGATGAGGTCGGCTTCGAGGACTGCTTTGATCTCGTCATGCTTCTTCTTGAGCTCCTCAGTCAGATCCTCGTACTTGACTGGAGTGCCTTCCGCCCTCTCAGATGTAGATGGCGATGCGGTTGATGTCGAAGATGGTCCCACCGGGCGTGCCAGAATGTGTTGCGTTCAGAAACCCACCGGCGAGCAGCGACGGGCAACACTGTAGAGCCAGGAGGCTCCCAGGACTGCGGCTAGCCCTGGTCCCTCCGAGCGACGGCCCGCAAAGCCTCGGCACGCACGTCCGATGCTGATGCAAGGGCGTGCCACCTGACCTATACCTGGTCAGGAAGGTGTTGGATGTGCCTCGCTTAGTTTCCTGCATGGCATACACGTAAACATTAAATACGAGCCTCGATCGGCTCTCAGGTTGTCCTGTGAATCGGCTCAAGGAGCCGATCCACCCATGATGCGTACGAGGTGTACGATCATATGGTGGTCCTGCTTGATCAAAATAAAGCTAAAACGACCTACTACGATTTAGGGTTTTCACCGCATAATCGGAACATCCTACTCGTGATTGAGCCTGGCGGCCACGCACGGTGATCGTAAACCGACCCTAGACAAGGCCTAAAAACCAACACGAAGTTGATCCTCGGAACATCCTGTCTAGGGCTAGCAAACTACACCCTACGCGCCACTGGATCCTTCAACCCGTTTGTAAGGCCTAACCATGCAGATATTAAACTAATCCTTGAAGAACAAGGAGCAATCATAATGGATCGGATCTACTAAACAATGATCAAGCGGGGTGCCGCCCTTACACCCAAGATAGGTGTAAGGGAGGCTAGATGCCTAAGGGTCGCACGACGATAGCATATGATACGATGAACAATGCTAACCCTAAAACATCTATGATAACTACGTTGCTCGCCATCAAAAAGGCTTCAGTACGAGCAACGCATGAACAACGAATAAACGTGTCTTGCCTAGATCGCAAGATGCGATCTAGGCAGCATGATGCTTACCCGGAAGAAACCCTCGAGACAAGGGAGTTGGCGATGCGCCTAGATTGGTTTGTGGTGAACGTGATTGTTGTTTATTTCATAAACCCTAGATACATATTTATAGTCCGTAGACTTTCTAACGTGGGAATAATCCCAACCGGGCACGAGCCCAAACTCTATCTAACCGACACGTATCCTACTATGGTACAGATACACGGGCAAACTAGCCCAAACTTCGCATACAAGGCCGATTCATGTATTTCTTCCATGTATATTCTTCAAGCCCATCTCCAATCACGGCCCACCTCTGATCCGGTCAAATTCTGGTGATAACAGATCCTTAGATCAATTGTTGTATTAAGACTGGATCATGTGATCTTTTGATGTAAGACAATTATGGTTTGTAATAAATAATGTTCTGTGATATCTATCTATTATGTCTCGCAAAAACAATATTCCTGGGATTGCAATGTATGGCATAATAGGCATCTGGAATTAAAAATCCGGGTGTTGACAATAACCCATTTAGAACCATGGATCCTATCTCCACCTGTGCCTAAGCACAAGAGTTGTGTGTTGGCCTTTGCCGGTACCCCTATTCTCAAGGTGTACCAACACCATAGTCTTACACCAGCGTGGCCATTCTGCCAGTATGTTCTCATCCCTATTGTTATTCACATTTCATCATTTATATCCGCATGTTATTTGCTATACCGTATCCTGTACCATATCCAGAGCACCACCTCGGAATCGGATATCCTTATCCACCGGATCCTTTAAAATTGGATATGGATACCTTAAAACGGATTCTGCGCTGGTGTTCGGTGCAGAAATTATTCTATCTATTTACCCCCCTAGTTACCCCTAATTGTAATTTTGTCTTTCGCAACCCTAATGAGAAGTTAATTCCGGTAAATGATTTGTGATACATTTATCCTTGTCATGGCACTAAAATGTTGTGTCAACTATTCATGTACCGAAGCGTTTCAATTTAGGGCCGTGCATGAGAATGCGCGCCGTATTAGGATGTGTCGAGCGGCAAGAAAACCTAGGTTTGCAGTTTTCCCTGTGCAGTTATCTCTAGCGCCTTTTTTGGCGTGCTTCCGCGAGTGCGGCTATTAAGGACGGGCCACAATGTTTAAAGCCGCCGCGTCCCGCATGTCGTGTTGTAGGACACCTTCTAATCCGCCGGCAAGGGTTGATCGCTTATTTGGAATACCCATGGTGTTATTTAAACTTTTTCGATATAGTAGAGTTTTGCTAGCTAGCGTCCTGTGGCTGTTTGCTTTGTTTGTTGTAGAGGTTTTTTATGTTAATATCTTGTGCCCCCTGCACGTATTCTTATTCATTTTTCATTATTTACTTGTCGCCTTTATAACAGCTCGGACCTAGAATACTTGTCGCTGAAACGAGCTAATAGACACTCAAATGTGTCTAGATATATGCCATTCAGCTATAAGTATTTTGGTTGGGACGGAAAATACTTTAATATGTTGAACAATTTGAATCCGTGGTCAACCTTAAACCGTGTTATATGTTTTGTATATTATGCCATTACGAATTCTACAGTACGTACCAAAACTAGGCTTTTGGCAGAACATATATTTTGCACCCTTCAATTTTTTAATACACATTCTTACTGAGTTGGAGGGAGAGAAGGGCGTTAGGCCAACTTCTTTTCAGCTTTTAGAAGGACTTTAGAAGCTACCCTTTCTCAGCTTCTTTTTTTTAGATAAAAGGGGCACAAGTGCCCAACTTTGAATTAACAAAGCCATTAACGCGAAACGATACAAAGTGCTGAACCAGACTTACAACACGCACCGCATACCCACACGAACTACCAAAGAAGCTACAACCGAAAATACAACCAACATGCTCGGTCATTACTTAGACTACGAGTACTCGGAGAAGAGCTGGACAACTACAGTGTCGGGCCGGAGCTCACTCAAGAGCGAGCCAACGAACACGCGGGCCGTTAACAGAACCCCTCCATCGTAGAAACGCTACCGGAAGCCGACCACCACCGGGAACCAACTAACGCTGCTCACATACCGAAATGCTCAACAAGGGAAGGGCATGAAGCAAGCCTTGCCGAAGATCGTTGATACGTCCCAAACGTATCTATAATTTCTTATGTTCCATGTTACTTTTATGATGATACTCACATGTTTTATACACCTTATATGTCATATTTATGCATTTTCCGGCACTAACCTATTGACGAGATGCCGAAGAGCCGATTGCTGTTTTCTGCTGTTTTTGGTTTCAGAAATCCTAGTAAGGAAATATTCTCGGAATTGGACGAAATCAACGCCCAGGGTCCTATTTTTGCACGAAGCTTCCAGAAGACCGGAGGACTTACGAAATGGGGCCACGAGGTGGCCAGACACCAGGGCGGCACGGCCTGGGCCTTGGCCACGCCGGCCTGTTGTGTGGGGCCCTCGTGTGGCCCCCTGACCTGCCCTTCCGCCTACATATAGTCTTCGTCGCGAAACCCCCGATGCCGAGAGCCACGATACGGAAAACCTTACGGAGACGCCGCCGCCGCCAATCCCATCTCGGGGGATTCGGGAGATCGCCTCCCGGCACCTCGTGATGCGTGTAGGCGACACGTCCGTTGGGAACCCCAAGAGGAAGGTGTGATGCGCACAGCGGCAAGTTTCCCTCGATAAGAAACCAAGGTTTAATCGAACCAGTAGGAGTCAAGAAACACGTTGAAGGTTGATGGCGGCGGAATGTAATGCGGCGCAACACCAGAGATTCCGGCGCCAACGTGGAACCTGCACAACACAACCAAAGTACTTTGCCCCAACGAAACAGTGAGGTTGTCAATCTCACCGGCTTGCTGTAACAAAGGATTAACCGTATTGTGTGGAAGATGATTGTTTGCGAGAGAACGATAAAGAACAAGTATTGCGATAGATTGTATTTCATATGTAAAGAATAGGACCGGGGTCCACAATTCACTAGAGGTGTCTCTCCCATAAGATAAAAGCATGTTGGGTGAACAAATTACAGTCGGGCAATTGACAAATAGAGAGGGCATAACAATGCACATACATGTCATGATAAATATAGTGAGATTTAATTGAGCATTACGACAAAGTACATAGACCGCCATCCGACATGCATCTATGCCTAAAAAGTCCACCTTCGAGGTTATCATCCGAACCCCTTCCGGTATTAAGTTGCAAAACAACGGACAATTGCATTAAGTATGGTGCGTAATGTAATCAATAACTACATCCTTAGACATAGCATCAATGTTTTATCCCTAGTGGCAACAGCACATCCACAACCTTAGAACTTTCTGTCACTGTCCCAGATGCAATGGAGGCATGAACCCACTATCGAGCATAAATACTCCCTCTTGGAGTTAAGAGTAAACACTTGGCCAGAGCCTCTACTAATAACGGAGAGCATGCAAGATCATAAACAACACATAGGTAATAATTTGATAATTAACATAACATAGTATTCTCTATCCATCGGATCCCGACAAACACAACATATAGCATTACAGATAGATGATCTTGATCATGTTAGGAAGCTCACAAGATCCAACAATGAAGCACAATGAGGAGAAGACAACCATCTAGCTACTGCTATGGACCCATAGTCCGAGGGGTGAACTACTCACTCATCACTCCGGAGGCGACCATGGCGGTGAAGAGTCCTCGGGGAGATGAATCCCCTCTCCGGCAGGGTGCCGGAGGAGATCTCCATAATCCCCCGAGATGGGATTGGCGGCGGCGGCGTCTCAGTGAGGTTTTCCGTATCGTGGCTCTCGGTACTGGGGGTTTCGCGACGGAGGCTTTAAGTAGGCGGAAGGGAAACACGGGGGGCCACACGAGGGCCCCACACCATAGGTCGGCGCGGCTAGGGCCTGGGCCGCGCCGCCCTAGTGTGGCGGCACCTCGTGGCCCCACTTCGACTCCTCTTCGGTCTTCTGGAAGCTTCGTGGCAAAATAGGACCACGGGCGTTGATTTCGTCCAATTCCGAGAATATTTCGTTACTAGGATTTCTAAAACCAAAAACAACAGAAAACAGACAAGCGGCTCTTCGGCATCTTGTTAATAGGTTAGTTCCGAGAAAATGCACGAATATGACATAAAGTGTGCATAAAACATGTAGATATCATCAATAATGTGGCATGGAACATAAGAAATTATCGATACGTCGGAGACGTATCAGCATCCCCAAGCTTAGTTACTGCTCGTCCCGAGCGGGTAAAACGATAACAAAGATAATTTCTGAAGTGACATGCCATCATAACCTTGATCATACTATTTGTAAACATATGTAATGAATGCAGCGATCAAAACAATGGTAATGACATGAGTAAACAAGTGAATCATAAAGCAAAGACTTTTCATGAATAGTACTTCAAGACAAGCATCAATAAGTCTTGCATAAGAGTTAACTCATAAAGCAATAAATCAAAGTAAAGGTATTGAAGCAACACAAAGGAAGATTAAGTTTCAGCGGTTGCTTTCAACTTGTAACATGTATATCTCATGGATAATTGTCAACATAGAGTAATATAACAAGTGCAATATGCAAGTATGTAGGAATCAATGCACAGATTCACACAAGTGTTTGCTTCTTGAGGTGGAGAGAGATAGGTGAACTGACTCATCATAAAAGTAAAAGAATGGTCCTTCAAAGAGGAAAGCATCGATTGCTATATTTGTGCTAGAGCTTTTATTTTGAAAACATGAAACAATTTTGTCAACGGTAGTAATAAAGCATATGAGTTATGTAAATTATATCTTACAAGTTGCAAACCTCATGCATAGTATACTAATAGTGCCCGCACCTTGTCCTAATTAGCTTGGACTACCGGATCATCGCAATACACATGTTTTAACCAAGTGTCACAATGGGGTACCTCCATGCCGCCTGTACAAAGGTCTAAGGAGAAAGCTTGCATTTTGGATTTCTCGCTTTTGATTATTCTCAACTTAGACATCCATACCGGGACAACATGGACAACAGATAATGGACTCCTCTTAAATGCATAAGCATGTGGCAACAATTATTATTCTCATATGAGATTGAGGATATATGTCCAAAACTGAAACTTCCACCATGAATCATGGCTTTAGTTAGCGGCCCAATGTTTTTCTCTAACAATATGTATGCTCCAACCATTAAGGTGGTAGATCTCTCTTACTTCAGACAAGACGGACATGCATAGCAACTCACATGATATTCAACAAAGGGTAGTTGATGGCGTCCCCAGAAAACATGGTTATCGCACAACAAGCAACTTAATAAGAGATAAAGTGCATAAATACATATTCAATACCACAATAGTTTTTAAGCTATTTGTCCCATGAGCTATATATTGCAAAGGTGAATGATGGAATTTTAAAGGTAGCACTCAAGCAATTTACTTTGGAATGGCGGAGAAATACCATGTAGTAGGTAGGTATGGTGGACACAAATGGCATAGTGGTTGGCTCAAGGATTTTGGATGCATGAGAAGTATTCCCTCTCGATACAAGGTTTAGGCTAGCAAGGTTATTTGAAACAAACACAAGGATGAACGGTGCAGAAAAACTCACATAAAAGACATATTGTAAACATTATAAGAGTCTACACCGTCTTCCTTGTTGTTCAAAATTCAATACTAGATATTATCTAGACTCTAGAGAAACCAAATATGCAAACCAAATTAGCAAGTTCTAAGTGTTTCTTCATTAATGGGTGCAAAGTATATGATGCAAGAGCTTAAACATGAGCACAACAATTGCCAAGTATCAAATTATCCAAGACATTTTAGAATTACTACATGTAGCATTTTCCAATTCCAACCATATAACAATTTAACGAAGAAGAAACTTCGCCATGAATACTATGAGTAAAGCCTAAGGACATACTTGTCCATATGCTACAGCGGAGCGTGTCTCTCTCCCATACGATGAATGCTAGGATCCATTTTATTCAAACAAAACAAAAACAAAAACAAACCGACGCTCCAAGCAAAGCACATAAGATGTGACGGAATAAAAATATAGTTTCGGGGGAGGAACTCGATAATGTTGTCGATGAAGAAGGGGATGCCTTGGGCATCCCCAAGCTTAGACGCTTGAGTCTTCTTAGAATATGCAGGGGTGAACCACGGGGCATCCCCAAGCTTAGAGCTTTCACTCTCCTTGATCATATTGCATCATACTCCTCTCTTGATCCTTGAAAACTTCCTCCACACCAAACTCGAAACAACTCATTAGAGGGTTAGTGGACAATAAAAATTAACATGTTCAGAGGTGACACAATCATTCTTAACACTTCCGGACATTGCATAAAGCTACTTGGACATTCATGGATCAAAGAAATTCATCCAACATAGCAAAAGAGGCAATGCGAAATAAAAGGCAGAGTC
>NC_061509.1:99256055-99281094 GCF_022539505.1 Lolium rigidum | reverse complement strand
ACCTCCTCCTCCTCGTACCCTTCGGTACTAGCATTTATAAACGGATATGAGGTAACAATCACCAAACAAATACTAAAGTACTAGACTTACACTCAAAGGGATCACACAAGCTAATCTAGCATCACAACATTATTAGCATGGTGGTTGGCTTTGGTTTCTTTTATGAAAAATAATTTCCTCTCATTGAAATATTTATTAGGGTTTCTATTTATTTTCTTTGAGAAATAATTTCCTCTCATTGAAAATTAATTAGGTTTAATATCCTCAAATAATAAGTATGATATCATGTTGACCAAAGTCAACACTTCATATTTACCATTTGGGAAAATGATTTAAATGACATAATACATCTCATACAATTTAAATACTACTTTGGAAAATGATTTAATATTCTCAAGTAGTAACATATGAGGTCATGAAGACTAATGTCATCACCTCACATTGAATTACTTGGAATGGTGATTTAAATGAGATGCTACATCTCATAGATTTAAATTACTATTTTTGAAATACTTTAAATGAGCTAGAAATGACTACATAGCCATTATTTGAATCTAGACCATGATCATATGAAACAACCATGTCATATTATTGCATAATCAAATAGAGTTTTTGAAATTTGATTTATGACAGGTGGAATCACCTCAAAATTCATTATGGTTGATTTTTAATAATTGTTTGAAATCTGAAAACCTACTGCCTTGTTATTTTTAGTGCAAGTGATCTACATTGGAACAAGGGTTGAGACCAGTGGGGTTTGATAGAGAATTTCATAAGCTTTCCAGAAATATAAAATTCATCAAATTTGGCTGATTTTCTTCTATTGAATTTTGAATCAAGCACTAGTATTAAAATTTGGTTTAAACAGATAAACGAAATTCAAACAGGTGGGCTTTGGCGGGAAACTAAACGGGCCAGCGAGAGAGAAAGGGAGAAGGCCGGCCCAGCAGTGCGTCTCGCACACGCGGCCCGCCTGACAGTGGGTCCCGCCTGTCAGTGGGTTATAACACCCGAATCGATACGCGCGTGGGGAGGCCGTAGGATTAGATCTAGATCGAACGGGTGAGGTGCGTCGTCGTCTCCGACGAGACACAACCCTTCTGGCGGCTCACCTGGGCTCCGGCGAGGGTCGGCGTTGACGCAGCTGGACGTTATTGACGAAGGCGAAGCAGATGGTGGTCGCGGCAGCTCCTGAGGTGGACGAAATCGACGACGCCTTCTGCTCCTGCTCCGGCGGACTCCGGCGGTCGATTGGCGCGCTATGAGTGGAATTGGGCAGTGGGCTTGCTTGAGGGGGCTCAACGAGGAGAGGGAAGAAGAATGGCGTGAAGAAACAGCAAGGGGGAGGCCTCCTTTTATAGGGTGGTTGAGGTGCTGCGGCTCACGGGTGGGTCGTCGTCGTCGACGATGCTACAGCGGCGCAAAGGCGTGGGCGAGGGCAGGGGACGGTGCAGCGTGGCCTGACTGTCCTTGCGAGCGTCACTACGCAGCAGGAGGGAGACGGGATGGCTCGGGCGACGATGATGCCTGTCACGGGTCCGGCGGGTCTCGTCGACGGTGGCGATGGCTACAGTCGTCGAGAGGGCAGGTGAGCATGTCTGGGCGGTTGTTGGCATCGTGGTGAAGCTGCTGGCGAGTGTTGAAGGCAAGGTGAGGTCGAGGTCAACGGGGCGACGTCGTGCACTGACGTGTCCAGGGTCATGTCTGTGCACGCTCTGGCGCGTCCTGGCATCACTGGGCACGTCCGGTGCTGAGCTGTGCAGGGCTCTCCTTAGCCAATAGCGAGCATGAGAAGGTGTAGGGAAGTGAGGGCAAGCTTAAGGGCATGGTGAGGTCTACCAGAGGTGAGTGGAGAGAGCGGTGGCATGGAGGAGTGGCATGGTACATGACATATGCAGGGTTTGGTCAATTTTTCCTTTGAACAGTAAGGCAAAAGCATGGCATGGTCCATAGGGGAGTAGGAGGAGTGTGTGGTGACATAGGCATGGATGGTTTAGTCCAAAAACCATTGGATTATAGCATGTATGATCAAACCAAATTCATGCCCACCAAGTGTTCGACAGAATGGCCGCATGAATTTTAAATTTGAATTTTGCCAAACTTTTTTTTGGGTGTGATTCTAATAATATTTGGCACCTCTTCATGGCCTTGGTTTGAAATTTTGAATTGGTTTGGTGAAAATCAAAAGTGAGGTGATCTAGAATCTGATTTAATGTTGCCACCTGGCATGCTTATAATAAGCAAATGAAAAAGAATTTGTATGGATGGTCAACACCAAATGTGTCCACCTTGATGAGGTATTGGATGAGGTGTAAAGAGTTGAGAAGGTTTAGTTTAGAAATTTCTTAATACAGGGGCTCAAAGTAGGTACCCTGATATAAATGGCACAAATGACCATTATCATATGTGGTTGAGTTTTGATTTTTCTTTTAATTTGTTTTGCATTTCTTTGATTCAAAAAGTATTCTTTTGAGTTTATAAATGTTTTCAAACCATTAACGCAAAGTAATCATGGCCTAGGTCAAGATTCGCAAATATGGCCCAAGCTCACATATGCTTCTCCTTTTTATTTTTCTCTTTCTTTGTTTCTCCTTGAATTTTGAAATGGGGTAGGGTTTTAGGGTTTAGCAAACATCCTCTACACTCCCAACAAACAATCATGGCAAAGATCACAATATACATGCATGCACACTATGTACCATAAGTAATGCAAATTCAAAAAATTTGTTGGCTCCAAATTTTGGAAAAGAGAAATTTAGTTTTCTTTATTTTGAAATTTTGGGGTGTTACAGTTATAGTGGAGTAGTGCGAGATCTAGGGTTCGTAGAGAGGGTTTTGTGGATAGAGGGGAGTGCGGCTGCGTGGTTAGACTAGTCAGCAACAAGTATTCCCTATATTATATAGAATGCTAGCACATCTAGGGTTAGTTTTAGAGGCCCTTGAGTTCGTGTGGCATAAATATTCGTCTTTCTTCCTTAAAGGCTCATAGGACATACGGGCCTAATATTTGTTGGGCACAAATAGGAAGTGAGATACTATTACGTGTCCATCATCTAGCACACTATCGGCTAGGAAGAAATGAGAGATGAGCAAGCGCAGCCACGTTCGCATCCAAACCGTGGTTTGGAAATAGCCTATACTATAAGTTGCTAAGATAGAAATAATTTGAGAGTTGACGAGAATTAAGAGCAAAGTAAATGGCAAAATTAAACAAAAGCTAGAGAGTGTTGAGAGTGTGTTTGTGATATGGTTGAGGGGTGCTCAAGGAGTGTAGGTTCCATCACTAGTATTGGTACTACTTATGATTAGGATGAACCGTTTCTTTGGGTATGTTATGTATGGGGAGAGCTCGATAATAAGATGTACTAGTACATCTCGTAATAAACACTGCAATGACCTTCATCAAGCCACATATTGATCCATCACAATTAAGGGTTTCCCCATGGTTATCGACGCAAGCATAATTAGTCCCTCCTTATCCCCTTTTCCATATGATAGTGCGCCGTACATGGTGAATCACTTCCCGCCGTACACACCAACATACTTCCAAGGGTAATTCCCTCTCTTATCCCTGAGGCAAATATTATGTGGTGCACTTCACATAGCATCAAGAGGAGAATTAACATATAATCATTATACAAAGTTATAGATAAATTTTATTATACACTAGTTGAATGCCCGCTACGGATGTCATTCTTTTTTCTTTACCCCCCTCCATCGCTTGATGTCCTCTTCAAACAAAACATCACATTCGAAGAAATTTGTGCGAATAATTTACCGTTCAACACGTTTCAATTTTATGTGCACCTACATTCAACGGAAACACGAAATTAGAATATATCGATGTTGCCACAGAATAACAAACAATTCCAGATCAGTAATATTTGCTTCTAGTGTAACACATCTACTCGTGATGCTGCTTTGCTCAACACCATGCGACATACAGAGCAAAGATACATATGCCCAAATTCCCCTTTTTTGTTCTATTATACCGCAATCACAAATATGCAAAAACTTAATGCACATATGGACCGAAAAACGTTTTGTAGTTGGAGGTCAATTTACCATGAGCAGGTTGAGATTTAAAAAATGGCATACTTAGGGACATCCATGATAAGGAAGCCTCGTACCCTCACTAGTAGAAACAAGGGCTTTTATCTTGTCCTCGAAAGTGCTTTTGCACCGGATTTGGCACGAACCGGTGCTAAAGGGGTCATTAGCACCGGTTCGTGCGGTCTGCACGTCCAGGGGGCATTAGCACCGGTTCGTGCGGGACCTTTTGCACCGGTTCGTAACACGAACCGGTGCAAAAGGGTTGGTGTCAGCCACGAACTCTTTTTAGATTTTGAAAATTCCAAATGAAAATATGAAAGCAGGAAGATTTTAGTTTTTTTCCAGAAATTTAGGGATTTTATATTTTTTTTATTTTTAAAATTAAAATTAATAATTGCATCCTGCATAAAGATTGCTATTACTTTTAGCAAATTATAAGATTTTCAAATTTTTTGGTTTTAGGTTTGGCAAGAAAAAATTAAAAAAATGAAAATAATTAAAAATAATACAAATTATAAAGTTAATGTTTATTTATTTATTCAAGATTATTATTACAACATTACTTTGGTTTATTAAAATAATTATTTGAAATTCGAACAATAAAGAAATATGACATCGATCGACATGTTAATAGGATTGATATGATACTACTATCACATACATGCGCGCGAAGCACTTGGATGCGGGATGGAAAGGAACTTAGAAGTTAAGCGTGCTAGTGCTAGAGTAGTGGGAGGATGGGTGACCGAGCGGGAAGTTTGAGCACGAGTAAGTAATTGGACTAGAGATAAGGGTAGTTAGGACTAGAGATAAGGGAAGTAATTGTGAAATAACTAAAATATTAGAAATTCCGAAAAAAGAAAAAAAAAGGGAGTAGAAAATAATTCGAAAAAAAGTGTTTTTCTGCCGCGGCAGCGTTTTGGGACGTTTTTCTGCCGCGGCAGACCCTTTAGCACCGGTTCGTATTACGAGTATTACGAACCGGTGCTAAAGGTCCTCCCTCTCGGACGCCCGGGAGCCGCCACGTGGTGCACCCTTTAGCACCGGTTCGTAACTGAACCGGTGCAAAAGGGGGGGGCCTTTTGCACCGGATTGTTTGCACCGGTTGGGCATCCGGTGTATATAGCCCTTACCAACCGGTGCAAAAGGCCCATTTTCCACTAGTGCCTCTATCCTAGCCGACAACATCATGTTCGACCAGTAATCTATTTCTTGTTGGGGCTCCTAAACTGGTCGAAGCAAAATATAATATGGATACTTTGGATCAATTTGAAGAATAATACACTCAGATCACCATGATACATCAATATATCAAGCAAATGAATTATCATTTATAGAACCTTCATAAAAATATATCGTACATGCAAACATAAAATTAGACGCATAGTATTAGAAGAAAAAGAAAGAACATAAAGACACTGACCAAGAATGTCTTATATCAATCTAAAAAAATTCTAAGCAAAATAACTTATAATATTGCACTATATAATCAGGGAGAGCAGTTGGCTACCCCAAAGTCAAATATGAAGGCAGTGAAGAAAGCATTGACTGACTTGATCTATTCAATTTGTCTCAGATCCCGATGAAGCGATGTACTGCTGGAAATATCTACAACACTATCTAGGCACACATACTTAAAATTGAGCTGCTCCTTAAGCTGCAAAATAGAGCTTCCAAGGAACGAACTTGTAGGAGATGGGAAATGTGTAGATAGGTTCTTTTGAACAAATCATAACATTTGAGAAAAAGATATCAGAAAGTGTACAAACATAAGGCATAATGCACAGTTAACCTTGTGCTTAATTCTAAGATACATTTCGCAATATGAAGAATATATGGATAGATTGGTTAAATAAGTATGAATGAGCCCACAATGATCTTGACAAATGGTCACCACCTCTGCTGGTGTTATCACCAGAATTTGACCGAGTCAGAGGTGGGCCGCGATCAAGATGGGCTTGAAGATTATATACAGAAGAAATACGTGAATCGGCCTTATATGCAAAGTTTGGGCTAGTTTTCCCTTGTATCACGTAACATAGTAGATTACGTGTCGGTTAGTTAGAGTTTGCCTCGTGCACGGTTGGGATTATTCCCACGTTAGAAAGTCTCCAGACTATAAAGATGTATCTAGGGTTTATGAAATAGACAACAACCAACGTTCAACACAAATCAATCTCGGCGCATCGCCAACTCCTTCGTCTCGAGGGTTTCTCCCGGTAAGCACCATGCTGCCTAGATCGCATCTTGCGATCTAGGCAGCGTATGCTTATTACGTTGTTCATGTGTTGCTCGTATCGAAGCCTTTTTGATGGCGAGCAACGTAGTTATCTTAGATGTGTTAGGGTTAGCATTTTTCTTCGTATCATATGTCTGTCGTAGTGCAACCCTTAGGCATCTAGCCGCCCTTACACCTATCTTAGGTGTAGGGGCGGCACCCCGCTTGATCATTGTTTAGTAGATCCGATCCGTTACGGTTGCTCCTTGTTCTTCAAGGATTAGTTTAATATCCGCAATAGTTAGGCCTTACAAAGGGTTGGAGGATCCAGCGGTGTGTAGGGTGGAGTTTGCTAGCCCTAGACGAGGATGTTCCGGGATCAACCTCGTGTTGGTTTTTAGGCCCTGTCTAGGATCGGCTTACGGTCACCGTACGCGAGCGCGAGGCCCAATCGTGAGTAGGATGATCCGATTATGCGGTGAAAACCCTAAATCGTCGTAGATCGCTTTAGCTTTATCTTGATCAAGCAGGACCACCATATATTCGTACACCTCGTACGAATCATGGGTGGATCGGCTCTTTGAGCCGATTCACGAGACAACCTCGAGAGCCGATCGAGGCTCGTATTTAACGTTTACGTGTATGCCATGCAGGAAACTAAGCGAGGCATCATCCAACACCTTCCCCGACCAGGTATAGGTCAGGTGGCACGCCCTTGCGACGAGCATCGGACGTGTGACCGAAGGCTTTGCGGGCCGTCGCTCGGAGGGACCAGGGCCAGCCGCAGTTCTGGGAGATTCCCGGCTCTACGGTGTTGCCAGTCGCTGCTCGCCGGTGGGTTTCTGACCGCAACACATTCTGGCACGCCCGGTGGGACTATCTTCGACATCCACCGCATCGCCATCTACATCCGAGATGGCGGAAAGCACTCCGGTCAAGTACGAGGATCTGACTGACGAGCTCAAGAAGAAGCATGACGAGATCAAAGCAGTCCTCGAAGCCGACCTCATCGGCTCTTTCCACAGAACCCACTCCCACGGCATCAGGTGGAAGGGGTTCTCACCCGAAGGCGCGCTCGATGGAGTGGACCCGTCCGCCCGTCAGAAGAACGCACCAGGTCGCCGCGTCAGGAGATCAACTTCATGGTGGCTCATTCGCCGCACCGCCACTCCGAGAGCTCGGTGAACACTTTGGAGCGTGTCGCTCTGCGCGTGATCCAGGAAATCATGAGCCATCAGTATTCTCCGTCAGGACCAGCTCTGGGGACGCACCAAGGAGAGATGCCACTCCAGTCCCGTCCACCGCTGCCGTTCGCGTTGGCAGCACCAGGAGTGCCGATTTTATCGGCATCCACCGTTAACACGGTGGAACGCACTTACCCTGGAGGGTGCCAGCCAAGATCCTCATTCGACATCAACATGATAGGGCTCGGGCACCACCCTGGTAAGGACAGGGACGAGGGCAGCTGCTCTCACAGCAAAGTAAAGGAGGAAGCTGTTCCACGCGATCGGCCCGACACCTCCAAAAAATCCTGGTTACAATCAAGAGGAAGGCCGATTCCAGCGTTCGGCCCGCATTACCCGTCCCACACGCTCTCCCCGTATTTGGTGTCGACCTCACAGGGGACGGAAAGCTAGGATATGGGTTTACATCGGCTGACGAGCTAGAGGAAGTCAACATCGGTCCTGGAGATAAGCCGCGTCCAACCTTTATCAGCAAGAAGTTAGATCCACATCTTAGGGGTCAGATGATAGCTCTGCTAAAAGAATACCCGGATTGCTTTGCATGGGATTACACAGAGATGCCTGGGTTGGACAGGAGCATCATTGAACATCGGCTTCCCATCAAGAAAGGGTTTCGGCCGTTCCAACAACGAGCACGTCAGATGAAGGCTGAAATCCTGGAAGAGGTCAAGAAAGAGATCGAGAAGATGTTGGCCGCCGGGTTCATCGAGCCATGCAGGTATGCTGAATGGATCTCCGATATCGTTCCCGTAGAAAAGAAGGACGGCCGGTGGCGTGTGGCCATCGATTTCCGAGATCTTAACGGAGCCACTCCAAAAGATGAGTATCCGATGCCCGTGGCAGAAACATTGATCAACACAGCTTGCGGCCACAAGGTTTTAAGCTTCATGGATGGCAACGCCGGCTATAACCAGATCTTCATGGCTCCAGAAGATATACACAAGACCGCATTCAGAGTACCAGGGGCAGTAGGCTTGTTTGAATATGTGGTCATGACCTTTGGGTTGAAGAATGCTTGGTGCAACGTATCAAAGAGCCATGAATTATATATTTCACGATCTGATCGGCAAGTTGGTGGAAATCTACATCGATGACGTGGTAGTCAAGTTTGTCTCCATGGAGGGACACTTGGGTGATCTGCGACGCATCCTAGACCGAACTCGGAAGTTCGGACTGAGAATGAATCCAAAGAAGTGTGCCTTTGGCGTGACGGCCGGTTAGTTCCTAGGATTTTTGGTTCATGAATGAGGAATTGAGATCGGCCTGAAAAGTCACGAGGCAGTGCGTACCATGCAGCCGCCCACCACGAAGAAGGAGCTCCAATGTCTTATCGGCAAGATCAACTTCTTCCGCCGATTCATCTCTAACCTGTCAGGACGAATCGAGCCGTTCATCGCGTTGGTGAAGATTAATTCTGATGACGAGTTTCGCTGGGGGGCAGAACAGCAGCAGGCGTTTGACGAGATTAAGCGGTATCTGACAACGCCGCCTGTGCTAGTCCCACCCCAACAAGACAGGCCGTTCTATATCTACTTGTCAGTAGCTGACACGTCCATCGCTTCGGTGGTGGTGCAACTTTATGAGGGTGTTGAAAAGGTCGTCTTCTACCTCAGCAGAAGGATGTTGGACGCGGAAACAAGGTATCCTGAGGTCGAGAAGCTTTGTCTTTGCCTGTTCTTCACCTGCACCAAGCTCCACCACATCCTTTTGACAGCAGATATCATCGTCATCTGCAAGTCGGACGTTGTCAAGCACATGCTATCGGCCCCTGTGTTGAAAGGCCGGCTTGGTAAGTGGATGTTCGCGCTGACGGAGTTCGACCTTCGGTATCAGCCTGCGAAAGCGAGTCCAAGGGACAAGCGTTGGCCGATCTTATAGCTGAGCGGATTAACACTAATATAGCGGCACTATCCGTACGTGCGTGGGCTATGTTCTTCGATGGATCGGCCGGTGACGATGGTTGTGGCATCGGCATTCCGCTCGTGTCGCCTCGGGGGCAACATATTCTTTCGCCATCAGGCTAGCTGCACCTTGCACCAACAATGTTGCTGAATATGAGGCAGTGCGCAAAGGGATGGAGTTGCTGTTGGAAGCCGGGGCAGAGGCAGTGGAGCTTTTTGGAGACTCGAAGTTGGTGATCTCTCAACTTACGGAAGAATACAAGTGCGAGAGTGAATCACTTTTCCCATATTGGGTGGAGTGTCGTGAGTTGATGACACATTTCCGGTACATCAATTTTAATTGGGTCCCAAGGTCTCAGAATACCGACGCCAATGATCTCGCACAGATGGCGTCAGGATACAAGGACGTACTCGACGGATCAGAAGTTCGGTGCGGTTCCGGAACGAGACGATTGGAGAGCCGATATCTTCACTTACCTGAAGGATTCGGCTCGAGGGGGCACCCAAAAGGATAAGATACAGGGCTATGAAGTATGTCCTCATAGGAGATGACATGTTCTACAGGACGTTGGAAGGGTTACTACTTAAGTGCCTGGGACCAACTGAGTCTAATCGGCTCTTACATGAGGTGCACGAAGGCGCACGTGGAACTCACCAATCGGCCCATAAGATGAAGTGGTTAATTAGGTGATCAGGGTTTTATTGGCCTACCATGCTGGAAGACTGCTTCAACTACTACAAGGGATGCCAAGCGTGTCAGATGTTCGGAAAAATCCAGATGGTACCCGCGTTAGCAATGAACCCCATCATCAAACCTTGGCCATTTCGAGGTTGGGGCATGGATATGATCGGCAAGATACATCCTCCGTCAAGCAAAAACCACGAGTGGATTCTGGCCATTACAGATTATTTCACCAAATGGGTGGAGGCCGTACCCATGAAGAAAGTAAAATCGGAAGATGTTATCCAATTTGTCAAAGAACATGTCATTCATAGGTTCGGGATTCCCCAAACTATCACGACCGATGGAGGTTCGGTCTTTGTTTCTAAAGAATTCAGAAAGTTCTGTGATGACATGGGGATTAAGCTAATTCGATCGTCTCCATACTACGCTCAAGCCAACGGGCAAGCTGAAGCATCCAATCAAAGCCTGATCAAGCTGATTAAGAGGAAGATCGAGGAAAACCCCAGGGTGTGGCACGAGACGTTATCAGAGGCTTTGTGGGCTTATCGCATGTCATGCCATGGAGCTATAAAGACTTCGCCGTACCAGCTTGTCTATGGGCAGGAAGCCGTATTACCGTGGGAGATTACGGCTGGGTCAAGACGTGTCACGTTCCAGAATGACCTGACACCTGAGGAATATGCAACCCTGATGAGCGACACTATTGAGGATGCAATAGAACTTAGACTTTGGTCGTTAGAGAAGATTAAAGAGAACAAAGCCAGAGTAGCTCGGGCATACAATAAAAAGGTAAGGCCAAAGGAGTTTCAAGTTGGCGATCTAGTATGGGAAGCCGTGTTGCCGCTAGGAACCGGGGATAAAGCATACGGCAAATTGTCTCCTAATTGGCACGGTCCTTACAAAGTCATCCAGGTTCCGAAGGGCAATGCCTACATGCTTGAACAGTTGGATGGTGTGAAGTTCCCAGTGGCCGTCAATGGCCAACATCTCAAGAAGTATTTCCCAAGCATGTGGGAGGATGGGCAGTGAGATATGGAGGCCGATTTCAAGATCGGTGATGTCTACGGGAGCTTCTATTCTTGTAGACAGTGTTGGGCCTCCAAGAGCGGAGGTTTGTAGAACAGCAGCAAGTTTCCCTTAAGTGGATCACCCAAGGTTTATCGATCTCAGGGAGGAAGAGGTCAAAGATATCCCTCTCATGCAACCACTGCAACCACAAAGCAAGAAGTCTCTTGTGTCCCCAACACACCTAATAGGTGCACTAGTTCGGCGAAGAGATAGTGAAATACAGGTGGTATGAATAAGTAGTAGCAACGGCACCGGAAAAGTGCTTTGCCCGGGACGATAAACAAGCAGTAGTAATGCAGCGATGAGTAACGCGATAGAAACGATAGAACAAGCAGCGATAGCGATATTTAGGAACAAGGCCTAGGGATTACACTTTCACCGAGTGGACACTCTCAACATTGATCACATAACGAGAATAGATAAATGCATACTCTACACTTTTGTTGGATGATGAACACATTGCGTAGGATTACACGAACCCTCAATGCCGGAGTTAACAAGCTCCACAATAATGCTCATATTTTAGTAACCTTTAGTGTAAGATAGATCAAGAGACTAAACCAAGTACTAACATAGCATGCACACTCGTCACCTTCATGCATATGTAGGAGGAATAGATCACATCAATATTATCATAGCAATAGTTAACTTCGCAATCTACAAGAGATCATGATCATAGCATAAACCAAGTACTAACACGGTGCACACATCAGTCACCTTTGCACACGTGCGAGAGGAATAAAACTACTTTAATAACATTGCTAGAGTAGCACATAGATAAATTGTGATACAAACACATTGCAATCATAAAGAGATATAAATAAGCACCTCACTATGCCATTCATCGGTGAATAAGTATTCTGTGAAATATAGCCTAAGAGACCCACACGGTGCACACACTTGTCACCTTTACACATGTGGGACAAGGAGTCTCCGGAGATCACATAAGTAAAACTCACTTGACTAGCATAATGACATCTAGATTACAAGCATCATCATATGAATCTCAATCATGTAAGGCAGCTCATGAGATTATTGTATTGAAGCACATAGGAGAGAGATGAACCACATAGCTACCGGTACAGCCCCGAGCCTCGATGGAGAACTACTCCCTCCTCATGGGAGCAGCAGCGGTGATGAAGATGGCGGTGGAGATGGCAGCGGTGTCGATGGAGAAGCCTTCCGGGGCACTTCCCCGCTCCGGCAGGGTGCCGGAACAGAGACTCCTGTCCCCCAGATCTTGGCTTCGCGATGGCGGCGGCTCTGGAAGGTTTTCCGTATCGTGGTTCTTCGCATCAGGGTTTTCTCGACGGAGGCTTTAAATAGGCGAAGAGGCGGCGCAGGAGGGTCGAAGGGGTGGCCACACCATATGGCGGCGCGGCCAGGGCCTGGGCCGCGCCGGCCTATGGTCTGGGGGCCCAGTGCCCCCTCTGGTCCTTCCCGGGTGTTCTGGATGCTTCCGGTGAAAATAGGAACTCGGGTCTTGATTTCGTCCGATTCCGAGAATATTTCGTTACTAGGATTTCTGAAACCAAAAACAGCGAGAAACAAGAATCGGCACTTCGGCATCTTGTTAATAGGTTAGTTCCAGAAAATGCACGAATATGACATAAAGTGTGCATAAAACATGTAGGTATCATCAATAATATGGCATAGAACATAAGAAATTATCGATACGTCGGAGACGTATCAATCGGCCAGTAAAAAAAAAACTACAGCCGATGTACGGACATCGACTTCAGTATACAAGCATGAAGGGACAACAGTATGCGTACAGCCGATGCATGGGCATCGACTTCAGAATAATAAAAGCCGATGCATTGTCATCGACTCTAGGAGGGCGAGCTCAATCATAATATTTGGGATAAGTCATCCTAGCTTGGCCTCGAATCGCGGTTATAGTGCAAGCCGATGCCACTGTCATCGGCTCTTCGTACAACGACTTCGTTTCGACAATCGGCAAGATCGACTAATTGGGGAATACTCCCTTCATTAATGGTGGGATTTCTTACAAAGAAGGAGATGATTGCTCGGGGAAGGAAGGGCAAAAGCCGACTATTATTACTAGTCCCTAATCTAAGGGCCGTTGCTGCCCTCGTCGCCGTCGTCACTGCCACCGGCGCAGTTGCTGATAGGCTCCTCATCGCTGCTCCCATAGCCTTCTACGGGAGTTTCGTCTTCCTCATCGTCGTCATCACTGTCGTCGTCCCACCAGGCGCGGAGGCGCTTCGCCGGTGGGTAACCTTCGAGGGAGTCGTCGTCGTCATCCTCCACCTCTTCCTCGGAGGAGGTGTAGTCGTCCCAGGAGAAGCAGTCGTCCTCACTCTCCGCCTCCTCCTCCCCGTCGACGAGGAATCGGAGGTCGTCCTCTCCGTCGGTCAAGGGTTTGTCATCCTCGGACCAGATGGAGGAATCGTGCTCCTCCTTGTCCCACGTCGTTGGGGCGAGAATGTCGTGCGCCGCCAACGAGCCCCACTCTGGCGTTGGCTCACGGAAGGGAGATGATACATCAGAGAGGTTTGAGGAGGAGGAGGAGGAGGAAGAAGACATGGCTATGGAGGAATGGGGGTGCTTTGCCGATAGCTAGTACAGAGCAGGAGGGTGAAAGGACGAACTGTTCGACGCGGTTAAATAAAGGATGCAGTGAAGGTTCAATGCCACAGCAGTTTCCGAGGAAGTGGTGCCCAACAGAAGAAAAAATTCGCAGGCCACACGGAGAAGTGGAAGAGGCAAGGCATCCGAATGAAGGATACTGCGGCAGTTCTGCTCTGCCACGACATGACCCGACGAAGGGAAAGCGTAATGATTTTGGAAATGTTATTTCCAAAACCAGGGGGGCATGTGTTATCACCAGAATTTGACCGAGTCAGAGGTGGGCCGCGATCAAGATGGGCTTGAAGATTATATACAGAAGAAATACGTGAATCGGCCTTATATGGAAAGTTTGGGCTAGTTTGCCCTTGTATCTGTAACATAGTAGATTACGTGTCGGTTAGTTAGAGTTTGCCTCGTGCACGGTTGGGATTATTCCCACGTTAGAAAGTCTCCAGACTATAAAGATGTATCTAGGGTTTATGAAATAGACAACAACCAACGTTCAACACAAATCAATCTCGGCGCATCGCCAACTCCTTCGTCTCGAGGGTTTCTCCTGGTAAGCACCATGCTGCCTAGATCGCATCTTGCGATCTAGGCAGCGTAAGCTTATTACGTTGTTCATGCGTTGCTCGTACTGAAGCCTTTTTTATGGCGAGCAACGTAGTTATCTTAGATGTGTTAGGGTTAGCATTGTTCTTCGTATCATATGCTGTCGTAGTGCAACCCTTAGGCATCTAGCCGCCCTTACACCTATCTTAGGTGTAGGGGCGGCACCCCGCTTGATCATTGTTTAGTAGATCCGATCCGTTACGGTTGCTCCTTGTTCTTCAAGTATTAGTTTAATATCCGCAATAGTTAGGCCTTACAAAGGGTTGGAGGATCCAGCGGCGTGTAGGGTGGAGTTTACTAGCCCTAGACAGGATGTTCCGGGGATCAACCTCGTGTTGGTTTTTAGGCCCTGTCTAGGATCGGCATTACGGTCACCGTACGCGAGCGCGAGGCCCAATCGTGAGTAGGATGATCCGATTATGCGGTGAAAATCCTAAATCGTCGTAGATCGCTTTAGCTTTATCTTGATCAAGCAGGACCACCATATATTCGTACACCTCGTACGAATCATGGGTGGATCGGCTCTTTGAGCCGATTCACAGGACAACCTGAGAGCCGATCGAGGCTCGTATTTAACGTTTACGTGTATGCCATGCAGGAAACTAAGCGAGGCATCATCCAACACCTTCCTGACCAGGTATAGGTCAGGTGGCACGCCCTTGCGACAGCATCGGACGTGTGACCAGAAGGCTTTGCGGGCCGTCGCTCGGAGGGACCAGGGCCAGCCGCAGTCCTGGAAGATTCCCGGCTCTACGGTGTTGCCAGTCGCTGCTCGCCGGTGGGTTTCTGACCGCAACAGCTGGGAACATAAAGGTTCACTTGTATTTTTTTTCTCCGGCACAAGGAAACAATAAATCCAAACTAAAAGCTGAAACAATCACGACAACATGCCTAGGCAGAAAAGTGTGGCCAAATATTGGATTTCCACTTCATAATTTTACAAATACTGGCAGTGTTTTCTCTCTCGAACACACGGTTTGAACACACCCCAAAGCGTGTGTGTTTTTTATATTACTAGTAAATGTGCACGTGCCACGCACGTGTAATGTTAGAATTTTATTTGCCACCATTTGTTGCATTATCCTTCTCGAGTTTTCAACTCACAACGATCATGGGTGAATAATGTAGACACAGCGGAAACATATAGGGAATTCATAGTTTACACATACAATTTTATCTGAACCCAGCAAGATCATTGATGTTCACTTTCAGTAAAAATCAATCGAGCAATTATAGTAAGTAATAGAAAGACATAAATTTGCAATATATTTCATTGATAAAATCTATCACACAAAATTTGGTTGACATGAACCAAAAAAAAAAAAGATTGAGTAGAACAACAAACCGGTGAACTTATAATTTACTTCAGACCAGCGTGCCTAATCTATTAGGTCGATCTTGTTAACTTTCTCTGACGATGACCAGCCATATATCTCCTCCACGCTATAGGTCGTACTATGCATCATATAGTTCAGATGTTTAGAGTATCTTGCGGGCAGGTACTTGAACAACAGTGTGCTCTTTAGCCAGCTTGTGATCTGTGAGCATCCCTCTTAAGACGCACAACACCTTTTTACCACATCACGGTAAGACAAGTCATTATGATGTGTAGAAAATTTAGTGCATCTAGTTAGCGTTATCAAGAATGCTGAAATATTAATAAAAAGCTATATTCACCTTAAAGCATGTCAAACTGATGACATGTTAAAGACGGATTAAAAGTGATTGTGGTTGCCACTGTACGTAGAGACTTTCTGTTTCTCAAAGCTCGAGTCATTAAAAATGCAAAATGGATCTGGTATAGCACTTTTTAAAGCGGAAAACCAAATCTGATCCCGGGTGCATATGCACCCGGTATGTATAAAACATATTTCTAAACCGTAAAAATTTAGGAAAAAAAATTAGCATGTAGAGGGACATGTTCTATGTGTGCACGTAAATTTTCACATAAAACCAACATTTTTTGTACCCTGTATAAAAAAGACAAATAATGCCTCAAAAATAGACTATTTTAGCACCTAAGATTTATCTTTTTTGCACAAGGCATGAAACATATCGGTTTTGCTGAAACAACTTTGTAAGCATGCAACATGTCAAGGTATACACAAGGAATTTTTATTTGTATTTTTCTAACATTTTTAAATATATTTAATATGCGTTTCAAATAAAGGGTGCATATGCACCCGGGTGTAGAAACACCCTGTCCTTTTTAAAGTTCATACTTACTTGAGGCTTGGTCAATCTCCATAGAGGTTGCCATGACGAATGAAGCCTGTCTTTCACCAACCAACAGTTGTTCTCAACAAAATCAAATCACACAATTATAGGTTACGAAAGATATCCCGAGGTAGCAAATGACATCACTGGTGGCACCAAAGTTCCAATTTTCCTCTCAGAAGATAAAAAGATTTGACATCTTAATTATTCTATTCCCTATCATTTTGTTTGTTTTTGTTCCAGCAAACAAAAGCATACTATTTAAATAAGGACAATGTGATGCAACCGAGCTTGTGCTTACAACCTACCAGCACTGATCCTGGGAACACTATTGCAAAAGCACACAAAATTGGCACAAAGTGTATTGGTGCTTAATCAAAATTCATATGGTTTAGAAAGTTACTCAGAACTCAGTGGTTTAGAAAGTTACTCAGAACTCAGTGGTTTAGAAACTTACTCAGAACTCAGTTACTTAATGTAATTTAATTTTATCTTAATGTTGAGTCAACTACTTGCAGGCCAATGTATTTGCATCATATGCTTGTTTTGGTAGTGTGACAGTTTCACTCGAATGGATACGGGTAGAACCTACTGATCTAAGCAAGCCGAAAGCTACATGATGTAGCATCCCGAGTGTCAGCTATTAAATGGTTATCGCCAAGCAAGCAAGCCTTGTTAACTCAAAACAGAAAAACAAACCATTATGCCATAATCGAATAAAACTAAATGTTGGATGGTCTAACTTGAATGCAAAATCTTGCAGGCGCATGTAGTCTTAGCACTTCCGCAAGGAGCATGACCACTGCCAAAAAGCTTCAGTTTTAAGCTTCATAAACACTGAATATGTTAGGCTTCCAAATGCATTCTCCTAGCTTTCTTAATGAGATCCTGTAAGTCGGGATACATCATTATAAAGAGAGTGGGGACTCTACCTGTGTACCTTTACATCAAATCAATAAAGCTTAGATCAAAACTGAAGTATGTAATCAGTCTAACTTGAATATTAACATGAAAACACCGGTCATATCAAAATTACCACAGTTCACTACTTTCAAACATGATGGATACATAACCATTTTGCACAACCTACATATCTGATACATCCAAGCATCGGTACCATGCCCTGTATGTTGTTTCTACAAGAAATAAAACACATGATATTCCTTACCGGATGAGACAATGTAGTGCAGTTCTAGCAGCAGCAAGTTTAGTTAGGAGGAAAAAGAATTCATAATGACTTCGTGCATAACAATTAATTTTCATTTGCATTCTACAAATGGTGAGACCGTGAGAAATTACAAACAAAGACCAATTATTAATTTGTACTTATCATAAATAGTAATTATGCATGTACAATGCACGTGTTGTCCGGCATAATATTTTCAAGCATGGAAAAAGACTAAATTAAAAACATAATTTCATTTGTGGTCCTATTATTGTTGATGTTATAAAAAGAATGAGAACTAAAACGCAAAAACATTCATTTTGATAGCATGTAAAGGTCCATGAGAAAATCAAGGGCATGAACTACCTGATGCCTATGCGGCGTCCATTTTGTGTGACCGAAGGACATACAAAACTATCCAAGCAACACACCGATCCGCACCACCGGCTGCACAAATGAACGGACTGGAAAATACCAATCCCATTAGCATTTATCAAACCATGTATACACCTTGATATTTAATATAACGAAACCAAATGCCAACAAGTCATCTAAATCAATATGAGTGAGTTTTTAGACTCATGAACAAAATGAGTAGTGATAAGAATATGTAGCATGCAAGGATTAGTACTTGAAGTAGATATAAATTGCATATGGATTTTGATGACATCATAAAATACAAAATTGTGATACTACGTTATGACAAAATAAATAATTAGATTTTGGATTCCATATACCAATAATAGAATAAAGAAATTGATGCCGGATGGATCTTTATCCTACGAACTACACAGCAATCTTAAGGAACATATTTCCCCGCCAATTTTTTTATGGAACATATTGTACTCCTTTTTTCCACCGGCAGACATTGATGGTAATGCGTTGCATAGTAGGATTCGGACATTTATACATCCATCTCTCCTCATCACACACGCTTATTACTTTGTTGCTACACAATGGCAACCCATTCATCCAACCTGAAAACCAATGTAAAACAATGTGATAAATGTTGTGATCTCCACAAGTAGATAGATTCAGGCATGAGCTTATTTGATCATGTGACTACAGAATTCATGTCTGCATGTGTGGAAAATAAAATAACCTCCATATAGTATATTAATATGATTGTAACATATGTATGAACAATGTGATTTTCTAACTCACATCTTATTGATACAGTAGTACAGATGCACTGTATGAAGGTACATTCACACAACATCGCTCAGGATTCTGTTAAGCTGCTCCATAGATAAAGTTGTGCCTTTTGTATGGATGAGATTAAGGATTTAACACATGCCTTCACTTAACTGGGACTACAAGACGGGACTACAAGACGATGACCGATGGCAGTCTGGCCCCGGCGGCGCGGGTGAATATGCTATACCATAAGCCTGAAACCATGGAAAATGGTGAATTATGGTTAAAACGAACTTGGATAAATTGACCCTGAATATCTTATACTGAAGTATTGTCATGTATAGTGAACGCATAATAGTACAAGCTACGTACTGGTAGAAATTGAGCTAGGGAATATCAGCAGTGAGGTGTGGTCGAACCTTGCGACCTTGAAAGAATTATCCGCAGTCCGTGTTCCTGTGTCTCGAGCACACAGCAAGACTCCTCCACATCATTCGATCGAAATAGCTTAAACTTTCTAGCTGCAGAAGATGAAAATGCATGGTTGTCGCATGTCTGTTGTTCAAAATAAGATGGAGTTTCTCTATATACATTGAATACATATGAAGAAGTTAGGATTAAGCGGTAAATTTGTTAGAGCTCCTTAGAGCATATTATTATTGTCTATTGCAAATAATTTTTGAGAAATCATCAAGTCCTTAGAGAAAAATTTATAGCACTCTCCTGAACCTACACACAAAAAAGAGCTACTGGGTCAATCATGCTTGAAAAATGTATATATATATGCAAAGGACAGTAACATGTTTTTGTTTAATAAATAAAGAAGTCAAATCAGGAGGTGTAAACCGACACACCATTGGTCAGATTAGCTTGGATCACTTGAAAATGTTCCATTAAAACCAAAAACGTGGAAAATATCAGAGATTTATATATAGAAAATTAATAGAAAAATTAGCCTGGCAGTATTCAGTCTCTTGCAAATATATGATCAAATAGCAATATGATCTTCAAATCGGTCTGGAAGTGATTCAGTTCAATCAGAATTAAAGAACTGATATGCTTCAATTGCACGCATAAGCTGAAACAAATGGATGCAGAGAACATGACGGCGGGGAAGTGGAGCACATGCCTCCTGAGGCAGAATCGAAGTGGGACCGTAGGCAGTACAATCAGAGCCGAACGGCGAGACGGTTACATCCAGAAATCGCCCCCTCAGCGCGTGGTGGCGAGAAGGACTGTTGTGCAACCTGTTCGGATCGTGAGACCGAGCTGGCGGCGGCGTCGGTGTGCAGACCTGCGGTGTTGGGTGCGGGGATTGCGGCGGCGGCATATGCAGCGGGTGGGGGACCTATAGGGTGTCCTCTCCGGCGGGCACGGCATGACATCGTGTGCGGAGGCGGCGGTGGAGAGAGGGTGGCGGCACAGGGCGGCGTTGCGTGAGAAATTGGGAGGGATGGGGAGAGATCTGATCTCCACGATGGTGGCCGTGCGCGAAGAGGCGGGGTGAACGTGCGACGGTGCGAGGCAGTTTTTTCGATCGGCCAGTTACGGCCTTTCGGGATAGTCGGCCAGGGATTGTCCGCTCGTGTCTGTATCGTTGGATAGGTGATGTAGGGTTATGATTAGTTGGATCACCACCCTCTCTCCCTTTTAATAGTAGTGGTGATAAGAAAAACCGTGCAGAAGGGACAGTTACAGCGGGCGTAGAAAGGCTACCAAGCAAATAAAAAGGAAAGGAAGAAAGTAATGTGGCAGTGTTTAGATGTAACAGTAAGACTAAATACATTTTTGGCAACACTGTGTTGCGAATATTTAGGTATACTTAATTTAGATAATCAGCATTATTCATCTTGGAATCCATTTCTGCAACAATGAACACCATACAGACTAAATGGAAGTCAGTGGTTATCTTCTCTGAATTGACAAATGGTGTTCGCTTAACCGGATCAGATCATGTGTGCAATAAGTACAAGGACATTTCAACGATTGATCTCTCCCTCCGTGAGAGCATCTTTACCTCATGAGTCTAATCGAGGAAAGCATGACGGGAATATCCTGTTTATTTGCTTCACCTCCTTGATGTAAATGTCCCTTTAGAAGGTCTCGAGCACCTCTTCAAACCTCATCAGTGGCCTCTCTTGCATGTTACAATATCACAGCTGGTCAATACATTCATATAAGAAAAACATCAGATGTTTAGATAGAGTGAAAAAAGGAAGATAAACATGCATTTAGAAGGAAGTACATGTATATGTATTGCGATGCAAACCAGATACATGCGTGTGAAAGCATCGATCTTGCACAAAAAATATTTCCCAAAAAATCAGTATATCAACGTGAATTAGCACTGGATATAATCCTTGTGGAAAGCTATTTCTACATCTGACTAATATATATAAACTGAAAATTTAGAGCTAAGATGAATGAAATAGTTAATTTACACACTTACACCCCAAAGCTAAGATGCCTTCCGATATCTTGTAGCAGCAGACTAGAGCATCTCCAATCGCGTCCCCCAAACCGTCCCCCAAACCGCGCCGGATTGAGCGTTTGGGGGACGTGTTTCGTTTGTGCCGCGTTTGGGGGACGTCGCTCCCCAGCCGTGTCCCCCGAACGCCGCCCCCAAACATTAAAAATACTTTTTTCACATTTTTATTTCAATTTTCACAAACTAATACATAATTAGGAACGTGGTTTACCAAAGACATAGTTTGGAACATGGTTTTCCACAAACTAATACATAGTTTGAACCATGGTGGACACAAATATAAAATTTTGCAAAAAAACTAAACTTAACTAGGTCGTGCATCGAAAGTTTCCTGTGTTCGCTGCTAAGAAAGAACACTCGAGAGCACACCCAGTCACCCAAACTGGAAAATCCAGCGGGAGGATGGTGCCCTTGTTGGTTCTACCGATGAGACGAACATCCAGAAACTTCCGTGCACGTATTCGCTGCGAAGAAACAACACTCTTCATCATCAGTCGTCCTCCTCGTCGGTGCTGTCGCCGTGGTAGTCCCGGCGGCAGCGCGTCTCGTCGAAGACCTTGACGCTCATGTCCCTGTCGCCGAAGTAGGAGAACAGGAGGATGAAGCCGGCTTCGAGGCTGTGGTGGCGCGCGAACTTCTCCCAGCCGATGTTGAGGTACATCTTGCCGCGCGCGTGGTAGATCACGTCGACGATCCACCGGTAGTAGCCGCACGAAGCCTCCCGTAGATGCATCGTGCGCGGGCGGCCGTCGCTGGCGACGTACTCGGTGAAGGAGTCCGGCAGCCTCTGGATGCCGCGTGGGTCGCCCTTGAGGACAAGGACGAACTCGAACAACACGCCCGGCTCCACGTCCATCTCCGACGATGAAGACGACGGCGTGGCAAGCGACGGCGAGCGTGCAGCTCTGCCGCGGCCACGACCAGAACCACGACCATGGCCGCGAGCTCGGCCTCCGCCTCTACCAGACATGGCATCGATTCTTGTTGAGATGGTGGCGGCTAGGGTTGGGGAGAGAGGCACTAGGGTTTGTGTGTGAGAGGGATGATGAGAGGCGGCCCTTTTTATAGGCCGGAGGGAGGCGGGGGAGCGGTGGCGCTCATTAACGCCGGCACGCAGAGCTAGGCGCGACGAGACGCATCGCTACGCCTCTGCGGGAACTGCACCGTCGCTGCGGGAACTGCACCGTCGCTGCGCGCCAATTACTTCCGTCGCGAGGTAGGCGACGGTTAGGTTAAAATTTATTGTGCCGCTGACGGGTCAGCCCCGCCACTCCCCGCCTCGCTTTTCGGTGTGTCCGGCATCCCCGGTGCGTCCCCTGTGGGACGGGACGGGCTCGGGGCGCCGGACACCGTATCGAGGCGCGCCGGATAAAATTGGGCTTTGGGGGTCGCGGCTGGAACCGTTTTTTGGCCCGGCGCGCCCCAAATTGCTTTGGGGGACGCTTTGGCGGACACGACTAGAGATGCTCTAAAGATGAAAGCTCCAAACATGATATTAGCACTGGATATAATCCTGGTGGAAAGCTATTTCTACATCTGTCCAATATACAAACTGAAAATTTAGAGATGAGATGAATGAAATAGTTAATTTACACACTTACAGCCCAAAGCTAAGATGCCTTCCGATTTCTTGTAGCAGAAGACTAAACCTGAAAGCTCCAAACATGATCCAAAATCGAGGACAAAACTAACAGGAATTTAAAGTACGACAACCAGCACAATTTAGCTGTCTAATAGCCAAATTAGAGTTAATCAAACATCCCTTTCAGGCCCAAAGCATGGGTTCCCAACACCCTCGAGCTGTGCACCAGTCAGAGAAAAATGAAAATCATCCAGGACAGCAAATACATACGAAATAGCTTCCAAAATTGAAGATACGCCCCAGTCCATGCACGGGATCATGAACACTGCACTATGAAGTCATGAACCACGCACCGATTTGCTGAAGAGAAGATGGTTGGTGATGCAATACCTGATATGGTCCAGTCAACTCAACAGCTTCAGTCGGTTCAAAAGGGTGGCTGGTTGGCGGCGTCATTCAGGACATGATATCACCTAGAATTGGTCCGACCAAAGCAGTCTGGCAAGGTCGAGCTCCTGCTTTCTGTCCCGGCAATGCTGAGCCGTCGAGCTACTGTCTCGCGGGCACGGGATTATTGCGGCTGCCTGGCGGCATCGGTGCAGGACGTTGTTGATCAGAGGAATCTCAAAGACCCGGGATCTGGGAGGTGGTGCTGACCGCTGGGGGAAGGGAGGATGTGGAGTCATCATTAGCGATCTGAGGCCTTTAGGAAAGACAAATAATATCTATCTATCTATCTATCTATCTATCTATCTTCTATTATATAATTAAAACAATAAACAATAAACGGCTCAGATTACACACTTATCTAACACCATAAAAAAGAACGACTACGATTTAAATGTAACGTTTCGCTGCTAAGAGCATCCCCACTCGTTGGCGCTCCCCACGCCCAAATCCGGCGAAATTTTCGTCCGGATTGGAGGAAGATTTGGCGTGGGGAGCACCGAAGTTCCAGCCGTCCCCCCGGCAGGAAACCCCCAACCTCGACCATTTGACATATTTCAAACAAATTTAACATAAAATTTAACAAGTTCGGCGACCAAGAGTACGAAAATTGCTGAAACAAATTCGGCGATAATCAGTACAATGTTTAACAAGTGCTGAAACAAATGAAGCACACAATTTCACAATTTTTCAAACAAATTAAGACAGACTAGTTGGCGTCGGCGTTGGCGTTGCCTCGGAGCCTCCATATGTGCTCCACCAGATCATCTTGCAGCAGCTGATGCATTGTAGAGTCTCGAATCTCCTGGCGCATAGCATTGAAGGCGGCCCATGATGGAGGCACCTGGTGATTAGGCTGTGCAAGAGGACCCTCTCTCTCATATCATATGGTGCTTCTTGCTCAGCCAGAGGAACCGGATGCTTTCGCTCATTTTCAATAATCATATTGTGTAGGCACACACAGCAGTTCATCACCTCCCACATCTGATCTTTCGACCAAGTCATAGCGGGGAACCGGACGACAACAAATCTCTGCTGGAGGACACCAAATGCACGCTCGACGTCTTTTCGGCAAGCTTCTTGTTTCTTGACAAACTCGCAAAGTTTGGGGGTGCTAGGGTTCGAGATAGTCTTCACAAATGTTGCCCACTTTGGATAGATACGAGTCTGCAAGGTAGTATCCTTTGTTGTAGTGCCGACCATTGATCACATAGTCCACCGGGGAGCATGACCCTCAACAAGCTTGGAAAAGACCGGGGAGCAGTTTAGGACGTTGATGTCATTGTTGGATCCGGGCATACCAAAGAAAGAGTGCCAAATCCAGAGATCATAGGTAGCCATCTGCTTCAAGTATCACGAGTGCAGCCTTTTTTGTGACCCTTGTACATTCCCCGCCACGCAAACGGACAGTTCTTCCATTGCCAATGCATGCGAGTCAATGCTTCCAAGCATCCCTGGAAAACCCCTAGCTTCATTTGTTGCAAGGATCCTGCGAGTGTCTTCGACAGTGGGTGATCTCAAGTAATAGTCCCCGAACACCTGCTATGACGGCCCTGCAGAACCGGTAGAAACAATCAAGGGCGGTGGACTCCGCCATCCGAAGATAGTCATCTGCACCATCACGGGA